>NC_090373.1:20911143-21244605 GCF_036365525.1 Heterodontus francisci
ACCTGCAAGTTCCCCTCCAAGTTACACACCATCCTGACTTGGAACTATATCGCTGTTCCTTCACTGTCACTGGGTCAAAATCCTGTAACTCCCTTCCTAACAGCACTGTGGGCGTACTACCTCACATGGATTGCAGCGATTCAAGAAGGCAGCTCACCACCACCTTGTCTAGTGCAATTAGGGATGGGCAAGAAATGCTGGCCTGGCCAGCAACGCCCACATCCCATGAATGAATTGTTTTTGAAAACAGACAGTGATTGTGAGGACAAAGGACCATTCCCTGACACATTCAACCCACAATGGACCTTGATCACCAGCTATTGTGTGTAAGAGGAGCATTCCAGAGACTGCTCAGGTGATACAATCCAAGACAGTTAGTCACATGACTAACCTGTTTGGCAACCTGGGTTTTTCTGAATTGTACAAACCGTTTGAACTCAGAGAGTGTCTGTTTGCTCCTGGACTGAGACGATCTCTCCTGTCTATTCCCATCTCTTTCTCACAAGCCTCTGAATCCACTGAAGACACATGAACCCCAAGAGAGAATAGTTTCCTACAGCGAACAAAGTTTAAGAAGAATACTGGGTCCCAACAAAAAGCAAGAACTACCTCCAATCAAGGACTCTACAGTGAGCTCGAAGAACCGTAACAAAAACTCTTCAGATATTGCCTTTAACTTTTCACTCTATTTTTCCTCTGCTCTTTTCTGTCTCTATTTGCATGTGTGTATCACGTATGCATGCTCGCGTGGGTGCATCATGTATCGATAGGTGTCAACCGAATTAGAGTGTAAGTTCAAGTTTAATAAATTTCAACTTTTCTTCTTTAAACCTAAGAAGGCCTGTTTGTGCTGGTTTCTTTGCCTTATAATTGGAAAGTAGTGAACAAGGATTCACCAAGGGGGAGTTAAAACATGGTGTGTTTAAATTTAAACCTTCTTACAGTAAGACTAGATGAAGGCTGAGAGGGAACCCGAGACCCCTTGCTCACCTAGTCGTAACAAGAGGGAAATAAAGATGCATCTTCATTCGTCCCTGTTGCTGTGCCACTGGTTATGGGGATTGCAGCACTGTGGATTGTTAAATTAACATGCTGCAACAGAGTAACATACCCTAAACCTGGTGACTTGCTTAGATTCCATCACATCATTCCCATCTATCACACAGACTAACTTATTGATGACTCTGCAGTTGAGGGAAGAATTTATTAGTACTAGAATTTCCAGTGTTCTTTTTGGGGTAAAGTGACTCTCTAAGTTTCCTCTACCAAAATAATGAACTGATGGTGGAAGCTCCTCTTCCCACATGTTCGATAGTTATTGGGTAGTTATTGATGCTCCAGATATGCAATAATTTCAGTGCAAAAAAGAGGAAAAGAGTGTTTGACGACAAAGACCTCAAACCTGCCACCAAGCTTATGGTCTACAGGGCTGCAGAGTTACCTGCCCTCCTGTATGCATTGGAAACTTGAACACTGTCCGGCAGACATCTCGAAGCCCTGGAAATATATCTTACCTCTGCAAGATCCTGCAAATTCAGTGGCAGGACAGGAGCTCCAATATTAGTGTCCTCTCTCAGGCCAACATCCTCAGTATCGAGACACTGGTCATGACTAGTCAGTTACGTTGGGCGGGCCACATCGTCCTCATGCCTGACACAAGACTCCCAAAGCAAGATTTCTACTCTGAGCTTCGTCACGGCAAGAGGCTACCAAGAGGGCAGAGGAAACGCTACAAGGAATGTCCTTAAAGCCTCCCTGAAAAAATGTGACACCTCCATTGATTCATGGGAATCTCTTGCCCGAGACCGCCCAAAATGGAGAAGAAGCATCCGCAAAGGTGCCAGCCAGTTCAAACAATGTCGACATGCCAGGCAACGACCAAACGCAAACAGCGGAAGGAGCATTCGGAATTTCGAACATCCCATTCATTCGCCTCATCAAACATCACCTCCCCCACCTCTGGCAGAGTGTGGGGATCCAGAATTGGACTATTCACTCACCTAAGGACCCACAACCCTGGAGTGGAAGAAAGTCATCCTCGTTTCTGAGGGACTGCCTAAGAAGAAGAAGAATCTCAGTCAAGAGATACCTTGATCTCCCTCTTGTGAGCGACTAGAGACAACCAGAAGTCAAGTTAGCATCCTGAGAGATTTAGCAAGGTTTGGGTTTCCATTGTAATCAGACAAATATTGCATCGAACTTACAGCACAGGAACAGGACTAACTGGTCCGTGCTGGTGTTTATGTTCCACACAGTCCTCCTCCCACCCCTCTTCATCTCACCTTATCAATAAAACCTGTTCTTTCTCCCTCATGTGTTTATGCTATTCGCCTAGACTACTCTTTGTGGTAGCAAGTTCTACATTCTGCCCACTCTCCGGGTAAACAAAAGAAAATGATAAGATTCTTGCCAGGATAACCAAATGTAAGATACCAAACCAGAACCTGGAATCCAATCAGCTATGCTTTCTCCTTCTAAATGGATAAGTCTGTGGGGAGTGTAGACTGAGGGAATAAATGTGATTATTGACACAATTCTTCACGCTAGAGCTGAAGCTGATCAACAATCCTGAGGAAACTGAAGAACAGAAAATGCTGGAAACACTCAGCCAGTCAGGAAGCCTCTGTGGAGAGAGGAACAGAGTTAACATTTCAGGCCGATGACTGTTCATCAGAACTGGAAGTTGTTGGACATAAACACCCTTTAAACAATGACAGAGTCACTGGGAGTGGAGGAAGTGGGGACTGGTGCTTGGGATGGGGATCCCCTGTCAGTACATGGCCAATGGGGTGGTCTGCAACCTTGGGGTCTAACTACCTTTTGCCCCCACATTCCTAGGCTACAGGAGCCTTCTTTTTGCCAGATTTTCCATGCTGCTGTCCTGCTGGAACCACTTACACCTCCATTGGACCCATCTTTTCTTTCTTTACTGGTCCCATTACCACTCCCTTTTGCCTTTCACCATCTTTCTTTTCTGTCATTTAATCTCTCCTGCTTCCACCCTTTCACAGACCTTTCCTTCTTTTCTATCCTTCCCTTCCCCCATTTCCCTGGTTTTGTTCTTGCTTAAAAACTGTTACATCTGGAAATTTTTTTTTCCAATTCTGATGAAAGGCATTGACCTGAAACTTTGACCCCGATGTTTGAGGCTGTGGGGTGACTTTTAATGGCCCTGATCTATTGGGAATGCGGAGTTCCTGCTGAATTTAACAGGAGCACCTCATTTGATTTTTTTTCTCACTCCATTTCCAAGTGGCAGCCGGGGTCAGCAGAGTTCACCAGGGCGGGAGGGAGGCCATGTGGGCAAGAGATCACTAGCAAGAAGAGATCACTAGCAAGGAGAGATCACAAGGACAGATGTGTCTTTGGGGGTTAAAACTACCCCCATTAACTGTTTCTCTCTCCACAGATGCTGTCTGACCTGCTGAGTTTCCAGCATTTTCTGTTTTTATTTCAGATTTCCTGCATGTACAGTATTTTGCTTTTGTTCTAGAGAAAATTAAGCCTGTAGTGAAAGAGTACAGTGGCATATTTCGGCCTTGTAGATATAGAAACGAGAGGAGGCCATTCAGCCCATTGAGCCTGTTTCACCATTCAGTTAGATCGTGGTATTATTATGCCCCTAATACAATGCAGAAATCTACCAACCTTGGATTTAAAATTATTAATTGATTTAGCATCTACTGCTTTTGGGGGGAAGGAGTCCCACACCTCTACCACCCTTTGTGTGAAGAAGTGTTCCCTAACTTTTCTCCAGAATGGCCTGGCTCTACATTTAAAGTTATGTTCCCTTGTCCCAGACTCCCCCACTGACAGAAAAGGGTTCTATTTCCCAACAATTCCTTTCAAAATCCTAAACTCCACAATCAAATTGGTTGCATTTTGGTAACTAAAAAGCAGCAGTTATGCTCTGAATGGATGTAGGCTCGGTGATCTGGAACGACAGAGGTGCTTGGATCTACAGGCTCACAGGACAATGAAGGCAGCACCTCAAGTCGATAAGGCTGTTTAAAAAAAAAAGCGAATAGGATCCTAGGTTTTATCTCAAGTGATTATAGAATGTAAAAGCCAAGAGGTACTAACGAGCCCACATAAAACCTTAGTAAACCTGACTGCTGTGTGTCGTATTAGGCTCCACACAAAAGGAAAGTTATTGACGCGTTGGAGAGGGTTCAGCCCAGATTCACCAGGATGTGCTGCTTGGATATGAGGAAATACAATTGCAACGAAATACTTAAAATAAAGGGGCTTTTTCATCAGAACAAGACATATTAAAGTGGAAAATGATAGACGTGTTTAAAACTATGAAAGGCTGAGACAGGGTAGGTAGAAGCAGATTGTTTCCAGGAGGTGAGAGGTCAAAAATTAGGTTCCAGTAAGATGCCACATAGATACAGCATCTTTAACATAGAAAAATGTAGCAGAACCAGACAAAAATCAGCAGCAAGCCCAAGAAGGAGATATTAGGAGGAGTGACTAAATCTTGGTTACATAAGGAGGTTTCTGGAGGAAATTAGAACAGAGAGTTTGAGGAACTTCTTTACACAGAGTTGTGTGGCTATGGAATTCATGCCAAGATGAAAGGCTAAAACAGAAACAAAAAGAACATTCAAGATTAGATTAGATAGGTACAGGAAGGAAAAGTAGGTGAATGCATCTGGGAACAAGGCAGGTGGATGTGGTTAGCACTATTTGTTCACCTGGAAAGTAAACATTAACATCGACTGGTTGGGACGAATGGCTGGTTTCTGTGTTGAAACTTCTATGTAAGTTGTGTCTTCCAGGGAATACAAGCCCAGTTTATGCCATCTCTCCTCATAATTTAACTCTTGAAGCCCTGGTAATCTGCCCTACATTCCTTCCAAGGCCAATATATCTTTTCTGAGGTGCAGTGACCAGTACTGTCGACAGTACTCCACATGTGGTGTAACCAGTGCTTTGTGCAGATGCAGGAAAGCTTCCTCTGCTTTATGTTCTAGCCCTCTAAGTATTAGCCTTTTTGTTAATTTTTGTACCTGACTGCTACATTTTAGTGATCAGTGTACATGAACTCCGAAATCTCTTTAGAGCACCCCTTTTCACCATTGAAATAATATTCAGGTCTGAAATGGATGATGTCACACTTAAATGCGGTGATTTCCATCTGTCACACTTTTACCCATTCACTTAGTTTATCAATGACTCTTTGTAATTTTATTTTCCCGCCTACACCATTGAGTATACCACCAATCTTTATGTCATCAGCAAACTTGGATATATGGCTCTCTGTTGTGTTACTGAAGTCATTAATCAATATAGTGAATAGTTGAGGCCCCAGCACAGATCCTTGAGGGACACCACAAGTCACCTCCTTCTAATTTGAGTACATAGATCTTTGAAGGTGGAAGGACATATTGAGAGATTGGTTAGTTAAGCAAATGGGATCTTGGGCTTCATATATAGAGGCATAGAGTACAAAAGCAGGGAAGTTATGCTGAACCTTTATAAAGCTCTGGTTAGGCCCCAACTGGAGTATTGCGTCCAGTTCTGGTCACCACACTTCAGGAAGGATTTTTTTATTATTCATTCATGGGATGTGGGCATCGCTGGCCAGGCCAGCATTTATTGCATGTGAGAGCCCTTGAGAGGGTGCAGAGGAGATTTATCAGAATGGCTTCAGGGATGGGAATTTTAGTTACAAGGTTAAATTGGAAAAGCTGGATTTGTTCTCCTTAGAACAAAGGAGATTGAGGGGAGATTTAAAAGAAGTGAACAAGATTATGACAGGCTTAGATAAGTTAGGCAAGGAAAAACTGTTCCCATTAACTGATGGTACAAGGACTAGGAGACACGGCATGAAAGTTTTGGGCAGGGGGAATATGAGGAAACACTTTTTTTTACGCAGTGGGTGATAATGACCCGGAACTCGCTGCCCACGAGGGTGATGGAAGTGGAGATGATCAGTGACTTCAAGAGGAAATTGGATGGCCACCTGAGAGAAATAGACTTGCAGGACTATGGGGATTGAGTCAGGGACTGGGATTGACAGCATAGTTCTATGGAGAGCTGCCATGGACTCAATGGGCCAAATAGCCTCCTTCTATGCCATAAATGACTCTATACCCATTATCCCTGTTGTCTGCCTTCAACTGCCTATCCAATCTCCGAACTAGGTCAGTAACTTGTGTTCAATTTCAAGAGTTTTAATTTCAGCTAACAGTCCCTTTTGTGGAAACTTATTGAACACCTTCTGGAAGTTCATACAAATAGCTTCCATAGACATTCCCCTGTCCACTACTTCAGTCACCTCTTCAAAAAATTCAATCAGCTTCAATAAACATGATCTACCCTTTATGAATCCATATTGGCTTTCTTTTATCAGCTCAAATGTTAAGTGCTCAGTCATTCTGTCCTTAATTACAGATTCCAATAACCACCCCACAACAGATATTAGACTAAAATAAAACCCACTGTGTCACTGACCTGACACGTTAACTCTGCTTCTCCCTCCACAGATGCTGCCAAACCTGCTGAGTATTTCCAGCATTTCTTGTTTTATTTCAGATATTAGACTAGCATGTCTGGATTGGGACTTCAGCTCACAACCTTTTGGCCTCAGAGGTGAGAGTGCTACCCACTCCATCAGGTTCGCTTCTTCACTGAGCGGGTGTGCCCTGATTAACCCTATAGGTTTTCCCTTTAGTTTCCAGCAGTCAGCTTTTAAATGCCCTGCTTTATTACAATGGAAGCACACAAGTCGTCGGGTCTCACTCTTGTTCACAATACCTTCCTTTTTGGCTAGAGGAGGACCTCCTGTGTTTCCTGCTTTCCTTTCTCTTCGAGGACTGCCTGGGCAGATATACCCTTCCCACCCTTTGTCCTTTTCAGATTTGTGGGGATGACTAGGAAAGGTTCTCCCCTGGGAACTGACTTATAAATTAAAGCAAACTCATCAGCTAGAACAACCACCTGCCAGGCTCGCTGAACCAGCTGCTCCTCGACATGGGGCTTTCTGGAGAGTGGGAGAAAGTGTTTAAATTCCTCTAACAGAATTAGTTTTCTGAGATTCTCATAGCTGAGCTGTATTTTAAGAGCCCTCAGCCACTGGTCAAAAGCCAGCTGCTTACTTCTTTCAAACTCCAGACAGATTTGATTAGCTTGCTTCTTGAGGGTTCTAAACTTTTGGCGATAGGCTTCGGGTACTAATTCATATGCCCTGAGGATAGCCTTTTTTGGTCAGTTCATAATTCGATGAACTCTCATCTGGCAACAGGGAATAAACCTCATGGGCTTTTCCACTTAGCTTGCTTTGCAGTAAAAGAGACCAGATCTCAGCTGGCCATTTTAGCTGCCTTGCCAGTTTCTCAAAAGACACAAAAATGGTTCCACATCTTCCTCATTGAATTTTGGAATTAGTTGAGCTAGCTTTAAAAATTCTGTACCCAGCCCTGAATTACGCTGCTCCATATTGGCCATGCTTTCACTGGGGTTACTCTGTCACCCCCTAGTTAACTCAAGCCACTTCAGCTCTCTTTCTTCACATTCCTTCCGGAATATTATTTCTCTCTCTGACTCCTCTCACTCTCATTCCTTCTCCTGTCTTTATCTCTCTCCCTCTCTCTCGCCTCTCTTTCTCTTCACGTTCCTTCTGGAAGGCTCTTTCTCTCTTGTCTCTCTCCTGTCTCTCTCTTTCTCATTCTCTGTCTTTTAATTCAAGTTTCCTTTGTTCCAATTGTATCTTTGCTAACAATACCCTGATGGATTCTGCTTCTAACCCTGTTTCTGCTTCTTCAGATTCAAGGGAAAAATGGTTGGCCAATAGTCTTAGGAGTTCAGACTTCTAGCCTTGCCACGTGCAGTGATCCCACACTGCTCAGCCATTTTCCTCAACTCCTCCATAGACAGTGCTTTTAACTTATCCCAACTTACTTCACCCTGGCTTGGAGAGCTACTAGCTCAGTTGCAGACATGTTAGTATTCAATCACACAAAATCACAAGAAAACCTGGATTGAAATCTTGTGGTTTTTTTGTTGATTGGGAACAATTTGGCTTCCCACTTCCAATTTCTCTCGTTTGTGGTCCAATTCCAGACGCTAGCACCCAAATTTCTGTTACGACCAGGTGAGAAAGAGGTCTCTGGTTCCCTTTCAGCCTTCACCTGGTCTTACTGTAACAGCGTTTTATTTTAAACACACCGTGTTTTTAGCTCCCCCTTGGTGAATCCTTGTTCACTGCTTTCCAATTATAAGGCAACGAAACCAGCATAAACAGGTTTTCTTCGATTTAAAGAAGAAAGATTGAAATTTATTAAACTTAAACTCTAATTCAGTTAACGCCTTCATAATGTGCTCATGCTAGCATGCATACGGGATACACACATGCAGATAGGCACAGAAAGAGCAGAAGAAAAATAAAGGGGAAAAGTTTGAGGCCATCTCTGAAGAGGGTTTTTTGTTACTGTGCTTCGAGCTCACTGTATAGTCCTTAGTAGGTAGATCTTGATTTTCGTTGGGACCCAGTATTCTTCTTAAACCTTATTCACTGTAGGAGACTTCTCTCTCTTGGGGTTCATGTGTCTTCAGTGGCTTTTGGAGTTCCGTGAGAAAGAGTTACGAGCAGACAGAAGAGGCTGTGACAAGTCAGCCAGGAGAGGTCTTTTCAATCCAGGAGCAAACAGCTTTCTCCAGACTCTCAGTTCAAACTGTACAATTCAGCAACCCCCAGGTTGCCAGGCAGGTTAGTCATGTGACTAACTGGTCTGACCATGTCTTGGCTCTGTGTATTGTGTGTCAGAGAATGGTCCTTTGTCCTTTCCAAGCACTGTCTGTTAATATGCCAGTGTCTTTTTTCCAGCCAAGGTCTGGCAGTCTTTGTAACAGGCCTTCTCTTCTTCCCAGCAACAATTTGAAATTTAATGTCCATGTGGTGAAATTAATAATGCTTCATCCTTGGCAGGCGGGGGCCTGCATGACTCCTCCATACTCAGGGGAATGAAATGCGATGTCAGAAAAGGGCATTTCATTAAAAAGGTTGAGAGAAAATACAAGATACAGAAGAAACCATGAATTTCTCTCATTCATTTCCATTCATTCATAAATACTAAAGCTTATTAAAATTGCCTGTCTTTTCTTGGTGCCAGTGCTGCTTTAATTGCCCACTTTTTGTCATCTGAGTATACATGGGGTTCTTTGGGGAAGTTTTTCTTCAGTTCGCCCATTGCCCTGACTGCCTAGGGTCTTTGTTCTTGTTGAGGTCTGCCAAGGGGTTGGTGGGGTGGGGAAGATAGATTTAATTAGCCCTAAATTGGAATTTTTTCCAAGTGAGTCAGTAGTGGGCGGGTCTATCCTACACTCTCTTTCAGTGCTTTGCTGAGTCACGCAAAGGCTTTTGACTTCAGGGATGGGTGGTTCCTTTTTTCTCTGACTGTGGGGCAGGATTCTTTGTTAATCTCCCCTTTGTTCTCTGGGACACTCCTGCCTGCAGGTATTTGTGCAGACTCAACTGCCCTCACCTGCAGCACTTCGACTAGGTGAGGCATCATCCTCACAGTTTCTCTGCCCGCTAGACGTCTTTGTCTCTGCAGGTTTCTGTAAATGCTGTTAGCAGTTCTGGTGGGGTGCTTCTAGAGTCTGCATTTACGTAGGAGGATGTGGAGTCTAACTTTTCAAATCCTACGGAGTTGACTGACCGAACAGTAGGGGTTTTCATCTGGGATTCCTTCCAGACTTCCTTTAACCTGTCCTCTTGGTTACTTTTTCCCCTTCTTGTCTAAGCTTTTGCCAGCCGTGTTCCTGCCTGTCCCCTTTTGTTCTCGGCGGGGGTCCCTTTACAGTTCACCTCTCCTTGAGGGTCCTCCTAACACCGGTACAGGACTTAGGGGTGCAGGTTTCACTGTAGGTTGGGGTTTCCCCTCAACCTGGCACATGTGGCAATCTCGCAATATGCCACCATTTCTTTGTAGAGTTTTGTCCAGTCAAACTGCTATCTTATGCGGGCTTTGGTCTTTCATACACCAGCATGTACAGCCACTGTAGTCTCGTGGGCCCTTCTTAATATTTCTCTCCAATACCTCTGCAGTATCACTAACTGGTGAACTACTGTCCACTCCTTGCTCTCAGGTCTGTGAGGAGAATTCCATTTCCTCATCAGTACTCCATTCTTTAAATAGTAGCAATCAGGGACTCCCTCTGCTTCACTTTCAGACTGGGCAGCCTGTGCTAACTCTCGCAATACTGGGTTGGATCGCTGAGCCTCAGCTAGGGAAAATCCATTTAATTCATTCCCTGGGTCTCCTAACTTTCCAAGGAAAGTCTCGGACAGGCAGACCTCATGGTCATCTGCTTGCAGTGCCAATGCAGTCTCCTCTGGGGGAGTTGTTTTTATCATGGCCTGATTCACTACACAGTCAGGGAAACTGCAGGGGTCTGTCTCCCGCCACTGCCCTGTCTCTCTGACCTCCTGCAGTCTTTCTCTCACTACTGGGGGGGTTACCACCTTCACGCCTGCCAGATCATTACCTAGGAGCAGGTCAACCCCGTGCACAGGCAAACTAGGGACAATCCCTACGGTCACCGGTCCCAAAACTAGGTCGAACTCCAGGCGCACCTGGTGTACAGATAGTGGCATATGCTGCCCTCCAATACTATTTGCCACCATTTTGGTGTTCACTGCACTCTGGGGGAAAGGTCAGGCCTTTTCCCGGTAAAAGGGACCTAGTGGCCCCTGTGTCCCCATGAATTAATATGGGCTTGTTTGCCCCACTTGAGAGATATGGGGTTACTTTCCCTTCAGACACAAAACCTTGATAACCCTCAGGAATCCTATTAAATTTTCTTGCATGTGCAGCCGTAAGCTTCCTGGGTGCACTCTTGCTGCAGTTAAAGCCACAGCTTGTTCTGCTGTGCTTTCCATCAGGTTCACGTCTTCACTGAGCGGGTGTGTCCTGATTAACCCTACAGGTTTTCCCTTTAGTTTCCAGCAGTCAACCTTTAAATGCCCTGTTTTATTACAATGGAAGCATACAGGTCTCTGGGTCTCACTCTTGCTCACAGCACCTTCCTTTTTGGCTAGAGGAGGGTCCCCTGTGTCTCCTGCTTTCCTTTCTCTCCCAAGACTGCTTGGGCTGCTATCACCTTCCCACCTTTTGTCCTTTTCGGATTTGTGGTGGTGATTAGGAAAGGTTCTCCCCTGGAAGCTGACTTATAAATTAAAGCAAACTCATCAGCTAGAATGGCTGCTTGCCGGGCTCTCTGAGATTCTCATAGCTGAGCTGTACTTTAAGAGCCCTCAGCCACTGGTCAAAAGCCAGCTGATTACTTCTTTCAAACTCCAGATAAGTTTGATTAGCTTGCTTCTTGAGGGTTCTAAAGTTTTGGCGATAGGCTTCGGGTACTAAGTCATATGTCCCGAGGATAGCATTTTTTGTCAGTTCATAATTTGAGGAACTCTCATCTGGCAACAGGGAATAAAACTCAAGTGCTTTTCCACTTAGCTTGCTTTGCAGTAAAAAAGACCAGATCTCAGCTGGCCATTTTAGCTGCCTTGCCAGTTTCTCAAAAGACACAAAAATGGTTCCACATCTTCCTCATTGAATCTTGGAATTAGTTGAGCTAGTTTTAACAATTTTGTACCCAGCCCTGAATTACGCTCCTCCATATTGGCCATGCTTTCACTGGGGTTACTCTGTCGTCCCCGAGTTAACTCAAGCCACTTCAGCTCTCTTTCTTCACATTCCTTCCGGAATATTATTTCTCTCTCTCTCCTCTCTCTCTAGTTCCTTCTCTTGTCTTTCTCTCTTTCTCTTCACATTCCTTCTGGAAGGTTTTCTCTTTCTCCCTCTCCTGTCTCTCTCTCTTTTTCCCTCCCTTTCCTCTAATTCAAGTTTCCTTTGTTCCAATTCTATCTTTGCTAACAATACCCTGTCTGGCTCTACTTCTAACCCTGTTTCTGCTTCTTCAGATTCAAGGGTAAAATGGTTGGCCAATAGCCTTAGGAGTTCAGACTTCCTAGCCTTGCCATGTACAGTGAACCCACACTGCTCAGCCATTTTCCTCAACTCCTCCATAGACAGTGCTTTTAACTTATCCCAACTTACTTCACCCTGGCTTGGAGAGTTACTCGCTTCAGTTGCAGACATGTTAGTATTCAATTACACACAACCACAAGAAAACTTGTATTGAAATCTTACTCTTTTTGTTGATTGGGTACAATTTGGCTTCCCACTTCCAATTTCTCTCGTTTCTGTGGGTGAATTATGGACACTAGCCCCCAAATTTCTGTTACGACCAGGTGAGAAAGAGGTCTCGGGTTCCCTTTCTGCCTTCATCTGGTCTTACTGTTTTTAGCTCCCCCTTGGTGAATCCTTGTTCACCGCTTTCCAATTATAAAGCAAAGAAACCAGCACAAACAGGTTTTCTTCGGTTTAAAGAAGAAAGAATGAAATTTATTAAACTTAAACTCTAATTCAGTTAACGCCTTCATAACGTGCTCATGCTAGCATGCATACGGGATACACACATGCAGATAGGCACAGAAAGAGCAGAAGAAAAATAAAGGGGAAAAGTTTGAGGCCATCTCTGAAGAGGGTTTGTTACTGTGCTTCGAGCTCAGACTCCTTGATTGTAGGCAGATCTTGCTTTTCGTTGGGGCCCAGTATTCTTCTTAAACCTTGTTCACTGTAGGAGACTTCTCTCTCTTGGGGTTCATGTGCCTTCAGTGGCTTTTGGAGTTCTGTGAGAAGGAGATGGGAGCAGACAGGAGAGGCTGTGGTGAGCCAGCCAGGAGAGGTCTTTTCAATCTGGGAACAAACAGCTTTCTGCAGACTCTCAGTTCAAACTGTACAATTCAGCAACTCCCAGGTTGCCAGGCAAGTTAGTCATGTGACTAACTGGTCTGACCATGTCTTGGCTCTGTATATTGTGTGTCAGGGAATGAACCTTTTGTCCTTTCCAAGCACTGTCTGTTTATATGCAAATGTATTTTTTCCAGCCAAGGTCTGGCAGTCCTTGTAACAGGCCTTCTCTTCTTTCCAGCAACAATTTTTGAAATTTAGTGTCCATGTGGCAAAATTAATAATGCTTCATCCTTGGCAGGTGGGGGCCTGCATGACACTATATACTTTATCAAAACCCATCAACATTTGGAACACTTCTATTAAATCTGCCCTTAACCATCTCAGCTTCTCCATCCTCTCCATGTAAGTAAACTCTGTCATCCCTGATATCATTCCATATCTCCTCTACACTCTCTCCAAAGCCTTAACCCCTTCCTAAAGTGATTCATAAAGTTTTGGCATATAGCATCATTAAGCCTGGGTGTACGTGTTCCTTTCGTCTTGAGATTTTCTTGTGTGCTAGTTCTTATTTCCCCTCTGTCAGAGGAATTAGGCCCCAGATATGCAAGAACAGAGATATCTAATGACTGGAGATGTGGCATTGACGCGAGGTCTGATGTACATGGAAGTTAAAAGATGATTAAAAAGTAGATATCTTGTTGCCTTGCCTGAGCACTGAGAATGAAAGCAAAAGGTAATTTAATGCTCTTAAGTCATTTTCTCTTGATCATGAGCATCAGGTTGTGCAGAGTTTTCCTTAGGAGTGTTAGAATGCAGTATCATTGTGTTATAGATCAGTGTTAAAAGATACTAAAATTTTGGGCAATAAACAGACACTTTGTAATTCCAAAATGGTAGCAAAATATAGCTGATTTCATATAAGATGGAGGAGAAAGTGTTAACAGAAAATATTTTCACATGAGTATCTCTGCGGTAGTCCTTATGGGAGCCTACACTTTGTGATTGGTTTATGTGATAAAGATTTAAATTACACCTAGTTACACATTCATCCGTGGGATTTCGTAGAATATTTCTGCGATTTGCCATGAGAGATTTTATTTTAATTACTTTCAGGTTAGTCACTAAGGTAATTTTGCTATCCAACCAGAGGTTTCAAGGTCTCCAAACAATTGAACAATTCTTTAATAAAACTCTTGACATGTTTTGGTGATTTAAAGTGTAAGACTGGCAGAGGGAACATTCTGTGAGTCAGTTAGAGTCTTTGTATCACCGGACATTCACCACAACAAAACTGTTCATTGTCAGGTGGACACGCAAGTGAAGCTATTGTACCTAGTGAATGGTGTCTTTCTGTTCATTCCATCTACGGTGTGCATATTTCAGCTAAACAAGATGCTTTAGAATGTTGTACAGGGCTTCTGGCTACTTCACTGTTCCATTTCATTTATAGAAAGCTTTTATTGGACCTAAGTATTGAGGGCTCTTGTGGAGCATAAACACAGGCATAGACAAGGTGGACTAAATTACCTGTTCCTGTGATGTAGACTCTAACTATGTAACTCTAATGCAGCTAAATTGTCAACACTGTCTGGGGAATCCCTTTACTTTATGTCAGTGGTAGAGTTTTGGCTGAAGTCAGCATTTTCAGTTTCCAAGATAATTTAAATTGAAAGCTTTTCAAGTCTAATGATCATATTTAATCTTCAGTCCATCTATTGTACTGTACCAAAAATTGTGAAAATTTGACTCTTGTGTCCAATTTGAAGATACCAATGCAACACAAGATTGTCATATGGTGTGAACTGAGAATATAGATTTCCTAATCAGAAACTCATCATAGAACCTTACGTCATAGAAGGAAACTATTTGACCCATCATTTTCTGTGCTGGCTGTTTCAGAGAACTATCTTATCAATATACCCCTCTGCTCTTTCCCTGTAGCCCTGCAAGTTTTTCCTTTTCAATTATTTATCCAATTCCCTATTGAAAGTTACTATTGAATGTGCTTCCCACCGCTCTTTCAGGCAGTGCATTCCAGATCATAACATTTCACTGTGTTAAAAAAAAAAATTCTCCTCCTCTCCCCTCTGGTTCTTTTGGTAAGGATATTCTTGCCAAAACTGAGGAGATTGGGGTATTTTGCATCCAAATCCATACAGCTTCTGGCTGATGAGCTGACAGCCTGAGAACAGGGTCACTGGTGTCCATGGTAAAAAATTGAGGTCCGTGACTGGTAATTTCAAGGATGAGAAATTTCCCATTGGTTTCTTCTTTCCGACCAGACCAGCTTTAAAACAAGAATCAAAACTGTCAGTTTCGCAACTGACAGGCGCTGAGAGCAGGAACAACAGCTTCCGAACTTCGGACAGCTTCATGGTTTTCAAGCGGGTTCCGATTTTTTTGTTTTAAAAGTCTGCCAAAAACCGTTGTTCCTTATCCCAGTATCTGTCAGCTGTGAAAATGACATTGCGATTTTTTTTGTGTTGGCCACTCACGAAGCTGCTCTGCTGACAGTTCCCACTATCAGCAACTGTCAGGGAGAAGGACAAAGAGAGTGAGAGGGGGAACAGAGAGAGAGAGGGGGGACCTAGAGAGAAAGAGAGGACATAAAGATCAGGGACAACACAGAGAAGGGGAACAACACAGAAAGGGGAGAACAACTGAGAGTGGGGGAAGACACATGGGGCAGGAACGACACGGGGGGGAGTGACACAGAGGGGGGTACACAGAGAGGGATGGGTGAGAGAGGGACAGAGAGAAAGACAAACACAGAGAGAGAGAATGGAAGGAGAGAATGATCAAGATCACTGCTGACAGATGGACATCTATCCGGAATACTCCGCATCACTACAAGTGTGCAGGCAAACACTGACTACTTGTTCTAAATGCCAGGTATCTCACTAAATCAGTGTCCAACATAGTGACAAGAAAGTAAGTCAACAAATTAGTCTTCTCATTTAAAGCTTCTTCACAAAACTGCATATTTGCTGTTCATTAGATGAATAGTAAGATAAGTTTTACGCCTTTTATCTTTCTGAAATTGTCTCACCAGCCTCCTATGTAAGGAAAAAATTGGAATGTGGTTTCCCCACGCGAAAAGGTTGGACACCCCTCCTCCAAGCCTTTAACCTTGTATTTGAAATAACCGAGCAGTATCACCTAGTATGTATTTTTCTTTGAATCTATAGCTACACATATACACAGAGAGTGGTGAGAATGTGGAACTTGCTACCTCATGGAATATTTGAGGTGAATAGCATAGATACGTTTAAGGAGAAGCTGGGTAAAGACATGTCAAGAAAAGAATAGAAGGATATGCTGATAGGGTGAGGTGAAGCATGGTGGGAGGAGGCTCGTGTGCAACATAAACACCAGCACAGACCAGTTTGGCTGAATGGTCTGTTCCTATGCTATAAATTCTATGTAAGTCTCATTGTAGAAAACTATTTCCAATTCTCATCATAGAAAACCATTTCATTTGCAGTGATCTAATAAGTGAGCAGATCCTGCTTTTGTAGTCATGGGGTTAATATGGCTGGTCCAGTTCAGTTGCTGGTCACGGGTGACTCCACTCCCCTCCCCCCCCCGGCCCTCTAAGATGTCGATGATGGGGCACCCAGTGAGGATGGTGTCATTAAAGGTCGAGGGGAAATGGTGGAGCCTTCTCTTGTTCAAGGTGGCTAACTCCTCGCACTAATATGATGTGAATGTTCCCTAACTCCTGTCAGCCCAGGCCTGAATGCTATTCATATCCTGCTGCAGGCTGGCTTGGGCTGCTTTATTAATTAGAGGAGTAATGAATAGAGCTCAACACTGTAGAGTCAACAGTAAACAGGTCCAGTACTGACCTTATAAGGGAGGAAGGCAGTTGAAAGTGATTGGACTGAGGATGCTTCCCTGAGGAATTCCTGGAGCAATCTGCTGAGAAAAAACAAAGAACTTGCATTTATACAATGCCTTTCACAACCTTAGGGTGTCCCAAAGCACTGTACACCCAATGGAATATTTTTGAAGTGTTGACATGGTTGTAATGTAAAAACCACAGCAGCCAATTTGCACACAGTTAGCTCCCACAACAGCCACATGATAATAACCAGATAATCTGTTTTTGTGATAATGATTTGAGGGATGAATATTGGCCAGGACACCAAGGAGAACTCCCCTGCTCATCTTCAAAATAGTGCCAGGGACCTCTTAAATTCACTGAAGAGGGCAGACAGGGCCTCACTTTAACATATTATGTGCAAGATGGCACCTTCAACAGTGCAGCACTAGGTGTCAACCTAGATTTTTGTACTCAAGTCCCTGTAGTGGGACTTGAAACCAGAACGTTCTAATTCAGAGGTGAGAATGCTACCAACTGAGCCACTACAGTGGTGATAATTGGCCCCTGACATCCACTACAGTGGTGATAATTGGCCCCTGACATCCACAACCATCATCCTTTTTTGTCACTTACAACTGCAGCATCTGGAGTATTTTCTGTTTGATCCCCCTCCCCTGATTGGTGCAATTTTGACCCTTGAATGCACGACATCCACAGTGACTGTACATAAAGTGGTCAAACCAGCCTCCCTTTAAAAGGCTGCTCATAAACTGGCACAAGTGATTGTTCTTCAGAGTTTTCAGGAACAGGAAGAGAAGTGCAACAAAATGCTCTTCCATGCACCTCCACAGAAAGACTTCCTGCTCGCCACTGGACCTTTCCCCACTCTCCCAAAAAGGGCTTGCCACAATCTTCCAATTTTTCCTAGATACAGGAGAGGTGCCAGAAGACTGGAGAATGGCAAATGCCTTATTCAAGAAAGGGTGTAAGGGCAGTCCGAGTAACTACAGGCCAGTTAGTTTATCGGTGGTGGGTAAGGTTTTAGATTCAGGGAAAAGAATCAAATGGCAATTGGAGAGATTTGAGTTCATTAAGGATAACCAGCACAAATTTGTAAGAGGCAAATCATGCTTGACTAATGGAATTTTTTGATGAAGTAGCAGAGAAGGTTGATGAAGGGAATGCAATGGATGTTGGCTCCACAGATTTTAAGAAAGTGTTTGACAAAGTGCCACATAAAAGGCTGGTTAACAAAATTGAGGCTCATGGAGGGGAGGGTCAGTGTCAGCTTGGATAAAAAATTTGGCTGAAGGACAGAAAACAAGAAGTTGTGGTAAATGGTTGTTTTTCAGACTGGAGGATGGTAAACAGCGGTCTTCCCCAAGGCTCAGTGCTAGGACTGCTGCTTTTTTGATATATATATATAAATGACTTAGATATTGGAACATGCCCTCTGAAATGGCCTAGCAAACCACTCAATTGTACCTAACCACCACGAAGTTAATAAAAAGGAATGAAACCAGACGGACCACCCGGCATCGACCTAGGCACCGAAAACGACAACGGCAAACCCAGCCCTGTCGACCCTGCAAAGTCCTCCTTACTAACATCTGGGGGCTTGTGCCAAAGTTGGGAGAGCTGTCCCACAGACTGGTCAAGTAACAGCCTGACATAGTCATACTCACAAAATCATACCTTACAGACAATGTCCCAGACACTGCCATCACCATCCCTGGGTATGTCCTGTCCCACCGGCAGGACAGACCCAGCAGAGGTGGTGGCACAGTGGTATACAGTAGGGAGGGAGTTGCCCTGGGAGTCCTCAAAATCGACTCCGGACCCCATGAAGTCTCATGGCATCAGGTCAAACATGGGCAAGGTAACCTCCTACTGATTACCAACTACTGCCCTCCCTCAGCTGGTGACTCAGTACTCCACCATGTTGAACACCACTTGGAGGAAGCACTGAGGGTGGCAAGGGCACAAAATGTACTCTGGATGGGGGACTTCAATGTCCATCACCAAGACTGGCTCGGTAGCACCACTACTGACCGAGCTGGCCGAGTCCTAAAGGACATAGCTGCTAGACTGGGTCTGCGGCAGGTGGTGGGGGAACCAACACGAGGGAAAAACATACTTGACCTCGTCCTCACCAATCTGCCTGCTGCAGATGCTTCTGTCCATGACAGTATTGGTAGGAGTGACCACCGCACAGTCGTTGTGGAGACGAAGTCCCGCCTTCACATTGAGGATACTGTCCATCGTGTTGTGTGGCACTATCACTGTGCTAAATGGGCTAGATTTCGAACAGATCTAGCAATGCAAAACTGGGCATCCATGAGGCGCTGTGGGCCATCAGCAGCAGCAGAACTGTACTCAACCACAATCTGTAACCTCGTGGTCCGGCATATCCCCCACTCTACCATTACCACTAAGCCAGGAGACCAACCCTGGTTCAATGAAGAGTGCAGGAGGGCATGCCAGGAGCAGCACCAGGCATACCTCAAAATGAGGTGTCAACCTGGTGAAGCTACAACACAGGACTATCTGCCTGCAAAACTGCATAAGCAGCATGCAATAGACAGAGCTGAGCAATCCCATAACGAACGGATCAGATCTAAACTCTGCAGTCCTGCCACATCCAGCCATGAATGGTGGTGGACAATTAAACAACTAACTGGAGGAGGTGGCTCCACAAATATCCCCATCCTCAATGATGGGGAAGCCCAGCTCATCACAGCGAAAGATAAGGCAGAAGCATTTGCAACATTCTTCAGCCAGAAGTGCCGAGTTGATGATCCATCTCAGCCTCCTCCTGAAGTCCCCAGCATTACTGATGCCAGACTTCAGACAATTCAATTCACTCTGCGTGATATCAAGAAACGACTGAAGGGACTGGACACTGCAAAGCCTATGGGCCCTGACAATATTCCGGCAATAGTACTGAAGACCTGTGCTCCAGAACTTGCCGCGCCCCTAGCCAAGCTGTTCCAGTACAGCTACAACACTGGCATCTACCCTGCAATGTGGAAAATTGCCCAGGTATGTCCTGTGCACAAAAAGCAGGAAAAATCCAACCCGGCCAATTACCGCCCCATCAGCCTACTCTCAATCATCAGTAAAGTGATGGAAGGTATCATCAACAGTGCCATCAAGCAGCACTTGCTTAGCAATAACCTGCTCAGTGACGCTCAGTTTGGGTTCCGCCAGGGCCACTCAGCTCCGGACCCGAGTATGGCATCAAGGGGCCCTAGCAAAACTGAGGTCAATGGGAATCAGGGGGAAAACCCTCCGCTGGCTGGAATCATACCCAGTGCAAAGGAAGATGGTTGTGGTTATTGGAGGTCAA
This sequence comes from Heterodontus francisci, assembly GCF_036365525.1. Lineage (NCBI taxonomy): Eukaryota > Metazoa > Chordata > Chondrichthyes > Heterodontiformes > Heterodontidae > Heterodontus > Heterodontus francisci. The sequence continues at coordinate 20,931,092 of NC_090373.1, forward strand.
TCATCTGAGCTCCAGGACATCACTGCAGGAGTTCCTCAGGGTAGTGTCCTAGGCCCAACCATCTTCAGCTGCTTCGTCAATGACCTTCCTTCAATCATAAGGTCAGAAGTGGGGATGTTCACTGATGATTGCACAATGTTCAGCACCATTCGTGACTCCTCAGATACTGAAACAGTCCATGTAGAAATGCAGCAAGACTTGGACAATATCCAGGCTTGGGCTGATAAGTGGCAAGTAACATTCGTGCCACACAAGTGCCAGGCAATGGCCATCTCCAACAAGAGAGAATCTAACTATCTCCCCTTGACATTCAACAGCATTACCATCGCTGAATCCCCCACTATCAACATCCTAGGGGTTACCATTGACCAGAAACTGAACTGGAGTAGCCATATAAATACCATGGCTACAAGAGCAGGTCAGAGGCTAGGAATCCTGAGGCGAGTAACTCACCTCCTGACTCCCCAAAGCCTGTCCACCATCTACAAGGCACAAGTCAGGAGTGTGATGGAATACTCTCCACTTGCCTGGATGGGTGCAGCTCCAACAACACTCAAGAAGCTCGACACCATCCAGGACAAAGCAGCCCGCTTGATTGGCACCCCATCGACAAATATTCACTCCCTCCACCACTGACGCACAGTGGCAGCAGTGTGTACCATCTACAAGATGCACTGCAGCAATGCACCAAGGCTCCTTAGACAGAACCTTCCAAACCCGCGACCTCTACCAACTAGAAGGACAAGGGCAGCAAATACATGGGAACATCACCACCTGCAAGTTCCCCTCCAAGCCACACACCATCCTGACTTGGAACTATATCGCCGTTCCTTCACTGTCGCTGGGTCAAAATCCTGGAACTCCCTTCGTAACAGCACTGTGGGTGTACCTACCCCAAATGGACTGCAGCGGTTCAAGAAGGCAGCTCATCATCACCTTCTCAAGGGCAATTAGGGATGGGCAATAAATGCTGGCCTGGCCAGAATTTATGAATGAATAAAAAAAAAGAATACAGAGTCAAATTTCAAAATGTGCCAATGATATCAAATTTGGAGGTGTGGTTGACAGTGAGAATGATACCAATCGCCTGCAATAGGATATAGGCTAGCAGAATGGGCAGCCAAGTGGCAGATGCAATTTAATATCGAGAAATGTGAGGTGATCCCTTTTGGCATAAAGGAATAGGGAGAGAAAATATAGACTAAATGGAACAGTTCTAAAGAATGTAGAGAGACCTGGGGGTGCATGTGCATCGATCCTTGAAGGTGGTAGGACATATTGAGAGAGTAGTTAGCAAAGCATATGGGATCTTGGGCTTCATAAATAGAGGTGTTGAGTACAAAAGCAGGGAAGTTATGCTGAACCTTTACAATGCTCTGGTTAGGCCCAAAATGGAGTATCCATTTCTGGTCACCACACTTTAGGAAGGGTGTGAGGGTCCTTGAGAGGGTGCAGAGGAGATTTACCAGAATGGTTCCAGGGACGGGGGATTTTAGTTACAAGGTTAGGTTGGAGAAGATGGGTTTGTTCTCCTTGGAGTAAAGGAGATTGTGGGGAGATTTGATAGAACCGTACAAGATTATGACAGGTTTAGATGAGGTTGAAAAAGAAATGCTGTTCCCAGTGGCTGATGGTGCAAGGACTAGGGGACACAGATTTAAGGCTCTGGGAAAGATGCAGGGGGGCATGCAAGGAAGAATTTTTTTACACAGTGAGTGGTAATGACCTGGAACTTGCTGCCTATGAGGGTGTGGAAGGGGAGACGATGAATGATTTCAAAAGAAAGTTGCATGGGTACTTGAGGGAAATAAACTTGCACAGCTATGCGGATAGAGCGGGGGAATGGGACTGATGGGATTGCTGTATGGAGAGCTGGCATGGACTTGATGGGCCAAATGGCCTCCTTTGGTGCCATAATGACTCTATAACACATTTTGCAAGCAAGCAGTCACCAAGTGGAAGGTGTGGAAGTATGACTGATCATTGTAAATAAGAAAGAAACAAGGTCCCACAAATAGCAATATGATAGTTACCAGATAATCTGTTTTAGCTGATGGAGTCTCTGTTTCATGTCTCAACTGGAAAACTGTACCAATGACAGTGCAGTGCTCACTCAGCATTGCACTGGAGTGTCAGCCTAAATGATGTGTTCAAGTCTCTGGAGTGGGACTTGAACTTATGGTCTTCTGACTGAGAGGCAAGAGTGTGACCAATAAGTCACAGCTGACAGTAAGTGGTTGCTCTACTGAAATGATGTCACCAGGTTTCTATTCCACTTACTTTTGTTGGGAGTTGTTGGTTCTTCTATCAATCTCAACACCATTTTGCCATTTGAAGCTTCCTCAGACTCACCAAATCCTTGTAAAAATGCATCATGGCGGATATGTCAGTGGTAAGGATCTCCACAAGCAGGGAAAACCTCGTGAGTGACAAGCCACAGGATGCCAAACACCTTCAGGTCTTATGATCTGCTATGCCTATATCACCCACCTGTGTGACTCCATGGGCTGGATTCTCACCACAGTGGGGGCAAGAATGGAGGCAGGTCAGATGAAGTGTGGGACTCATTCAGACATCCACAGCAGCCATCACTGAGACTACTGGTTGTCCTCAGGAAGAGCTCTGCAGTTTGTGTCAAAACCTTCCACTTCACCAGAGGGAAGGGAGATGTCACAGGGGAGCCGGAAGCCTGGTATCTGGGGCAGAGCAGATCCTCGCTTCATCGATGTCGACCTGGATATAATGCTGGAGACTGTGAGGGAGAAGAGGGGGTTCCTCTTCCTACTAGAGTGTTGCAGCAGACGCACTGCTTTGTTCAGTGTTATCTCCCTCCACTTCCTCTTCCTGCTTCTCTCTCACCTCCTGCTCCCGCTCCTCCTTCCAGGTGTCTCCTTCCAGGGCCTCATCAACCTCAAGGTCCACAACTCTCTGGAGGGCCATTTTATGGAGAGCACAGCAGACCACCACAATGACAGAGATCCTTGCAATAGGACATTAGAGGGCACCACCCGACCAGTCCAGGCATCGGAATTGCATCTTCAGAAGCGCGATGGCCTGCTCAGTGGTTGTCTTAGTGAGCAGGTGGCACTGGTTGTTTTGCCCTTGGCGAGGGCTCCCATAGAGGGGTCAGTAGCATCTCTTCAAGGGATTTTCCTTGTCCCCTAGGATCCATCTTTGGGGTTTGAAGTGAAGATCTGAGGCAGACTGGTCTGGCAGAGGATGATGAAGTCACGGCAGCTGCCGGGAAAGCGAGTGCACACATGGAGGAAGCTCTTCTTGTGGTCACAGACAGGCTGAACATTTCGGGAGTGGAAGCCCTTCCTGTTGATGAATCTCACTGGCTGGTCACCTGGTGGCCACATGGGCTCAATCGATGATGCCCTGCACCTGGGGGAATCCAGTGATGGAGGTGAAACCCAATGCCCTCTATGCCTACGAGGCCATCCGTGTCTGTCATTAAATGAATGTACGGTTCAGCTCTAGCAAAGAGTGCATCAATAACCAGTGAGATGCAATGTTGTGCAGCTGTTTGCAAGATCCATCAAAGTCTGCAGCTGATCCTTGGAGGAGCCAGAAGCGAAGAAGTTCAAGACCACAGTGACTTTGACAGTCACTGGCAGGGCATGGCGGGGTGCAAGGTCTTCAGTGATGAGGGAACATATCTCTGTGGCCATTTACCTGGAGAGTTGCAGTCTCCTGTGGCACTGGTTCTCAATCATCTCCACATATCTCCGTCTTCGGCGGTAGATCCTGTGTTGAGAGTTTGGCCTCCATTGCCTTCCTGCCCTTCTTTCCTCTCCCATGCCCTCCTGATGCCCAGGGTTCTGCATTTCCCACGGAGGGTGTTGCCCTCATTGCCACTGGGGACAAAATCTGACAGTTGTGTCCCCATTGCCAGCTGGAGCCTTCCTTCTGGGCAATTGTCCTTGGCAGCCTTGCTCCTGCTCTTTTATCGCCGCAATGGCAGGAGGGTGCCGAACCTGTTCAAAGCCCAAGTGCTGAGTGCCCACTCTCCCTGCCACCTATACAGCGCCAAGGGTAGCCCCCTTACCAAGTGCCCCATCCTCCATTGCCCCACTGACTCTCTTATGAGGCTGGCTTGAGGCCCTGGGGCAGCTATGACTGGCTCCCCAAACTTTACCCACCTGCCTTCAGCTGGTCAGTTTCTGAAGGCATAGCTGACCTGTTCGCCCCTTTAAAAATTTAATGGTTTCCCCTTGACAAGCTCTTAACGAGCTTTTTAACTGGTTTCATTGGCCTCAATTGAGAGGAGAGCAGGATTCCTCTCCTGCCCTCCCCCTGCACTGGTGATTATTGCTGGTGCAGGATTGGCACCTTGAAATTGACATCCCGCCCGGTGCCGGTATTATCAGGCCCCCCCACTTCCAATCCCGACTTCGGAGGGCCCCGAAAATTCAGCCCCATATAATAGCAACCAAAGTAACAAAAGCAGAAAACATGCCAGGCAGTTTAAAGCTGTCATTAAATCTGGATGTTCTGCCGAAATTCAACAACAGCAGCAACTTACAATTATAGAGCACCTTCAATGCAATAAAACCTCCCAAGGCACTTTACATCAAACACAATTTGACACCAAGCCACATAGAAGATATTGGGCTGGTGACAGAGTTGGCAATCTTCCAATCCAGACATCGAACCTGACCTTATCTGAGGACAACTACATAGAATGGAATCATTACAACACAGAATGAGGCTATTCAGCCCATCGTGCCTATGCCAGCTGTCTGGAAGAGCCATCTGAGTTTGATTTGTCCCATTTCCCCCCCCCCCCCCCCTCATTCCCCATAGATTACAGATCTTTCTCCTTCAAGTATCTTTCCAATTCACTTTCAAGTTACTGGAATAACTTGCATATCCCAGTAATAATTATCCACTAAAGTGGCATCAATTGTTATCTCTTTGGCCACTGGATTGTTTTCAGGGACTGTGAGGAGGCCACAGTGACATTGGTGAAGGTATTATGTCTGAACTAGATTTTATATTGCAATGTCAATTGTTGATGTCTGCTGCCCATATCCTAACTCGCACCAAGTCCCATTCACCCATTAGCCCTGTGCTTACTGACCTACATTGGTTCCCAGCCCGGCAATGCCCTGATTTTAAAATTCTCATCCTTGTTTTCCATGCCCCTCCCCTCTCTATCTCTGCAACCTCCTCCAGCTCTACAACCTGCCAAGATCTCTGGTTCCTCCAAGACTGGTATTAGGCACATCACGGATTTTAATTGCTCCACCCTTGGCGACTTTGCCTTCAGCTGCCTAGGTTCTAAAGTTCTGGAATTCTCACCTTAAACATTTTTGATCATTTGATCATTTGTCCTTATATGGCTCAGTGTCAAATTTTGTTTTGATAACACTCCTGTGAAGCACCTTGGGACGTTTTACAACATGAAAAGGTGCTATATGAATGAAAATTGTTGTTGTTGGTTGGGCTTTATATTAGCTGAAGAAGTAACCTTTAAATCTGGTTGACAAGCAATAAAAAAATAGTTTTGTTAGAAATGCCCTCAACTCCAAAATGACTGTAAGGAATAGATGAACAAGTTGGTGAGTAAAATACTTAAGGTTACTTTTTTTTAAGCAGTAAAAGGTAATTAAAAAAGAAAGCACATGTATTTCTACAGCACCTTCCACAACCTCAGCACTTTATAGTCAATTAAGTACTTTTGAAGTGTAGTCACTGTTGTAATCATGTAATACAGCATAGAAGGAGGCCATTCAGTCTGTCGTGCCTGTGCCAGCTATTAGAATGAGTTCTCCAATTAATCCCATTCCCCTGCTCTTCCTCATAGCCCTGCAGATTTTTCCTTTTTTAATACTTATCCAATTCCCTTTTAAAAGTTCTTACTGAATCAGCTTCCTCCACCCTTTCAGACAGTGTATTCCAGTTCAGAACAACTCGCTGTGTGAAAAAAACAACCTCCTCATCTGCTCCTCTGGATTTTTTGCCAATTACCTTGAATCTCTGTCCTGTGGTTACCAACCATCCCACCAGTAGAAACAGTTTCTCCCTACTTGCTCTATTAAAAGCCCACGTCTAGTAAATCTCTCTTTAACCTTCAAAGGAATCAGCCTTTATTTATATAAATTTCAATGTCGTAAATATTTCTAAATAATATACGTCACCGTTGTAAAGTTAGGAGATATTTTAGATTAGGTAGGGAAAATATAGTTAGATAAAAGGAAGAGCAAGATTGAGAGTGGGAAAGGAAGGGAACTAACAAAGTAGCTGCAGAACAGATACAATTGGTGTGCTTCATATTTTTCCATTTGAATTCATATTATGCTTTTCAGTTGTGGTGGTAAAAGCAGTAAAGTTAAATTACCATCAATCTACCAATGAATATACATATGGGCTGCTTCATTAGTCATGCACTCCCAACAAGAAGCGACACTCACATGGAGCATTGATTAGGGAATTATAGGCCGACAGCCTCTTGTACTCCAAGAACAGCAACAACAACTTGCATTTATATAGTGCCTTAATGTAGTAAAATATCTCAAGGCACTTCATAGCTTTGTTTTACACAACAAATTTGACATCGAGACATGTAATGAGATATTAGGGAAGATGACCAAAAGCTTGATCAAAGAGGTAAATTTTAAGGAGTCTCTTAAAGGAGGAAAGAGAGGCAGAGAGGTTTAAAGGTTTGGTAGCTGAAGGCACGGCCACCAATTATGGAGCAATAAAAATCAGGGATGTGCAAGAAGGCAGAATTAGAGGAGCGCAAAGATCCCTTACAGTGGTAGGACTGGAGGAGGTTACAGAGAGAGGGAGAGGTGAGGCCATGGAGGGATTTGAAAGCAAGGATGAGCATTTTAAAATTGAGGCATTGCTTAACTGGGAGCCCATCTCTTGCAATAGCCTCTCCCAATAGCTTTTAAAGAAGAGAGCTTAACATATTGTAATGTGAAAACAGGAGTGATGGAAGAACGAGACTTGCCGTCAGTTAGGATGTGTTGGACAAGCTTAAGTTTATGGAGGAAGGCCGAGCAGGAGCACTTGGAATAGTCAAATCTAGAGGTAACAAAGGCATGAATGAGGGTTTCAGCAGCAGATGAGCTGAGACAGAGGCAGGGTTGAGCAATGTTACGGAGATGGAAATAGGTGGTCTTGGTGATGGCACGGATATGTGGTCAAATATGACGCCAAGGTTACAAACAGTCTGGTTCAGCCTCAGATAGTTTCCAAGGAGAGAGATGGAGCCAATGACTCCATATATTCGTATGGCTGGGGAAGCAGTCCTAGTTCGATGTCGAGGTTAACAATCCAATCAACGGCTCCAGCCGATGCAGTGTGAATGGTTGTAATGCCATCAGGAATGGATCTCTCAGGGCAAGAGTTTAATATGTGGGCGATGGTCTGAATTGAATGGCCACAGTCAGAATTTGAGCTGGTCCTCATTTCCACTTGTGGAGCAAGTGGCCACATCTTCCCTGATCCGTCCTCAAGCGGTTGAGGATTGTCCAGATTTTCCGTGGGAGGTTGAAACCTGGGACTTCACCACTCAGGTCAGTTACCAGGTTATGGCTGGTGATCTTAGCAGTTAACCAGGAGGAGTGCCATCGAGAGGTGGGGCTGTCGTCGGTTTGTAGGGTGTAGAGGGTATTCCAGTAGGGGCTACAAGATTTCAGAGGAGTGTGTGGGGGTTTTTTTTTGAGGTCCTGTATCAATGAGAGTGCTTCGTTAGCTGTCAGCCGGTGGCCAGTGACTATGGAGTGGAGTTTTACAGCCTTTTGATTTTGTGAGTCTTATAATCAATATAATTTTGAAACTAGCTCTTGAAGTAGCCTCTCCCACAAGCTTTTAGAACAGAGATCTTAAGACTTGGTAAGGCAGAAGTGTTGTGTCCAATTCTGGGCACCACACTTTGGGAAGGATGTCAAGACATTGGAGTGGGTGATTTACTGGAATGGTACCTCGCATGAGGGACTTCATTTATGTGGAAAGACTAGAGAAACAGGGACTGTTATGGCAGGGAAAGTTAAAGCAAGATTTAATAGAGGCGTTCAGTGGCCCTAGTGGACTGGGCAGGAAGACTACAAGGTAGGACAGTTGACGAGCAGTGGCAGATGTTTAAGGAGATATTCAATTTATCCCAACTAAAATATAATCCAGAGAGGAAGAAAGATTGTAAGAGGGGGGAAAAACATCCATGACTAAGCAGGGAAGTTAAGGATAACATAAAGACAAAAACTAAGGCACACCATATTGCAAAGGCCAGTGGCAGGCTGGAAGATTGGGAAACTTTTAAAGATCAACAAAGGGTTACTAAAAAAGTAATTAAAAGAGCAAAGGTAAATTATGAAAGAAAACTAGCGCAAAATATAAAAATGGATAGCAAAAGCTTCTATAAGTATATAAAAGAGAAGAGAGTAGCTAAAGTGAATGTTGGTCCCTTGGAGGAGGAGACTGGGGAGTTAATAGAAGGGAACACAGAAATGGCGGAAACACTAAATCAGTATTTTGCCTCAGTTTTCACGGTGCAGGATACTAGTACCATCCCAATAGTAACAGGTAATGCAGAGGTTATAGAAATGGAGGAACTTAGAACAGTCATCATCAGTAGGAAAAAAGTACTGAGCAAACAATTGGGATTGAAGGCTGACAAGTCCCCAGGGCCTGATGGCCTACATCCTAGGGTCTTAAAGGAAGTGGCAGTGGAGATAGTGGATCCATTGGTTATAATGTTCCAAAATTCTCTGGATACGGGAAAGGTTCCAGTGGATTGGAAAAATGTTAATATAATGCTCTTATTCAAAAAGGGAGGAAGGCAGAAAGTAGGAAACTATAGGCCAGTTAGTTTAACATGTCGTTGGGAAATTGTTAGAATCCATTATTAAGGAAGTAATAACAGGACATTTAGAAAGTCAAAACGCAATCCATCAGAGTCAGCATGGTTTTATGAAGGGTAAATCGTGTTTGACTAATTTGCTAGAGTTCTTCGAAGATGTAACAAGCAAAGTGGATAATGGGGATCATGTAGATGTAGTATATCTGGACTTCCAGAAGGCATTTGATAAGGTGCTGCACAAAAGGTTAATACACAAGGTAAGATCACATGGGGTTAGGGGCAATTTATTAGCTTGGATAGAGGATTGGCTCGCCAACAGAAAACAGAGAGTCGGGATAAGTGGGTCTTTTTCTGGTTGGCAAGATGTAACTGGTGGGGTGCCACAGGGTTCGATCCTCGGGCCCCAACTATTTACAATCTATATCAATGACTTGGATGCAGGGATAGAAGGTACTATAGCCAATTTTGCGGATGACATTAAAATAGGTGGGATAGTAAGTTGCAATAAAGAAATAAGAAATTCATAAATGGATATGGATAGATTAGGTTAAATGGGCCAAAATTTGGCAGATGGAGTTTAGCGTGGATAAGTGTGAGGTTATCCATTTTGGTCAGTAGAATAGAAAGGCAAATTATTATCTAGATGGAGAGAAACTGCAGAGTGTTTTGGTGCAGAGGGATCTGGGTGTCCTTGTGCATGAATCGCAGAAAACTAGTATGCAGGTACAGCAGGTAATAAGGAAGGCAAATGGAATTTTGGCATTTATTGCTAAAGGAATAGAGTATAAAAGTAGAGAAGTGTTGCTGCAACTGTACAAGGCATTGGTGAGACCACACACAGAGTATTGCGTACGGTTTTGGTCCCCTTACTTGAGGAGGGATGGAGTTGCATTGGAGGCAGTTCAGAGGAGGTTCACTAGATTGATTCCAGAGATGAGGGGTTTGTCTTATGAAGAGAGATTAAGCAGTTTAGGCCTTTACTCTCTACAGTTTAGAAGAATGAGAGGAGATCTAATTGAGGTATATAAGATGATCAAGGGGATTGACATTGCAGACGTAGAGAGGATGTTTCCTCTTGTGGGGCAATCTAGAACGAGAGATCATAGTTTTAAGATAAGGGGTAGCAGATTTAAAACAGAGATGAGGTGAAATTACTTCTCTCAAAGGGTCATGAGTCTGTGGAATTCACTACCCCAGAGTACGGTGGATGCCGGGACATTGAGTAAATTTAAGGAGGAGATAGACAGATTTTTAATTAGAAATGGATTGAAGGGTTATGGAGAACAGGCAGGAAAGTGGAGTTGAGGCCAAGATGAGGTCAGCCATGATCGTATTGAATGGTGGAGTAGGCTTGAGGGGCTGAATTGCCTACTCCTGCTCCTAGTTCTTATGTTCTTATGTTATGTTCAATGTCATGAAGGGTTTTGCTAGAGTAGATAAAGAGAAACTGTTTCGACTGGCAAAGAGGTGAGTAACCAGAGGATACGTATTTAAGTTAATTGGCAAAAGAACCAGAGGTGAAATGAGAGAAAATCTTATACACGGAGTTATTATGATCTGGAATGTAGGCTGGTGGAAGCAGATTCAATGATAACTTTCAAAAAGGAATTGGATAAATACTTGAAGGGGAGAAAATTGAAGGATGATGGGGAAATTGTGGGGGTAGGACTAATTGGATAGCTCTATCAAAGAACTAGCACAGGCAGAATGGGCCTAATGGCCTCATTCTGTGCTGCTCATTGTATGGTTCTATGAATAAAGCAAACTTCATGCATCTTCCTGCATTCTCTGTAATAACCATTCCCAGGCACTGACAGGCACAATAAACTGAAGCTGATCTACCACATGCAAAGTTAATTATATAGGTAGAAAGGTGCATCACAGAATGAAGTCATTCAGCCCATCTTTCCTGTGCTGGCTCTTTGAAAAAGCAGTCATGCTTCATCCCACTTTTTGTCTGTAACACTACAAGTTCCTCATCCTCAAGCGTCTGTCCAACTACCTTTTGAAATTATTTATGGAATCAGCTTCCACCACCTTTTCAGATAGAGCATTCCTGATCCCGACAACTGAGTGAAAAACTTTACCTTTATCTCCACTCAGGATTTTTTGCTGATGATTTTAAATCTATAACCTGTGGTTATTGACCCACTCACCAGAGGGAACAATTTTTCTCTATCTATTCTATCAAAAAACCTCATCATCTTGAAAACCTCTGTTAACCCACCTCTTCACCTCCTTAGTTCCAAGGAGAACAGTCCTAACATTTCCAACCTCTCCTCATAACTGAAATTCCTTATCCCTGCTAACATCCTGGTAAATCGCCTCTGTACCCTTTCTAAGGCTTTCCTGAAGTGTGATGACCAGAATTGTCCACAATACTCCAACTGAGGCCTAAAATTCCAGCATGATCTCTTTGTTTTTAGATTCTATCCCTCTATTTATAAACCCAAGAAACACATTTGATTTTTTTAACCACCTTATCATCTTGCCCTGCCATCTTTAATGGTTTGTGGAAATGGACATTAAGGTCTCTCTCTACACTTTTTATAATTGTGCTATTTATATTATACTGTCTTTCCATAATAGTCCTCCCAATGTGCATCACTTCACACTCCATCTGCCATGCCTCTGCCCATTTCACCATCCTATTTATGTCATCTTGAAACCTACAACCAACCTCATCACGATATTACATTACCAAGTTTTGTATCTCTGCAAACTTGTTAATGCTGCTCCAAATCTAGGTCATTTATAAATATTAAAACCAGCTATGGACCTGTGGGGAACACAACTGCAAACCACCTTCCAGTGCGAAGGCATCCATCTACCACCACCCTCTGCTTCCTGTCTCCGAGCCAGTTTTTTTATCCATACTAACGCTTTCCCCTTAATTCCATGCATTTCCCTCTTCTTAACAATCCTGCTGTGTGGCAATTCTTTGCATGCCTTCTGAAAATCTATTTATACAATGGCTACTGTGCTGCCTTGATCAAATTTATCTGTTACATCATCAAAGAGTTCAATCAAGTTAAGCAGATGCAATTTGCCTTTAACAACTCCATGCTGCTTTTCCTTGATTGGCCTATACCTTTCCAATTAAAAGTTTATTTTATCCCTGATATTGGCCTCTTTAAACAGTATTCAAATCACACGCAGCGTCCACAGTGTGGACTGCGACACCGACCACTCCCTGGTGTGCAGCAAGGTTAGCCTCAAACCAAAGAAGCTGCATCACTCCAAGCAGAAGGGCCGCCCGCGCATCAACACGAGCAGAATTTCTCATCCACAGCTGTTACGTAAGTTTCTAAATTCACTCGAAAAAGCCCTTCAAAACAGTCCCACAGGGGATGCAGAGACTAAGTGGGCCCACATCAGAGACACCATCTATGACTCAGCAATGACCACATATGGCAAACGTGTGAAGCAGAATGCAGACTGGTTTCAATCTCACATTGAAGAGCTGGAACCTGTCATAGCCGCTAAGCACATTGCACTGCTGAACTACAAGAAAGCCCCCAGCGAGTTAACATCCGTAGCACTTAAAGCAGCCAGAAGCACTGCACAAAGAACAGCCAGGCGCTGCGCAAACGACTACTGGCAACACCTATGCAGTCATATTCAGCTGGCCTCAGACACCGGAAACATCAGAGGAATGTATGATGGCATTAAGAGGGCTTTTGGTCCAACCATCAAGAAGATCGCCCCCCTCAAATCTAAATCAGGGGACACAATCACTGACCAACGCAAGCAAATGGACCGCTGGGTGGAACACTACCTAGAACTGTACTCCAAGGAAAATGTCATTGAGACCGCCCTCAATGCAGCCCAGCCTCTGCCAGTCATAGATGAGCTGGACGTACAGCCAACAAAATCGGAACTCAGTGATGCCATTGATTCTCCAGCCAGTGGAAAAGCCCCTGGGAAGGACGGCATTAACCCAGAAATCATCAAGAGTGCCAAATCTGCTATACTCAAGAGATAAGGTGAGAGTGACTGCCCTTGACATCAAGGCAGTATTTGACCGAGTATGGCATCAAGGAGCCCTAGCAAAACTGAGGTCAATGGGAATCAGGGGGAAAACCCTCCGCTGGCTGGAGTCATACCTAGCGCAAAGGAAGATGGTTGTGGTTGTTGAAGGTCAATCATCTGAGCTCCAGGACATCGCTGCAGGAGTACCTCAGGGTAGTGTCCTAGGCCCAACCATCTTCAGCTGCTTCATCAATGACCTTCCTTCAATCATAAGGTCAGAAGTCGGGATGTTTGCTGATGATTGCACAATGTTCAGCACCATTCGCGACTCCTCAGATACTGAAGCAGTCTGTGTAGAAATGCAGCAAGACCTGGACAATATCCAGGCTTGGGCTGATAAGTGGCAAGTAACATTCGCACCACACAAGTGCCAGGCAATGACCATCTCCAACAAGAGAGAATCTAACCATCTCCCCTTGACATTCAACGGCATTACCATCACTGAATCCCCCACTATCAACGTCCTAGGGGCTACCATTGACCGAAAACTGAACTGGAGTAGCCATATAAATACCGTGGCTGCAAGAGCAGGTCAGAGGCTAGGAATCCTGAGACGAGTAACTCACCTCCTGACTCCCCAAAGCCTGTCGACAATCTACAAGGCACAAGTCAGGAGTGTGATGGAATACTCTCCACTTGCCTGGATGGGTGCAGCTCCAACAACAGTCAAGAAGCTCGACACCATCCAGGACAAAGCAGCCCGCTTGATTGGCACCCCATCTACAAACATTCACTCCCTCCACCACCGACGCACAGTGGCAGCAGTGTGTACCATCTATAAGATGCACTGCAGCAATGCACCAAGGCTCATTAGACAGCACCTTCCAAACCCACGACCTCTACCAACTAGAAGGACAAGGGCAGCAAATACATGGGAACACCACCATCTGCAAGTTCCCCTCCGAGTCACACACCATCCTGACTTGGAACTATATCGCCGTTCCTTCACTGTCGCTAGGTCAAAATCCTGAAACTCCCTTCCTAATAGCACTGTGGATGTACCTACCCCACATGGACTGCAGCGGTTCAAGAAGGCAGCTCACCACCACCTTCTCAAGGGCAATTAGGGATGGGCAATAAATGCTGGCTTGGCCAGCGTCGCCCACATCCCATGAATGAATTTAAAAAAAACTTTCAGCACTGTACGAACTGCTTTGCCTGTGCTGGGACGAAGGAGCAGTACCACAGGACATGCGCGATGCCAATATCATCACCCCTCTATAAGAACAAGGGTGACCGCGGTGACTGCAACAACTACCGTGGAATCTCCCTGCTCAGCATAGTGGGGAAAGTCTTCGCTCGAGTCGCTCCAAACAGGCTCCAGAAGCTGCCCGAGTGTGTCTACCCTCAGGCACAATGTGGCTTTCGAGCAGAGAGATCCACCATTGACATGCTGTTCTCCCGTCGACAGCTACAGGAGAAGTGCCATGAACAACAGATGCCCCTCTATGTTGCTTTCATTGATCTCACCAAAGCCTTTGACCTTGTCAGCCCACGTGGTCTCTTCAGACTACTAGAAAAGATTGGATGCCCACCAAAGCTACTGAGTATCATCACCTCATTCCATGACAATATGAAAGGCACAATTCAGCATAACGGCGCCTCATCAGACCCCTTTCCTATCCTGAGTGGTGTGAAACAGGGCTGTGTTCTCGCACCCACACTGTTTGGGATTTTCTTCTCCCTGCTGCTCTCTCATGCGTTCAAGTCTTCAGAAGAAGGAATTTTCCTCCACACAAGATCAGGTGGCAGGTTGTTCAACCTTGAAGACCAAAGTCTAAGAGCGAAGACCAAAGTACGGAAAGTCCTCATCAGGGAACTCCTCTTTGCTGACGATGCTGCATTAACATCCCACACTGAAGAGTGTCTGCAGAGACTCATCGTCAGGTTTGCGGCTGCCTGCACGGAATTTGGCCTAACCATCAGCCTCAAGAAGACGAATATCATGGGACAGGGCGTCACAAATGTCCCATCCATAATTATCGGCGACCACACTCTGGAAGTGGTTCAAGAGTTCACCTACCTAGGCTCAACTATCACCAGTAACCTGTCTCTCAATGCAGAAATCAACAAGCGCATAGGAAAGGCTTCCACTGCTATGTCCAGACTGGCCAAGAGAGTGTGGGAAAATAGCGCACTGACACAGAACACAAAAGTCCAAGTGTATCAAGCCTGTGTCCTCAGTACCTTGCTCTACGGCAGCGAGGCCTGGACAACGTACGTCAGCCAAGAGCGACGTCTCAATTCATTCCGTCTTCGCTGCCTCCGGAGAATCCTTGACATCAGGTGGCAGGACCGTATCTCCAACACTGAAGGCCTTGAGGCGGCTAACATCCCCAGCATATACACCCTACTGAGCCAGTGGCGTTTGAGATGGCTTGGCCATGTGAGCCGCATGGAAGATGGCAGGATCCCCAAGGACACATTGTACAGCAAGCTCATCAGTGGTATCAGACCCACCGGCTGTCCTTGTCTCCTCTTTAAAGACGTCTGCAAACGCCGACATGAAGTCCTGTGACATTGATCACAAGTCGTGGGAGTCAGTTGCCAGTGATCGTCAGAGCTGGTGGGCAACCATAAAGGCGGGGCTAAAGAGTGGCGAGTCAAAGAGACTTAGCAATTGGCAGGAAAAAAGTCAGAAGTGCAAGGAGAGAACCAACTGTGTAACAGCCCCGACAACCAATTTTATCTGCAGCACCTGTGGAAGAGTCTATCACTCTAGAATTGGCCTTTATAGCCACTCCAGGCGCTGCATCACAAACCACTGACCACCTCCAGGCGCGTATCCATTGTCTCTCGAGACAAGGAGGCCAAAGAAAGAGAAAGAAAGAAAGAAAGGTCTCCAATAACTTTCCCAACCCAGCTGTCAGGCCTGTAGTTTCTGGCTTATCACTCTCACCTTTCTTGAATTGTGATGTAAAACTCACAACCCTCCAGTCATCTGGCACTACTCCTGTATCAAATGAGATTGAAAGATTGTGACCAATATCTGTGCTATTTCTACCTTTGCTTCTTTCAGCAACCTAACATACAGGAACCAGGTGACTAACCAACTTTCAGCAATGCTGCTATTTTTAGTACATCTTGTCTATTATCTATCGGTCCATAAATTCCATTTCCTCTTTTAGTGTAACCTTCGCATCATCCATTTCCTTTGTGAAGACAGATAAAAAGTCCTCATTTATACTTTAGCCATGCCCTCAGCCTCTACATGAAGGTTTTCCTTAAGGTCGTTAATAGGCCCAACTTGATGCCTAGCTAACCTCAATTTTAATATATACACCTTTAAAAATGGTTTTAGAACCAGTTCCATCTAATGAAATAAGGTGCTATTTTGTTCTTATACCAACCAATTAAAAATTATGCAGCATACCATTCCAATAGGTTGTACTGTTTTTTTAAATTGCTGATTTTACTTGTTTATTCATAGATGCATACAGCACAGAAGGAGGCCATTTGGCCCATTAATGATATTCTGGCTCTTTGAAAGAGCTATCCAATTAGTCTGGCCCCCACCCTTGCCCCATTGTCCTGTAAATTTCTCCCTTACAAGTATAGATCCATTTCCATTTTGAAATTTACTATTGAATGTGTTTCCATCACCCTCTCAGGCAGCATATTCCAGATCATAGCAACTCACTGTGTCAAAAAATATTTCTCCTCATTTCCTCCCTCCCCAGATATTTTTACTAATCATCTTCAATCTGTGTCCTTTGGTTGCCGATCCTACCGCCAATGGAAACAATTTCTCCTTATTTTCTCTATCAAACTCCTTCATATTTTTGAGCATCTCTATTGAATCTCCCCTTAACCTTCTCTGCTCTATTGACTATCCTAAATTGCTCCTGTGAAAGAGATGGAACTGATGGAAGTGACAGTAAAACAGACCATCTGGTCATTATCACATTGCTGTTTTGTGGGAGCTTGCTGTGTGCAAGGTAGCTGCTGCATTTCCTGCATCAGAATAGTGACGACACTCAAAAGTACATCATTGGCTGTAAAGTGCTTTGGGATGTCCGGTGGTCGTGAAAGGCACTGTATATATGCAAATCTTTCATTTTTTTAACTGCATTTATTGTTCATCCCTTCTCAGACTTGTGAGAGTGGGGTACGGTGTGGGGGGGGGGGGGGTGGTGGGTGGGGGGGGGTGGCGTTGCTTGAGAGATGGGAAGAGGTAAAGAACTGCATAGTTTTGACATACTGGGAATAACATTGCCACATCACTTGAAAATCTATTAGCGCAGCATCCTCCAGACTCCCACTTGCACTTTGCTCTGGGACTCATTCAGTAAAGCTGGCCAACCTCAGGTCAGCATGAAACCAAAGACTGAGACCAATTCAAATCAAATGTCTACGTGCTTTGGGTTTGCGCATGTACTTCGTCGAGTCATTCACTGTATAGAAGTCAGAAAAGGAAGAGAGCTAAAAGAAACAAACAAATTAGAAACCAAGTTGCAAAAGGCCCTGGTAGTCAGACAGATTGCACTAAGAACTTAATGCCAAATAGCTTCCCAGTTTACAGTCTATTGTTAAGTTACTATGCAATGGGATTTGGTGAAAAATTACAGCTTTAAGGGGAAAAGATTCATTTCAATGTTTTTCAAGTCCTAAAAATAAAGACTAATAGAAAGGTTGGATAATCAGAATGAAAAATGTTACTTTTAGTGATTCCTGGTACATTTGGTATGAGAGAAAATACATACAAAACAATATTTCAATGTACCAGTCACAAACTGAGTTTTTTTTATTACTAGTTATTGTCATTCGTTTACTGAAAAACCACCACAATCTTTCACAATTTCTGTTATTGAACAGCAGCAGTTAATTAAGAACACGGATCTTTTCTGGAGCCTGCACAAGTAAATGTAAGTTTAGCTGATGAAGAACTACTGTCACCTAACTGTGTGGTGGACGCAGAATTGTTAAGATGAAAAATGAATGCAGTGCGCCTGGGAATATAAAATACTGGGCAACAAAGGCTGCTCTATGCTTGAGGGAACGACTGAATAATGTGCTGTCACTGCGCCTTAATATCAGGCAGAAAATATTTGAATTTGAATTTCAGCTGTAGCAGTCCAGGTTGCTGGGTGACTTGCACAGTGCATGCAAAATTATATAATTGCATTTGGAAGATGACACTAGCTTTTAAAACTCCTTTTCTCTTGGTTGATCTTGTTATGTTCCAACATAAAACAAACATTACTTGCAGATAAAGAGTTTTCAGGGTGCTACATACTCAATTTTGCATTGAGACAGTCTATCTTAGCCTCTTTGTTTGGGCTTCTGTAGTTCCTTGTTTAATATTTTAAAGGCAAGTTGCTTTTGTGTGAAGACATCTATCATATAAGTTACCGAAGAACTTAAAGACACTTGGATGAGTGGCATTTTTAAGCATTCCAATTTAAAGCAACAAGCAGAATGAAAAAGTCTTTTGAAAAAATACAGGGAAGTCACTTCGTGTATGTTGTTTAAAATCAGTTTAAAAGCTTATAAGAGGAACAAATGGTTTGGCGTAGAGTGACATCTTGTGACAAATCCCACAAAATGTTGCATTCAAAGAGGGTCGCTCTGACTTTCGGTGATGGTGTGAAACAAGTGTCAT
The DNA here is from genome assembly GCF_036365525.1 of Heterodontus francisci. Taxonomy (NCBI): domain Eukaryota; kingdom Metazoa; phylum Chordata; class Chondrichthyes; order Heterodontiformes; family Heterodontidae; genus Heterodontus; species Heterodontus francisci. The sequence goes on from NC_090373.1 coordinate 20,949,541, forward strand.
GTAGACCTGCCAAGAATGAGGCACATTAATTTTGTTATATGAACATTCATTTGAAAACTGTTGCTGGAGTGAAGAAAGGACTTGTTTAAAAAAGAAATCATAGGCTGTTGGCTGGAAAGACATTTGCATATTAACAGACAGTGCTTGTGGAGACAAAAGGGTTACTTCCCTTATCCAATTTAACTCACAATGAACATTGAGCACCAAAGGGAGCTCAAATTTCAGAATGACTGCTGGAATAGCCGAATCCACAAACAGACGTGGTCAGACTAGCTGGTCACGTGACTAGCCTGCTTGGCAACCTGGTGTTTCTGAATTGCACAAAAAGTTTGAACTCAGAGACTCCTGTATGCTCCTACACTGAAGAAGACCTCTCGGGTCTGGCTCTGCCTCCCTTTCTCATGGAACTCCAAATCCACTGAAGACACATGAACCCTAAGAGCGAACGGTCTCCTACAGCGAACAAGGTTTAAGAAGAATACTGGGTCCCAACGAAGAGCGAGATCTGTCTACAATCAAGGACTCTACAGTGAGCTTGAAGAACTGACACAAAAACCCTCTTCAATGATTGCCTCAAACTTTTCCACTTTATTTTCTTCTGCTCTTTTCTGTCTCTATCTGCATGTGTGTATCGCGTATCAATGCTAGTGTGGGCGCATCGTGTATCCATAGGCGTTAACTGAATTAGAGTTTAAGTTTAATAAATTTCAACCTTTCTTCCTTAAACCTAAGAAAGCCTGTTTGTGCTCATTTCTTTGCTTTATAATTGGAAAGCGGTGATCAAGGATTCACCAAGGGGGAGCTAAAAACACGATGTGTTTAAAATTAAACCCTTTTACAGTAAGACCAGGTGAAGGCTGAGAGGGAACCCTAGACACCTTTATCTCCTGGTCGTAACATAAGTGATATCGATTTGGCTGCATTGACCTCTGTGGTAATGAAAAACAGGGGGAGATGTATAATGGGCAGCTGAATCAATATCATCCACTTGACACACTATCACCCTAAGTCAAAATTACCCTCAGTGTGTGGAATGCAACCTGCTGCCTGAGCATCGCTGTTTTGCATATTAGTCTGGGATAACGTGAAAATGCTCTTTTCCTTTTTGATCTTAGCAATGGTAAATCACTTGGCTTTGTCATAAGAATATGCATTTATTCAGCGTTACTGCCAGTAACCGCAAGGGAAAAGGAAATGCACTGGGATAGATACTTACTATCACTGGCTGGAACTGAATGCAGCTAGGAAAATCAGGCACGGGGAGCTGAATGACAGGGAGGAAGCCCGCCCGATTTCAATGAATGGAAAGAACATTAGGTGGGCACGGTTATACGTTATCCCCACCTGATATTCCTCTCTGTGCCCCCACCCCCCAGGTAATGGACAAACACCCGGGCAGTGAAGGTACAACTCTACCCCATGGAAAAACAAATTTATTTTTAATCAAAATAATTTCTTCCTGTCCTGTGACCAGTCATTGTGAAATTAAATGAAATTGACGGTAGCACAACAGATTAGTTGCTATCTGAAAGAATGAGATTAACTTCTTTGGGTGGGACCCTTCAGCAGAACTGAGGGTAACTCATTCGCTGAAGCAAAATGATGTCTATTCCGACTTACGTAGCTGCATATCAGATTGGAGGAATGAGATAGCTTCAAAAAGCACAAGAGCAGAAAACATTTTGTCTCCAAAGGTTACAGTGCTGATTTTAAGTAATAAAACTACTATTAGGTGGCAGCTGTGGCTCAGTCTCACCTCTGAGGCAGACAGTCATGAGTTCAAGACTCGGTCTAGACATTTGAGCACAAACTGTAGACTGAGGAGTGATGCAACTGTCAGAGGTGCCATCCTTTGGAGGAGATGTTAAACTGACCCCCAGTCTGCTCTCTTAAGGGGATGTAAAACATCCCCAACAATATTTTGAAGAAGAGCAAGGGAGCTTTCCCTGGTGTCCTGGCCAATGTTTATCCCCAATCAACATCACTAACACAGATTATCTGGTCAATAACATGTTACTGTTTATGGGATTTTGCAGGTTAACAGCTGGATTTCCTACACGACAACAGTGACTACATTTAAAAAATATTTTATTGGCTTTAGGCCTGATGATTTGTAAGGTGAAGTCAGTGGCCGGGCCACACCATTCAGTTGATGCACGATAACATCCTCTGTGAGAAACTTAGGGCTGGATTTTATGGGCCGCTCTGAGATGGGGTCGAAGGTGGGGAGGGCCATAGAATTGCGATGGGGGGGGGGGGGTGGGGGGGTGGAGGGCCTGTTGCCTCATCGGCTCGAAGCGATTTTGTCAGGGGCAAGATAGGCTGACGATGGCCTTCATGCCCAATGGCCAATTGAAGCTTCAGGGTGATTTGGACAAGTTGAGTGAGTGGGCTAATGCATGGCAGATGCAGTATAATGTGGATAAGTGTGAGGTTATCCACTTTGATAGCAAAAACATGAAGGCAGATTATTATCTGAATGGTTGTAAACTGAGAAAGGTAAATATACAGCGAGACCTGGGTGTTCTCGTACACCAGTCGCTGAAGGTAAGCATGCAGGTGCAAGAGGCGGTAAAAAGGCAAATGGTATGTTGGCCTTCATAGCGATAGGATTCGAGTACAGGAGCAGGGATGTCTTGCTGCAATTATACAGGGCCTTGGTGAGGCCACACCTGGAATATTGTGTGCAGTTTTGGTCTCCTTATCTGGGGAAGGATGTTCTTGCTATAGAGGGAATGCAGCGAAGGTTTACCAGACTGATTCCTGGGACAGCAGGACTGACATATGAGGAGAGATTGAGTCGGTTAGGATTATATTCGCTGGAGTTCAGAAGAGTGAGGGGGAATCTCATAGAAACCTATAAAATTCTAACAGGACATGCCAGGATAGATGCAGGAAGGATGTTCCCGATGGTGGGGGAGTCCAGAACCAGGGGTCATAGTCTAATATGGGGTAAACCTTTCAGGACTGAGATGAGGAGAAATTTCTTCACCCAGAGAGTGGTGAGCCTGTGGAATTCACTACCACAGAAAGTAGTTGAGGCCAAAACATTGAATGTTTTCAAAAAGGAGTTAGATATAGCTCTTGGGTCGAAAGGGATCAAAGGGTATCGGGCGAAAGCCAGAACAGGCTACTGAGTTGGATGATCAGCCATGATCATAATGAGTGGCGGAGCAGGCTCGAAGGGCCGAATGGCCTACTCCTTCTCCTATTTTCTATGTTTCTATGAGGCCCTTAAGTGGCCTATTAACAGGCACTGTAGGGCCTCTTCTTCCTGCCTCTGGGATTTAACCAGCAGCACGGGGTGCCTTTGCCAAACAGGGAGGTCGCCTCTAAATCCGAGGCACCCTCCCTGCAGGCTTGATGGTGGGCAGGGGTCTGTGCCCTCATCTGTAGGCAATCTGTCAGACCACCCTGCAACATCCCACTGACCAGGGCCTTCCAAACATGCTCCACCATGCTCCCACCTCACTTACCTGAGGTCCGGATCTCCAACACTGGACCTGGGTCTGAGGCCTCTGCAGTACCAGCAGTGGCCACAACTCCCAGTGGCACTGCCAATACTGCTCAGCTGCTGGCCCTGTGATTGGCCGGAAACTCTTGGAGGCAGGATCCTTGTCTTTAACTGGACACTTATGCTGGGATTTTTCCCTCGCTGGACTGGAGCCGGCAAACCCGCTTCTGCCTGGCCTGGGGATCTGACCCTCATTTTGCGGCTTCCTGGCCTTTAACTGTTCTGAGGCGGGACTTCCACCCGGTTGAGGCAGGAAGTCCCACCTAATAGAGCTGCCAGCCAATCAGCGAGCTGGCAGCTCTTAGTCCCAGCAACGCCACTGGGAGCGGTGGCGACTGCTGGGACTGTAGCCCAGCTTTGTGAAGATGTTTGGGAACCCCGGAAAGAAGGTAAGTTTTTATTGCCTCGTCAGGGGTCAGGCCCCAGCGAGGCAAGGGTGGTTGATCGGGGGTGGGGGGTATGTTGGGTGTTGGAAGTGATTAGGGCAGCGGGGGCGGCCCTCCGTTGGGCACAGGGTGCCCAATCATGAAGGCCCCCCAGACCGTCAGAGCTGCCTGCTTTTGTCAGGTGGCTTCTCTCAGGCCTGGGCCGCCTGATCTGCCACGGGTAAAATAAATCCCCGTGGCAGGGGGCAGAGTCCCTTAAGTGGCCGCTAAGTGGCCACTTAAGGGCCTTGATTGGCCTGGGGCGGGTGGGCCATTTTTTGCCGCCGCTGCCCTGTGTAAAATGGCGGTGGAGGCGGGAGTATATCGGGAAGGGCCCCCAGAGCCTCCCACTCCATTTTACGCAGCCCCACACCACCACCCCCTCGCCACCTTCCCGCCCTTTTTGGGGGTGTAAAATTCCGGCCATAGGTTCTGGACCAATGTTGGATCGTGCCAAGGTTGGGGAGGTGGGGTGTGGGGGTGCTTTGAAAAGGCAGGATTCCCCCAGCCTTTTCAGCCCGGCGCCGGGAACCACACCAGTGCCACAAAATCCAGCCCTTAATTTCCGCTGTTATTACTACCGGATTGCAGGAACTTAATTGCGAGTCCATTACTGGGGAATAACACAGCTCTAGATATTGGAAATCCTCTGCAAGAGAGGGGAATAAATTATTTACTTCACAAAATAAAGGAGGAACTTGCATTTATACAGCATCTGTCATGACCTCAGGATATCCCAAAACACTCCATAGCCAATGAAGTACTTTTTGAAGTGCAGTCACTGTTGTAATGTAGGAAACACATCAGTCAATTTGCACACAGCAAGCTCCCACAAACAGCAATGTGATAATCACCAGATAATCTGTTTTTGTGATGTTGATTGAGGGATAAGTGTTGGCCAGGACACTGGGGAGAACTCCCTTAGCTGAGAATGAGATGAATAATTCCACATAGTGAAATTGCAAATGAACAAAGTCTTTCTCGTGAGTGGAATAGATTTGTGCTGCACTGCTCTCCACTGTGTATTCTGTTTATGAAACATGTAAAACGTTATTTAAATGCATTCTTTAAAAATCTGTGTATGATACAGGCTATTACAAGTGCAGACACAAGTACTTCTACATCCCATATGCACACACTGGACCTCTCTCTCCAGCAGCACCGTCTCACCTTATCTCAAATCTGTTCTACTCCGCAGTTTCATCTCATCTTACGTCTCATCCGACGCATTAACAAAAAACTTTTTTTCTTCCTTTCAGGTGTTAAGGAACGCAAGCTCCAGCAGCTGATGGGGACTAATGCCCCTCCAGATCCTCCTTCCGCTTCACTTCCCTCTGACCCCACCCCTTCTGATCTGACCTCTTGCCGTGTATTCACTATACCCTCTGACCTCCCCCTCTCTGATGCTGAGCGTTCTGTACTCAGCAAAGGTCTCAGTTTTATCCCCTTACGCCCCCACCTCAATGAATTTCGCGCTCGGCATGACGTTGAGCTCTTCTTCCGTCGCCTCCGCCTCCGGGCTCACTTCTTCGACCAGGAGTCCTCCCCCCGACCAGCAGACCCATTCACCCGCCTCCAGCATTCTCCCTCTACCTGGACCCCTCACCCTGGCCTCTTACCCGCTCTTGATCTCTTCATTGAAAACTGTCGGCGAGACATTGGTCGTCTCAATTTCTCTGCCCCCCTCACTCACTCTAACCTGTCCCCCTCTGAACTTCAGGCACTCCGTTCTCTCAGGTCTAACCCCGACATGGTCATCAAACCTGCAGACAAGGGTGGTGCTGTTGTTGTATGGCGTACCGACCTCTACCTTGCAGAAGCTCAACGCCAACTCACAGACACCTCTTCCTACCTCCCTCTGGACCATGACCCCACCACCGAACATCAAGCCACCGTCCAAAGGACTGTCACTGACCTCATCTCCTCTGGAGATCTTCCCTCTACAGCTTCCAACCTCATAGTCCCGCAACCCCGGACAGCCCGCTTCTACCTCCTTCCCAAAATCCACAAACGGGACTGTCCCGGCAGACCCATTGTGTCAGCCTGCTCCTGCCCAACTGAACTTATTTCTTCCTATCTAGACTCTATCTTTTCTCCGCTGGTCCAGTCTCTTCCCACCTACATCCGTGACTCTTCTGACGCCCTACGTCATTTTGACAATTTCCAGTTTCCTGGTCCCAACCGCCTCCTCTTCACTATGGACGTCCAATCGCTCTACACCTCCATCCCCCACCAGGATGGTTTGAGGGCTCTCCGCTTCTTCCTGGAACAGAGGCCCAACCAGTCCCCATCCACCAACACCCTCCTCCGCCTGGCTGAACTTGTTCTCACATTGAACAACTTCTCCTTCAACTCCATGCATTTCCTTCAAGTAAAAGGTGTCGCTATGGGTACCCGCATGGGTCCTAGTTATGCCTGTCTTTTTGTGGGATATGTCGAGCATTCTTTGTTCCAGTCCTACTCAGGCCCCCTCCCCCAACTCTTTTTCCGGTACATTGATGACTGTATCGGTGCCGTTTCCTGCTCCCGCCCCGAACTAGAAAACTTTATCAACTTTGCTTCCAATTTCCACCCTTCTCTCACCTTTACATGGTCCATCTCTGACACTTCCCTTCCCTTCCTCGACTTCTCTGTCTCCATCTCTGGGGATAGGTTGTCTACCAATATCCATTATAAGCCCACTGACTCCCACAGCTACCTCGACTACACTTCTTCACACCCTACCTCCTGTAAGGACTCCATTCCATTCTCCCAGTTTCTCCGTCTCCGACGCATCTGCTCTGATGATGCTACCTTCCATGACGGTGCTTCTGATATGACCTCCTTTTTCCTCAACCGAGGATTTCCCCCCACTGTGGTTGACAGGGCCCTCAACCGTGTCCGACCCATTCCCCGCACCTCTACCCTCACCCCTTCCCCTCCCTCCCAGAACCGTGACAGGGTTCCCCTTGTCCTCACTTTTCATCCCACCAGCCTCCATATCCAAAGGATCATCCTCCGCCATTTTCGCCACCTCCAGCGTGATGCCACTACCAGTCGCATCTTCCCCTCCCTTCCCCTGTCAGCATTCCGAAGGGATCGTTCCCTCCGCGACACCCTGGTCCACTCCTCCATTACCCCCACCACCTCGTCCCCGTCCCAGGGCACCTTCCCTTGCAATCGCAGGAGGTGTAATACCTGCCCATTTACCTCCTCTCTCCTCACTATCCCAGGCCCCAAACACTCCTTTCAGGTGAAGCAGCGATTTACTTGTACTTCTTTCAATGTAGTATACTGTATTCGCTGCTCACAGTGTGGTCTCCTCTACATTGGGGAGACCAAGCGCAGACTGGGTGACCGCTTTGCGGAACATCTCCGCTCAGTCCGCAAGCAGGACCCTGAGCTTCCGGTTGCTTGCCATTTCAACACTCCCCCTTGCTCTCATGTTCACATCTCTGTCCTGGGATTGCTGCAGTGTTCCAGTGAACATCAACGCAAGCTCGAGGAACAGCATCTCATCTACCGATTAGGCACACTACAGCCTGCCGGACTGAACATTGAGTTCAATAATTTCAGAGCATGACAGCCCCCCACTTTACTTTCATTTTTAGTCATTTTTAGTTATTTTTTCTTCCTTTTTACATTTTTTACAATCTTTTTTTGCATTTATTTCATTTCATCTTAGTTTGTTCAGTTTGCTTACCCACTGTTTTTTTCAGGTTGTTTTTCTTCAGGTTTGCACTTGCTGATGTTCCTTATTCAGTATATTCACACCTAATCTGTACTAATGCTTTGTCTTTCAACACACCATTAACATATTGTTTGCCTTTGCTCCGTGACCTTTTGGTCAGCTATGTGGCCTGGTCCAATCTGCACCTTCTCCTTTGTTATCTCTTGCCCAACCCCCACCTCACTTGTTTATAATCTGTGACTTTTCTAATATTTGTCAGTTCCGAAGAAGGGTCACTGACCCGAAACGTTAACTCTGCTTCTCTTTCCACAGATGCTGCCAGACCTGCTGAGTGAATCCAGCATTTCTTGTTTTTGTTTCAGATTTCCAGCATCCGCAGTATTTTGCTTTTATTTCTTCTACATTCTACATTGGTGTTTACAGCTTTGCAAATTTATTACTTTATTTCCACAAAGGAGGTTTTCTTGATGGTAGTCATTATGGTCCTTTTGAACCTCTGGAGCTAAGACTGGGCAAGGATTAGTCATCAGACACAATGGAACCAATTTAGATAGGATACACCAAGTTTGAGAGAGGAGGGGCAGCGTGTTCCCCTTAGGTGCATACTGTGTCACACAAAGTTCGAGAAGAGACTTGGCAGGTCACCAGTGCCAGCTGCACCGACACCAGATTTAGATTACTATAGCAGGCATCCCATGCATTACAAGTCAATGTGGGCCACACTTCAATTGGTCTCATCAACTAGGGTCCTGATTCTGATTGTTACCAGGTAAGTCTGTGGTAATTAGGGGGATAATTTTCGTTTGCTAGTGTAAGTGGCAGGTGGGGCAGTACAGGCACTCGCCTGACTAGACCAGAGCTTTATTGCATGAGGCAGGTGAGGTGGGGGCATGATGAGCAACTTAAAAGTGACATTGAGCTCCTGCTGGGTAAAGAGGAGAGCATCCTTCAAGAACTTTGCTGACATGCCTTCCAGCAGTCAAAGGAGTGACAGGGGGGTAGTTGGAGATGGGGAGACAAAGATGGGATGGACCAAGTTTGAGAGAGGAGGAGTACCATGTTCCCCTCAGGTGGGCACTGTGTTGCACAGAACGTTCAAGGAGAGATTGGCAGGTCACCAATGCCAGCAGCACCTACGCCAGTATGATAGGATAGTGGTTATAATACTGGACTCGCACATCAGAAGTTGAGAATTCATGTCCTATCATGGTATGGAATTAAATTCAGTAAAATTGACTGTGAAAGCTGTCAGCTTATCATTAAAACTCTACTGTTTTATTTACATTCTTCAGAAAAGGGAATCTCTAACTCTTACCCATTCTGGCCTACATGTGAATCTTTTGGGTGAGCTGCTAAATTAAGGTCCTGGATGATGCAACATAAATGAGATGCATGGAGTCCAGTTATGCTGAAGATCTCAAACAGATTTATTAACAGCTAACAAGTATATACAGTACAGCAAAAACTATTTACAGAACCTTACTCTGGGTATTACAGTTGCAGAGTGCCTGTAGCTCAGCGTTACATGACTGCATCCTGGCACTTAGCTTATTAGCATACTAAGATCTTAAAGGGACATCACTCTTTAAGGCAATCATACAACATCCCCCTTCTTTCCAAAGATAAGTCTCGTATGCTAAAAGTAAAAACGCATAAAATTAGATAACATCAAAATTATTTACACAGGTATAGATATTGTGAAATTCACAACTATAGAGGCTCAAAAGTCCATATATCATTTTGGTGGTTTAACAACTCTTGCTTGGAGAATTTTCATCTTATCTGTCGCTGTTCTTTCTGAAGTTTCTCCCTCTCTTCATTCAGTTTCTGTTGCTCTGCCTTCAGCCTGCTAACATACTCTGTTGCTTTTCTCAAGATGACCACCTTTGAGGCCTTGTCATTCTTGGAAAATTCCAGAACCTCATCTCGAAGAGCCAATAGACAATGCTTCAACTCATTCCTCCTCTACCTCTTCAGGGCATTGTGTGTCCTTCGCCTCTGCTCATCCTCTGCATCTGAAGGCTTGGGGCTCAAGGTCGAGGACTTGTTGGGGAGGAGTACTTGATCTCATTTCAGTACCTGTCTATCCTGACTCATTGTGGTGCTAGCAGTTCTCTAGAGAGTAGAAGTGAAGGTGTTCCATAGTTGTGTTGTTGCTGTGTTTCCACAGCACTGTATGATGCTGGTCAGAGTCTGAGAGCGGATTCCCGTCCTTGGAGGTTTCCCCTTGGCAATGTTCCCCACTGTCAACCTTTTCTTCTCAGTGGTTACAATGTCAGTCTCTTCTTCTGGAGCTCAAAGAGACACTGCCTGTTGATGAAAAACTTTCACCATCTGATTTTGGATCTTCATCCTCTTGGTGTGGCATCTCTGAGAAGAGGCTGATACTCTCCAAACCAGAACTACTGATATCCTGGAGGAACTGTGACTCAATGCGGATACCATTGGTCTCCTCCTGTAATGGGTACCTTGGTGACCTCGTGGATGGTCACAATGTTGAGGTCCTTACACACTGGTAGTCCTGCCACTGCTGGTCTGCTCATGTCTACTAGGTAGAACGTTTGTGGATTCTAAGCCGACTTGCCATTTCTGCATTGCATTGCTAGTGTTCCACGGCAGGGGATCGTTGTATGCAGATAACTTGTCAGTTGTCGGTTGCATCATTGACTTCCAATGACTCCGGTACACATGTTTGAGGATTCAGACTGGTAGGATATTTGCAGTAGCACAGTGTCAATCTTGACCCTGAGTGCGTGTTTGCCAGCTTTCTTTGGGCACATGATATTAATAGTGGCAAAAGCTTCCAGTTGTTGGACTTCATCAACACAATGTGTCAGGTTCACAAAGTGAAACGCCAGCTCATCTTCTGGCTGAGAATTATTCCTCTGAGTCTTGTTCCAGGTCTATTTCGCTGTGGATTTTGTGTATTGGCTTTCATTTACCTAGGTCTCTGGCACTCCTTACTGCTGTTGCCATGTTGCTGCACTTGTCTTCTGTTAGTCTGTGTCCTGTTGTGACTTCTGGCCACATCTTTGGAGCCAGATTTCTTGTAAAAGCAGGCCCAGTGTCCTTTTGCACCACACGCCTTGCACAAGTCACGAAATGCAGGATAACATCGCGGTGAGTGGGACCAACCACACTTACCGCACAGCCTGCTTGCTCTTTTTGACCCAGTAATTGTGCCAATGCTGTTCACTGCATCTAGCTTTCAGATGCTGTTGTCCAGCTACAGTGGCTTCATATTTCCTGACATCTTCCAGCAGTGCATCAATGCTGTGACCTTTCTTTTTCCCCAAGAGGTCTTTCTGAAACGCTTCAATGGATGTCGATACAATCAGTAACTCCATTATTCAGTCCAACAGCTTAGTTTCTGAGAAGTCGCATTCATTGCCCTTACTACGGCATCTACTGATGAACTGGTCTATTGATTACTGTGGCTGTTCCCTGTAGGATATCAATTCCAGGCGGTGAATTCTAAAATACACTCGTAATCGGAACTGGTCATCTCGCACTTTCCATATCTTTGCCAGATCATTTCTAACTGCTATCAGTATCTTCACAGCCTGTTTCTCTGGTTCAACCATAGCTTGGTCTGTGAAGCATAACTGCATTCTTTGTTTGAACAGTTGGAAATTGGATAGGATATTCATGGCCTTCTAGTTCATGCTGGGAAATTTGGTATCCCTGTTCTTGCTTTCTTTTCCTAAAACTTACTTTACGAAGCTGCAATGTTTCCCTTTTAAGAAATTGTCTGTAATTTAGACTAGCTGCTTTGATTGACAAGAGCAGGTGTTTACTAGTGCTGTGTATTTATCTTGTTTCCAGCACTTAAGCCTGTTCTGTTTACACAACAGCTGAATAGACAGTTCAATGGGTTTTTTTGCTTGAGTTTAATTTATGTTCTTTACACTTGAGTGGATTTATGAGGTTTTTTTTAACTTTGGGTGAATGGAAGCTGTTATTCACACTCTGGTAGTTCAATGGTTTTTTAAACTTTGGCTGCATGTTTGAAGTTCTGTGGTGACCTGGGTTTTCCTGCATTTTTTCTAATGGACACCTCCTGTGATGGCACCGGCCTCAATCAGTCTGGGAGAGGAGTTGGGTCTTCCCCTTTTTTTTTTTTACACGGAGCTTTTGAAAAAATTGATCTTTTGAACGACTTCAAAGCTTTTTTTTAAAGCAGTATCCCTCGACCATTGGAACAATGACACCCGATTTACTTGCAGCCTGTCGTTCTGAGCTCTGTCTTTTACAGCTTGAGGTGAGTTCCTTTTTCTTTTACTGTTTGAGCCAGTCTTTTTTCAACTTTCCATCTAGTGGCTGTAGGAATGTCATTTTCAGAGCTGTTGTACCTATGGACTTCAAAGTCAGACTTTGTCTTCTCACCACAGCTGCCACCATTTAATGGGTTTTTCTGTTGTCTGATGCAATATAAATGAAATGCGTGGAGTGCAGTTATGCTGAAGATCTCAAACAGGTTTATTAATAACTAACAAGTATATACAGTACAGAACTAACTATTTACAGAACCTTACTCTAGGTGTTACAGTTGCAGAGTGCCTCTGGCTCAGTCACATCCTGGCACTTAACTCATTAGCATACTAAGATCCTAAAGGGACATCACTCTTACAGGCAATCATACTACATTGTCTACTCTCTCAGGTAGAAGTAAAACTTCCCACAATGCTATTTCGAACAGCAGGGGAGTTCTCCCCGGTGTTCTGGCCAATATTCATCCCTTAACCAAAATCATTAAAAACAGATTATCAAGTCATTATCACATTACTGCTTGTGGGAGTTTAGCTGTTTGCAGATTAGCTGCCGCATTTCCTAGATTACAGCAATAGTGCTTACACTTCAGAAGTGCTTCATTGGCTGTAAAGCGCTTTAGGATGTCCTGAGCTTGTGAAAGGCATGCTATAAATGCAAGTCTTGTTTTGTTTCTATACATCTTAGCTAGAGCTCATACTTGCCTCGCAGCTGGGGAGAAAGTGGGTCTTCTCTGCCTCTCTCACTGTCTCGGTCTTCAGCAGATTGCACCCTGACTCTTCCTGAGAGAACGAGAGAGGGAAAGATAATAGTTGACTCTGACTCCTCCCTCAGTTTTGTGTCAAGGATTGGCTCATCGAGCTGCCAATCAAACTTACCAACATAAATTAAGAAACCTCACATCCCTTGGTTTAGAAACAATGGTAACCACCTTGTCAGTTTAGCTAAGACCACTGCAGGGTGCCTCTGAAGAAAAACTATTCCATGTTCTCAGGATGTTCCAAGATGCTTTCTAATCAATGTAGTGCCTGTTGTTATATAGTCAAACACAGCCAATTTGTGCACACAAGATCCCGTAAACAATAATGAATTAATATTGACCGGGACACTGGGAGAGCTACTGTGATCTTCTTCAAACTGTGACATGGCATCCCTCATCTGAATAGACAGGTGGGACCTTGATTTGGCATCTCTCCCACTGCACTTAGATAATAGCCTAGATTTTGTGCCCAGGTCCTGCGGTGGGGCTCAAACCCACAAACTCCTCAGCTAGAGACAAGAGTCTATCACTGTGTGAGTCACAAAGTGTGACTATCTGTGACATTTGGGGAATGATTCTCCATTGTCTCAAATGGATCTGTTAAGTGCAAATGTGCAAGTCTGATAGTTTATGTCATCTGGTGATCCTAATCAACACCCTCAAGAGCTTGTGTGTTTGCCATTTCTGAACTGAAGTTGACTTCATAGCAACTTCGCAAATAAATGAAGCGGCAACCTGTGCTAGGGAAATAGGTAAAAAGTTCAAAGTGTTACTGAATGCTTGGGGTTGCAGCCATGCAGGCCCTGGACTCTACAGTCTCCTCCACCTTGGCCAGGACAGATCTCCCAGCTAGGGGCTTCAAACATCTCCACACTCTCCTGGAGTCTGCTGTCCCACAGAGGAGTGGCGTACTGGAGCACAGCCCAGTCGCAGGGGAGGGCACACAAAGGGAGTGGATGATGTTACTGCCTTCCAGGGTGGCAACCCCTCTTTGGCCTCATTCCCCTCGCCAGTGTCTGTACAGATGTCAGAAACAAGCCAGCAGCAGTCAGCCACAGCAGCTGCTTGATGATCACCACCAGTTCAGGAGCCTTTGACTGCAACACACCAGCCACAAATCACCACATTAGATACTGCAGGCCTGATTTTAACACCGAGCAGGAATTAGGTGGTCGCCACCACCACCACCCACCCCACCCGCCCCACGTTCCCCAACACCCACCGCCCCATCATTACGTCAACAATTTGAACTCTCGAGCCTGACCCACACAGCCCCAGTCAGTTGCCCGCCCGCCTGAAACCGGTAGTGAGCAGGAGCAGAATGTCAAGCTGCAGGAGCCACTTCCTGGGACCAAAGGAACAGTCCCTGTGGCACTCGGGCAAGTCGGCGGGGAGGAGGTTGTCAGTGGAAGGCGGGACAGGGAAGCCTCAACTCCTGCTGGGAGAAAAACACAAGAGCTCCACCTACCCACCCTCAACCCTGCCAACCTCTGCAGTTAGGCCACCAGTAAAAATAGCAGCTGGGGCTCCCATGATGTCTTTGGAGCCCGTACTGCATATTTATGGTTCCAGGGATGAGGGATCACAGTTACATGGATAGACTGGAGAAGCTGGGATTGATCTCCTTAGAACAGAGAAGGCTAGGAGAACATTTGATAGAGGTCTTTAAAATCATGAAGGGTTTAATAGAGTAAATAAAGAGAAACTGGTTCCAGTGGCTAAAGGGTTAATATCTAGAGAGCACAGATTTAAGGCAATGGCAAAAGAACCAGATGCAACATGAGGAAAAACCTTTCTCATAGAATCATAAGTTTGGGGAGGCGGTGGTGCACTGGTATTGTCACTGGACTAGTAACCCAGAGACCCAGGTATTTCTCTGGGGACATGGGTTCGAATCCCACCACAGCAGAAGGTGGAATTTGAATTCAATTAATAAATCTGGAATTTAAAAAAAGCTGGCCTAATGATGACCATGAAACCATTGTCAATTGTTGTAAAAACCCATCTGGTTCACTAATGTCCTTTAGGGAAGGAAATTTCCTGTCCTTACCTGGTCTGGCCTACATGTGACTCCAGATCCACAACAATATGGTTGACTCTTACATGCCCTCAAAATGGCGTAGCAAGCCACTCAGCTCAAGGGCAATTAGGGATGGGCAATAAATGCTAGCCTGGCCTGCGAAGCCCACATCCCATGAAAGAATAAAAAAAAAAGAAAGAGGCCACTTGGCCCTTCGTGTCTGTGCTGGCGGGAAGAAAAATGCCACCCAGCCTAATCCCACTTTCCAGTATTTGATCTGTAGCCCTATAGGTTACAGCACATCCAGGCACCTTTTAAATGAGATGAGGGTTTCTGCCTCTACCGCCCTTTCAGGCAGTGAGTTCCAGACCCCCACCACCCTCTAGGTGAACAGTATTTTCCTCATCTCCCTTCTAATCCTTCTGCCAGTCACTTTAAATCTATGCCACCTCGTCACTGACCTCTTTGCTAAGGTAAATAGGCCCTTCCCATCAACTCTATCCAGACCCCTCACAATTTTGTACATCTCAATCAGATCTCCCCTCAGCCTCCTCTGTTCCAAGGAGAACAACCCCAGCCTCTCCAATATTTCCTGATAGCTGCATTTTTCCAGCACTGGCAACATCCTCATAAATCTCCTCTGTACCCTCTCTGGTGCAATTACATCCTTTCTGTAATGAGGTGACCAGAACGGCACACAGTACTCAAGTTGTGGCCCAACCAATGAGTTATACAGTTCCAGAATAACCTCCCTGCTGTTGTATTCAATGCCTCAAGTAAAGGAAAAGATTTGCTTTGCCTTCTTAACCACCATATCGACCTGTCCTGCTACCTTCAGGGATCTGTGGACATTCGCTCCAAGGTCCTTCACTTCCTATACACCTTTCAGTATTCTCCCATTTATTATGTATTTCTTTGCCTAGTCTGACCTTCCTTGGGTTAAATTCCATTTGCCACTTTTCTGCCCACCTGACCAATCCATTGTTATCCTCCTGCAATCTACAGCTATCCTCCTCGTTATCAACCACGCGGCCAAGTTTTGTGTTGTCCACAAACTTCTTGATCATGCCCCCCACATTTATGTCCAAATCGTTAATATATGCCACAAAAAGCAGGGGACCCAGTACTGAGCCCTGCGGAAACCGACTGGAAACAGCCCTCCGAGCACATAAACACCCATCAACAATTGCCCTTTGTTTCCTGCCACTGAGCCAATTTTGTATCCAGCTTGCTACAATCCCCTGGATCCCATGGGTTTTTATTTTTTTAACCAGTCTGCCATGCAGGACCTTGTCAAAAAATATTTTTACACAACGACTTGTTAGGATTTGGAATGCACTGTCTGATCGGATTGTGGGTACAGATTTAATACCTTCAAAAGGGAATTGGATAAATACTTGAAGGAGAAAAAAATTTGCACGGATATGGGGAAAGTGCCAGAGAGTGGGACAAACTGAATTGCTCTTCAAAAGAGCCAGCGCAGTCTCGATGAGCTGAATAGCTTCCTGTGCTGTACTGTTCTATAATTAAAGAAGGACCCCACTGATTCCGCTCAAAAAGTCCAGGTTAAAATTGCAGACTGTGGGAGTGACCATGGCGGGTGAGTCTCCCGGCCGATTCTAACCTCCCGGCCGATTCTAACTGCCCAGCCACTTATTTTCCACTATATGAGCAGGGTTTAAATTGCCCCTTACAGCACTGCAGACAATACACGCGTGAAAAACAACAGCAAGGTGTCAACATAGGAAACAAGATGAGGTGGCAATCCTTTTGCATTGTCCCAAGGTCTTCCCGTAATGGCGTCATAGATTGGAATGTGAAGTGAGATGAATGGACAGCTTGGCATTTGAGGAAGCAGATGTTGCTTGTAATGTAGACAGTGCATATTTGCAGGGACTGGGATAATGGTTGGCAGGGTTCTTAATGCACGGGTGGCCTAGGGAGTTATTATGTGAAGGACTCATTACTCAGATCTGGCTGGATGTATCTGGCACTGGCAATTGTTGGACCTCCATCAGCCTACTCAGCATGCTCAGTACTGTGTGTATTTTCTCCCTGATGACCCTCCTCCTGTAGGCTATAGGAAAACCCTCCTGTCTTGCAGCTCCATGTGTAATCTTCATTGCATAGCAAAGCTGTGCAGCAAACCGTGATGATATGTAACAATTGGCAGGATTATATTGGAGGAAGCCCAAGACCTGTCGAATTGTTGAAATTAATACTTCAAGATTTAATATTGTATGCATGATTACAGCTCTCACAGAATCATGTGCTTCATTGCACCTTTGTTTAACCGGTGTATCTGGATGTTGTGCATGTGTCAGGAGACAGATGAGCAGTGAGTAGAGTTGGCCTCTTGCATTTTGAGATTTCTTACCTAGATAGCCGACGGGGGCTGTTGGTGTAATTTCTTGTTATTGATATAAGGCCAGGCTCAATTTAAAAGTAACTCCCAGATATACAACAAGTCATCTAGAATTTTGTGTAGGAGTCTTAAGATTGAATAGCAGCTGGGACAGCTGTCAATGAGCTCCAACTGTACATGTTGTTAGCCCTTTATAAAATAGCCCATTTGAGCTGAACTAAAGCCTGTGGAGGACAAATCTGTTAGGGACTGTAAATGGCACAAATTCACATCAACCTCCTACAGACTGAATTTTGCTCTTCTTTAAATATCTTTACGAAGTTCTCACTTGCTTCAGGCAGGCATGTGCTTCCCCAGTCTTCCCCCAGACCTGACTGGTAAATTTCAGTGGTGAACAAGACAGACAGAAATCAGTCAGGATGATTTGCAGGTTCATTCCATCAGGACGAAGTCCACCCCAGGATCTTTTAAGAGACTGCAAAAAGCCATTGCAACCAACAAACCTGTACCTTTCTAGCATAATCAGCCCCACCTTCCCACCAATTATATTTACTAATTTTATCAGTTATGTTTATTTCATTGTGAATCTTTGAAATTCTCTACCCCAGAGAGGTATGGATGCTCAGTCATTGAATATATTCAAGACAGAGGTCGATAGATAGGGAATTAAAGGATATTGGGATACTGCGGGAAGGTGGAGTTGAAATAGAAGATTACCCATGATCTTATTGAATGCAGAGCAGACTCGAAGGGCCAAATGGACTACTCCAGCTCCAATTTCTTATCTTCATTGAATTAACTATTATATTTATTAGTTTATGTTATATATCAGTTATAGCAAGAAGGTCAATGTTAAGGAATGGATGTTCTTACCTATAAGTTTATAAATTGTTCCACAAGGTAATAGGATTTAAAGGCAGTTATTGGCTTTCAGAGAAATTAAGCATACAATGATAACAATTATTACCAATAATTACTAATACATAGTGATAACTATTACTAATAATAATTGCGCATATACTTAAGACACTTACGGTAAAAACGAATTGCCAGAGAATTCACCACCTCATAGGTCTCTAGCTGTTGGAGAACAGTTAACCAAGCCTTGTTGAATTTGAGCGTACCTGTTCTATTCCCCCTCTTTTTATCCTTTTTGTTACTCTGGCTATGTGAAAATTTGCATGTTTCCATCTTAACCTCATCCGATTAGCTGGACTCCAGTTTTAACACGAATCACCTGCCAAGCCTTCACCTTGACTGAACATGCTAATCAAGTCATTCAACTTGAGGCAGTTACGGGGATCCAAGACTCTCCTACAGGCAAGTTATCTCTTGCCTTGCACAGATGTGTCCTTAGAGGAGTTAATCCCTAGGAGGACAATAGAGATGTCTATGTGGCTCGGACAAAGAAAGCTTGTAGCTGACTGCTTAGCAGCTAAATGGCTCTGGCTGATAACTTAATTTCACTGGAACTAAGCTGATATTTCCTAAAGAAACCCACTTAGCAGGCAAAAGGTAAACTTTGATATTAAGAATTAACCATTTCCTTACAGAAACATCATTTAAGTTGGTTAAGTACTTGAAAAGTAAAAATATAAAAGGATACAAGGTAACATAAGATTGGAAAATAGACAGCTCAGTTGAAAAATGAGCAGCAGTGAGTTGAATGACCTTTTTCTGTGTGGCAAATGCTCACATTCAATGAGTTATAATTCTTTCTATGTCCATACATATATCTGAACCCACTTAAACCATCCTTCGTTCAACTTTCCTGATAAAACAGAAAAGAAGCGTGAAAAAAATTCCACCTAACTACTCTCATAACTCCCAATAAGTGTCACTGAAATTGAACCCTTCCCCACAGTGAACAATTTGCTCTGTTCACTTTAGTCAACTTCAATCAACCATCTGAAAACTTCAGGGAGTTCCTCTCCCAAGTCTCATCAACATCCATTGCCAATAATGTGAAGATCATGATATTCCAATCACGATGATTGTCATCAGAATTGCAATCCTGCTGGGGGTCTGATTACCACATTGGGCAGAAAATTTAGGAGGAAAGATGAAGTGGTAGATCTTAGCAAATTAGCACTCTTGGCACAGGGAGCATATGTCTGGAATCTGAGCACAGAGGTCATCAAACCCAAGGTGATGTTCTGGCATGGTCTTTACCAGGAACAATAATTCATGAAATTTCTCCATGAATTTTGCAACCCTATTAAGTCGTCAACTGGGCCATTCTGTCCTTTAATTGGAAATCACTCATTCCTTTCCGACACTGTTCAGAAGAGAAAAAATTAAATTCCAGAAACAACAGCAAAGCAAGATGCAGTTATGGGAAAAGTATAATGAGACACTTAGATCCTTATAAATGGTCTACGCTGCTTGTAAATTGTGCAGTCAGCATCATTTGAAATATACAAAATCATATTATACACTTCAACATGTAGTATCCTGTATTTAATTTGGCCTTCAGGGAAGGAGAGTTGCCTGTAGTCAGAAGTGATTTACATGCACATTTGTCCTAGATTCCAGTATTATCAGCCACTCCCCAGTTGAAAGCAAATCAATGGACCGATGGCAGTCTTGTTAACATCCGTATAAATGTTTGGCAAACACTTTTAGCATTTACCAATGCCCCTTTTACACTGCAGTGGGGGGTACAGTGGGCATTCTGTATTTACCAGTAATGTGAGCACACTGCTCAATCTCATTACTGTGAGGCTGGGGAAGACAGCTGTCAGGTATGAAATAGAAAGATAAGGAGATGGATAGATATACCATATGTTATGTATTGTTAGGGGTTGGCAACGTGTCCGTGGTAAAACATTTTGAGGTCCGTGACTGGTAATTTCAGGGATGATAAATTTCCCATTGGCTTCTTCTTCCAGTCCAGTTCACCTTTTAAAAAAAAATTGCAGCTGGCAGGTGCTTAGAGCAGAGACAGTGCTTCTGAACCTCGGACAAGTTTGGGGTTTTCTGGTGGCTTCCGATTTTTTTTTTTAAAAAGCCCGCCGAAAACCACAAACTTATCCGAGGTTCAGAAGCACTGAATCTGCTCTAAGCACCAGTCAGTTGTGAAACTGACAGCTGCAATTTTTTTTAAAAATGACCAACCACTTCCTGTGCTAACAGTTCCCACACACTGTAACAGTCGGGGGGGGGGGGGGGGGGGGTGGGAAGCGGGGGACAGAGAGAAAGGGGGAGGACATAGAGAGAGAGGGAAGGGGACAGAGAAAGAGAGGGGGGACAGAAAGAGAGAGTGGGAGAGGGAGAGGGGAGAGAGATGGACACAGATAGGGGATAGGGATTGACACAGAAAGGGAGGGGGAGAGAGAGAGAGCGAGAGGGGAGAGAAAGAGATCAAGATCACTCCTGACAGATGGACATCGATCCAGATTCTCCATATCGCTACATCAAGTGTGCAGACAGATATTGACGACTTGTGCAAACAAAAGCAATGCCAGGTATCTCACTAAATAGAGAGAACTGCATTTTAAATCGGTCTGTGTTTTGATGGCATTAGAATGGCTATACACTTTTTATATACAGATTAATTGCCCCCATGTCTGTGGCTGAGTCAATAATTTTGTCAAATGTCCATGGCGCAACATGTTGGTGCCTATCCCTGCATACATGTTAGATATATGAAACATGTAGACATATATGATGAATAGATACATAACAGATTGACATATATCTATATATAGATAGATGTACAATTAGTGACAGCAATAAATGGTGGCCATGCCAGAAACACCCATAACCCATGAATGAATAAAGAAGATATAGTGGGCTAGAGTTTCCATTTTGGGTGCAATCGACAATATGGGCACAAATCTCACTCAAAGTTGCGCTAGTTTTCCAAAGTGGAATTGTAGCTCAAGTTTCAACTGAAGCCTTGTTGCAAAATCACATAATCCTTCATGAACCAGCACAATCAGCCAGCTTCATTGATTATTTTTGTTCCCTTGCGGTAAAAAGTATTCCTTGATATATTAAAGAGTGGTTACCTGGTGCAGCTATTTTTTTTTTATTCCTGAAAATAGAGACATGTTGTCGAAGCTTTTCGTCTTGCACTCATCAGGACAATCTGCAAGAATGCCAATGCATCGGCAACCTCGTAAATAGAGCCGAGCCATTTGCTCACCATGCAAGCTTGATGCTGAAATAGGGCGAATCAAAGACATCCTGTGTGACAGTGCCTAACCTGATCATATCATTTCTCACTGTATGTCGTGCAAACTTATGAACGGGACTAAGGCTGTCATTTTCGGCCCTGCAAAGTGCCCAGTCTACCTCAAATTACCCTGGAAGGGTAATGTATCACAAACACTTGAGCAACAGTTGAAGCTAGCTGTTTCACGCTGCTACTGTGCAGTAGCAACATGTATGGTGTTCGCCACTAACAGGATGCTGCCATCAAGCCAAAAAGCCAGCATTTATTGTCCATCCCTAATTGCCCTTAAAAAGGTGGTGATGAGTTGCCTTTCTTGAACCTTGGGGTGTAGGTGCACCAATAGTGCTGTTAGGAACGGAGTTCCAGGATTTTGACCCAGCGACAGTGAAGGACCGGCAGTATAGTTCCAAGTCAGGATGGTGTGTGGCTTGGAGGGGAACTTGCAGGTGGTGGTGTTCCCATGCATCTGCTACTCTTGTCCTTCTAGGTGGTAGAGGTCGCGGGTTTGGAAGGTGCTGTCAAAGGAGCCTTGGTGAGTTACTGCAGTGCATCTTGTAGATGGTACACACTGCTGCCACTGTACGTCAGTGGTGAAGGGAGTGAATGTTTGTGGATGGGGTGCCAATCAAGCGGGATGCTTTGCCCTCGATGGTGTCAAACCTCTTGAGTATTGTTGGAGTTGCACCCATCCGGGCAAATGGAGAGTATTCCATCACACACCTGACTTGTGCCTTGTAGATAGTGGACAGGCTTTGGGGAGTCAAGAGCTGAGTTACTCGCCACAGAATTCCCAGTCTGTGACCTGCTTTTGTAGCCACAGTATTTATGTGGCTGGTACAGACACACACATATATATTAGATCGGTATATAGATACTTGAGGTGAATAGCATAGAAGCTAGATAAGCACATGACGGAGAAAAGAACAGAAGGATATGCTTATAGGGTGAGATATGCATAAACACTGGCATAAACCAGTTGGAGTGAATGGCCTGTTCCTGTGCTGTAAATTCTATGTGATAAGAGCGATGGATGATAGTGAGCTGCCCATTTTACATGTCTCCCGCCTTTTATTTCCATTGATTTCAACAATGGGTAAAGATGTAAAGTGGGCTACCAACTCGCTGAATGCCTTTTTGCACTATCACCCAGAGTCAAAACCTACTCCCAAGCTTGTAATGGTTACCTCATAATTTCTCATTTACTACAAAAAAAGTCTTTATTTCATAAATGATACCAAGAAGAGGAAGACATTGCAGGGCTGTGGGGAAAGGACAGAGGGAGGGAGACTAATTGGATAGCTCTTTCACAGGTATGATGGGCTGAATGGCCTTCTTCTGTGCTGTAAGATTCTGTTATTCTATACCAAGAAGGGAGTTTAAGAATGTGTAACCTAATCCTTTAGTCCGGATGACATTTGGAAACTGCATAACCTTTTATTTTGTACCATATTTCATCATCTGAACTCATCAGCTTGATTGCAGCTTTGCAACTCATTGCCAGACATCATTGTGATGGTGGAGTAGGTTTTTGTAATACATCATTGGCTTGAAAGAGATTATAAACTGTCCCTAATGAGAAAGATTTTGATTAAAATTTCTTTAAAGTACTTCAACCACATTGTATTGCTGAATGAATGTTACGCTCTTCATTCTGATTGCTTACAAATTGAGGTCTGTAATATGTGCAAAGATGTTACAGCTCTTCATAATCTTGATTAAGAATATCGAATGCTAACTGGGGAATTCTGAAGAGAAAAAACATGAGCTTCTCTCGGCACATTTAGCACAACATGGCTGTGTTGCTGAGCAGCAGATGTTGGTGAGATTCCAAGATAACTTCAAAGCTGTTTAATATAGAAATCCGAGGCTGTGTTGCACTGAGTGCATAGATCAAGACAGGCACAATCCATCAAATGATGCTGTGTAAGGTACCACAGCAGCATTACGGGAATATTTCTGCAACACAGCCACTCTTTTTAACTTCAGAGAAGTTATGCAGCTTGCTACATTGTCAGTATAGCAATTAAATTTGATGATATGGAGACCTTTGAGTATGCCATTAATTATTGATTGACAACAAAGTAACGGAGCTGTGCGAAAAACAAAATGACAAAACTTATAAAAGTGGTGTACTCCCAAAATACATACTTGAATGTGTTATAATACTAAGTGTGCTTCCAATGCTTTGGAGTCTGTGATTCCACATTCCAAGCCAGGAGAAAGTCTCTTAGGTGTCACAGGTCCGATTTAAGGTCGCAATACTGTAGGCCCAATTCCATGGCCTTCATTGCCTAAGAGTTTATCTTACTGCTAGAAGCAGAAGATCGCAGATTCATCTCTTAAATTGTTGAGAGCATTTGCTTAATTCTTTTTCAGTTGATGCAGTTATTTTCTTTTGACAGGAATATGATAAAACAGGATAATAAATATTAGGAGCATGTTACAGTGCATCAGATTTCAAATGACATTAGAAACTACAAGGACGATCATCGAGCAGTTTTTGAATAGCCGCTGAACCCTTATATAATAGGGGTTCTCCCTCTGTGTCAGAAGGCCGTGGGTTCATGTTTTATCCCAGAGAGTTGAGCACATGCTCTAGGCTGGCACTCCCAGTGCTCTATTATAGCTGCCATCTTCCAGATTAGACATTAACCCAAGGCCCCACCTGTCTTTTTGATTCAAAGAAGAGCAGGGGAGTTCTTCCAGTTGTCCTGGGCCAATATTTATCGTTTAACCAACATCACTAAAACAAATTATTTAATCATTATCTCATTACTGTTTGTGGGACCTTCTTGCACGCACTTTGGCTGCCACGTTTCCGACATTACTGCAATGACGACACTTCAAAAAGCACTGCACTGACTGTAAAGCACTGAGGTTGTGAAAGGCGCTATGTCAATGCAATTCTTTCTTTCTTTTCTCATAGTGACTTAAATGTTATCCTGTTCAGCCCTGACAGCAGCTCCAAGCATCTTCTGTAATATTTCCTCTCTCGCTTCATTACAAGCTCCTGTTATACTGTGTGCTCGCTGCCCACTCCATCCCGAACTTATTGCAACCCTCTATCCATCTCAAACTGCTGCTTGAGTGCAATTAAATCAAAAACTAAACCATGTAAGTTCTCAGCTTAAGTTCTGGTTCAGATTGTCAGCTCCCCTCCTGCTCCCATTCTGCCTGAAATAAATAAATAAAGTTTGCTCATCAGAGACAGACGCTTACACACACACACATCTCGGCAATCCCTCATTATATCAATGGTTGACAACTTTTTTGGACAGGTCTCTTTTTCAACTTAGTTCAGATCAGTTCCCCCTTCCACCCAAAATACTTTCTTATAATCTCTTGAAATGTTCTTTCTGAGGGTCCTGAAAAAAGATCTCTCCCTTTCACTTCTACTCTCATTTTTCTCGTCTTCTCTTCCTCTTAGTCTTTGTTATTCCCTTTCGTTCTCCTTCATTTGTCTCACTTTTACTTCTGCTTGTCTTGCAATGTCTCCAACTTCACTTCTGTTTCTCTTACTGCTGTGTCACTTCCATTTATTTCATTTTATTTTTAAGGGCATGTAGTGCCTTTCACAACTTCGGGACATCCCAAAATACTTTACAGCCAATTAAGTACTTCTGAACATGTCAGTCAATTAATGTTCAGCAAGTGCCGACAAGCAACAATGAGATAAGTGACCAGATAATATGTTTATTATTTAGTGATGCTTGTTAAAGGATAAATATTGGCCCTGGACACCAAGGTAAAACTCCAGTGCTCTTCTTCAAAATAGTACTCGTGAGATCCTTTACATCCACCTGAGAGGGCAGACAGGGTCTCAGTTCAATATGTCCTCTGAAGGATGGTGTAGCATTCTCTGCACTGAAGTGCCAGCCTGGATTGTGTGCTCAACTCTCTGGATTGCAGCTTGAATCCATAATCTTGCAACTTGGATGTGAGAGTGTTACCTAGTAGTGGGATAGTCGGGGAGGTATAACTCGCCTATACAATCTCATTACACCCCTGTTTGAAGAAATGTGTGGGCTACCATGAAATATGCGACTCACAAGTCGCCACCTAATTTTCCTAGGCTCCCTGCCTAGGACTGGGCGCAGATTCAGGCCTTCAAACAGGCTGGATGCCAGTTGCAAAGTAGAGACAGCATTTAAAGGGAGGATGCTTACCCTTAAAGGGAGGTCATGTATATATTTTTTTGCCATTTAAAACTTCATTTCAACACCAGAGACATGAATGGAAGGAGCAGGCGATATTGCTGCTTTCACGGAGGTTCACCTGTAGGAGATTCAGAAAGGTAGAATGAGCTCTTTTTTGAGTATCGGGGGAAGAAGAGCATCTCTTTGCAAAGGCAGCAGCTCAGGCTATGTGGAAGGCAAGGGCAGAGCAAGTCCACGTGCAGCAGGGCCAGCAACCAGGAGGAAGATGCAGATGAGATTTTCAGAAGTGCTGCGTCTCCATGGAAGATGCAAATCACCGAATTTGAAGTTCCCCCCCCCCCCCCCACCCCACCCCAACGCTTGCTGTCAACAATACAGGAAGAGGACAAGCCACTTCCTTTTCCACAGCGCAGTGCAAAATGCCTGCGGTGTCCCAAAAATCTTCCGCTTAATCCTTGCTCCAACTCAGTACTTGCTTCACTAAGACCACATCTTGCCACTTGTTGAGGTGGAGGACCTACTTGGATGAGTTCCTCTACTATTTGTCAAATGTTATAGCCACAGACCAAGGGTGCCCGAAAGCAGTGGGAGACATTCCCAACTGATGGTGGGGGCCTGACTACCATTAAGACCTACATGAGAAAAAAGAAAACAAAAGACGTGCATTCATGTAGCACCTTTCATGACTGCAGTACATCCCAAAGCTCTTTACAGCTATTGACATACTTTTACAGTATGGTAACGTAGGAAATGCAGCAGCCAATTTGCACACAGCAAGCTCCCACAAACACCGATCTGATGATGACCAGCAAATGTGTTTTTGTGATGTTGGTTGAGTCATAATTATTGGCCAGGAAACTGGGGAGAACTCCCCTGCTCTTCTTTGAAATAGTGCCATGGGATCTTTTACATCCACCTGCAAGGGCAAACAGGGGCTCAGTTTAACATCTCATCTGAAAGACAGCACATCCAACACTCCCTCAGTACTGCCGAATGTCAGCCTTCACTTATTTACTCAAGTCCTGAAGGGGGCATTCAACCCACAAACTTCTGCCTCAGAAGAGAGTGCGACCCACTGAGCCACAGCTGACATGCAAGATGACAATGGCCCTTCTGCTGTTTCCCAAGGAACTGTAGAAGGCATTGAAGAGGACAAGTTTGGAGGTGTGATGCCACCTTTACAGGACTTCTATCCCATACTGTTTGTATTCCTGCTCCAGTGCAGTACTGAGAGAGCACTGCCCTGTTGGAGGCACTGTCTTTTAGATGAGATGATAAATCGAGGCCCAGTCTCAGATGGATGTAAAAGATCTAATGGCCACTATTTTGAAGCAGAGCAGGAGAGTTCTCCCTGGTGTCTTGGCCAATATTTATTCCTCAATCAACATCACTAAACTAGATTATCTGGTCATTATCACATTGTTGTTTGTGGGATCTTGCTGTGCACAAGTTGTCTGCTGCGTTTCCGACATTACTACAGTGACATTTCAAAAAATACTTTATTCGCTGTGATGCACTTTAGGATGCCCTGAGGTAAGGAAAGGCGCTATATAAATCCAAGTTCTTTGTTTCTACATTGGGACTGCAATGACTAAGCAACTGTATGTTTTTCAAAATGACATGTCTTTACCTCTCTTTGAAGGCAATGCTTTGTAATTGATTTTCATTTTGTCGTCCTGTAGGTTCTTGCCAGGATGATGTCCCAGGACAGAGCAGCACCACAGTCTCACCTACAGGACAGCAGACTCCGTCAAGTACTCTTCCTGCATCCAGCACCAGTCTGGCTACTGGTGCCTCAGAGCAAGCAACTAGAGAGCTTGAGAAATGGGCATGAGGTAAAGCACCTAGGAGAGGGGAGCAGGTAGCAGCAGAGAAAGGTGACAGGTTTCAGAAGGCTATGAGCCCACAATATGTCCGCATGGCCTAGGCGAGAGATTGGGCTTGCCTGCTGAGATAAGTTGATTGAGGAGAAAGTATTAGGTTCTACCTTATTGTTCACCATGAATATCCCGCAGCATCTATTCAAAACTGAATAACAGAGCACTTCTGACTTCACTACAGTGCTGTGGAGGGATTTCCTCTAATATGGAACTACATAGAGTGACAGGCAACTTCAAAGCAGAAAGGCACCAACAGCAACTTACATTTATATAGCACCTTTAACATAATAAAATATCCCAACATGCTTCTAAGGAGACTTAGCACTTGAGACCGATGACATAAGGACAGTGGCCAAAAGCTTAGTCAAAGAGGTAGGTTTTAAGGAGCAGAGAGAGGTTTAGGGAGTGAATGCCAGAGCTTAGAGGCCAGGCAACTGAAGGAACGACCGGCAATGGTGGAACAATTAAAGTTGGGGATGTGTAAGAGGTTAGAATTAGAAGACGGCAGAGATCTCAGAGGAGGTGACCGAGACCAAGTACAAAACTGCATTCTCACACCGTAGCGATTGAAAAAAACTTACATTTTTACACCACATTATTCAAGACATCCCAAAACACTTTACAGCCAATGAAGTACATTTTTGAATTGTAGTCATTGTTGTAAAGTAGGAAAACACAGCAGCCAACTTGCACACAGCGTGATCCTGCAAACTGCAATGTGATAATGACCAGATAGCACGTTGCATTGACATTGGTTTAGGGGTAAATATTGGCCAGAACACAAGGAGACCTTCTCTGAGCTTCTTTGAAATAGTGCCATGGGGTCTATTATATCCACATGACAGGGCAAATGGGGCATCATCTGAAAGACAACACCTTTGACAGTGTAGCAACCCTCAGCACTGCACTAGGGATATCAGCCTAAATTATTTGCTCAAGTCTCTGGAATGGGACATGACACCACAACTGTCTAGCTCAGAAGAAAGAGTGCTGCCCAATGAGCCACAGCTAACATCTACCAATTGCCATCTTGGACAAATACTTACAGGATTCTGTCTTGGCTGAATTGCCAATCATTTAGAAAAGAACAGCAATAGCAGGATTTACCCACAGCGGAGATACCTGTGGACCGCCT
The DNA here is from genome assembly GCF_036365525.1 of Heterodontus francisci. Classification (NCBI taxonomy): domain Eukaryota; kingdom Metazoa; phylum Chordata; class Chondrichthyes; order Heterodontiformes; family Heterodontidae; genus Heterodontus; species Heterodontus francisci. Next base: position 20,977,916 of record NC_090373.1, read on the forward strand.
CTCAACCTCTCTGTCATCCTGTAAAATGTTCCATCAAACCTCCCTTTTTGACCAAGTTTTTGACCACCTTTCTTAATATCTTCTTATGTGCTTCACAGTCAAATTTTGTCTGGTAATGTTTCTGTGAAGCACCATTGGACATTTTACTATGTTAAAGGCACTATATAAATGCAAGTTGTTGTTGTTGTTTTACTGTCACCACAGTTGATCCTCCCACTCGGAGCACTGCATCATAGTTTAAAATTAAGAAGTGGATTTAGCACGACTTACAAAACAATAGCATCCCTATTGAGGGTGCACAGGAGACCTGAGTTGGAGGAGCTCAGAGATCTCACAGGGTTATAGGGCTGGAGGGGGTTACAGAGAGAGGGAGGGTTGTAGGGCTGGAGGAGGTAACAGAGATAGGGAGGGTTGTAGGGCTGGAGGGGGTTACAGAGAGAGGGAGGGTTGTAGGGCTGGAGGACGTAACAGAGATAGGGAGGGTTGTAGGGCTGGAGGGGGTTACAGAGAGAGGGAGGGTTGTAGGGCTGGAGGACGTAACAGAGATAGGGAGGGTTGTAGGGCTGGAGGGGGTTACAGAGAGAGGGAGGGTTGTAGGGCTGGAGGAGGTTACAGAGAGAGGGAGGGTTGTAGGGCTGGAGGGGGTTACAGAGAGAGGGAGGGTTGTAGGGCTGGAGGAGGTTACAGAGATAGGGAGGGTTGTAGGGCTGGAGGAGGTTACAGAGATAGGGAGGGTGTAGGGCTGGAGGAGATTACAGAGTGAAGGAGGGTTGTAGACCTGGACGGGTTACAGAGATAGGGAGGGTTGTAGGGCTGGAGGAGGTTACAGAGAGAGGGAGGGTTGTAGAGCTGCAGGGAGTTACAGAGATAGGGAGGGTTGTTAGGGCTGGAGGAGGTTGCAGAGATAGGGGGGGATGTCTAGCTGCAGGGAGTTACAGAGATAGGGAGGGTTGTTAGGGCTGGAGGGGGTTGCAGAGATAGGGAGGGTTGTAGAGCTGCAGGGAGTTACAGAGATAGGGAGGGTTGTTAGGGCTGGAGGGGGTTGCAGAGATAGGGAGGGTTGTAGAGCTGCAGGGAGGTTACAGAGATAGGGAGGGTTGTAGAGCTGCAGGGAGTTACAGAGATAGGGAGGGTTATAGGACTGGAGGGGGTTACAGAGAGAGGGAGTGTTGTAGGGCTGCAGGGAGATATAGAGATAGGGAGGGTTGTAGAGTTGGAGGGGGTTACAGAGAGTGGGAGTGTTGTCGGGCTGGAGGTGGTTACAGAGATATGGAGGATTGTAGGGCTGGAGGCGGTTTCAGAGAGAGGGAGGATTGTAGGACTGGAGGAGGTTACAGAGAGAGGGAGTGTTGTAGGGCTGGAGGAGGTTACAGAGATAGGGAGGGTTGTAGAGCTGCAGGGAGTTACAGAGATAGGGAGGGTTATAGAACTGGAGGAGGTTGCAGAGATAGGGAGGGTTGTAGGGCTGGAGGAGATTACAGAGATAGGGAGGGTTGTTGGGCTGGAGGGAGTTACAGAGATAGGGAGGGTTGTAGGGCTGGAGGGAGTTACAGAGATAGGGAGGGTTGTAGAGTTGCAGGGAGTTACAGAGATAGGGAGGTTTGTAGGGCTGGAGGGGGTTACAGAGATAGGGGGGGATGTCTAGCTGCAGGGAGTTACAGAGATAGGGAGGGTTGTTAGGGCTGGAGGGGGTTGCAGAGATAGGGAGGGTTGTAGAGCTGCAGGGAGTTACAGAGAAAGGGAGGGTTGTAGGGCTGAAGGAGGTTACAGAGATAGGGAGGGTTGTAGAGCTGCAGGGAGTTACAGAGATAGGGAGGGTTATAGGACTGGAGGGGGTTACAGAGAGAGGGAGGGTTGTAGAGCTGCAAGGAGTTACAGAGATAGGGAGGGTTGTAGAGCTGCAGAGAGTTACGGAGATAGAGAGGGTTGTAGGGCTGGAAGGTGTAACAGAGATAGGGAGGGTTGTAGAGCTGCAGGGAGTTCCAGAGATAGGGAGGGTTATAGAACTGGAGGAGGTTGCAGAGATAGGGAGGGTTGTAGGGCTGGAGGAGATTACAGAGATAGGGAGGGTTGTTGGGCTGGAGGGAGTTACAGAGATAGGGAGGGTTGTAGGGCTGGAGGGAGTTACAGAGATAGGGAGGGTTGTAGAGTTGCAGGGAGTTACAGAGATAGGGAGGTTTGTAGGGCTGGAGGGGGTTACAGAGATAGGGGGGGATGTCTAGCTGCAGGGAGTTACAGAGATAGGGAGGGTTGTTAGGGCTGGAGGGGGTTGCAGAGATAGGGAGGGTTGTAGAGCTGCAGGGAGTTACAGAGAAAGGGAGGGTTGTAGGGCTGAAGGAGGTTACAGAGATAGGGAGGGTTGTAGAGCTGCAGGGAGTTACAGAGATAGGGAGGGTTATAGGACTGGAGGGGGTTACAGAGAGAGGGAGGGTTGTAGAGCTGCAAGGAGTTACAGAGATAGGGAGGGTTGTAGAGCTGCAGAGAGTTACGGAGATAGAGAGGGTTGTAGGGCTGGAAGGTGTAACAGAGATAGGGAGGGTTGTAGAGCTGCAGGGAGTTCCAGAGATAGGGAGGGTTTTAGGGCTGGAGGAGGTTACAGAGATAGGGAGGGTTGTAGGGCTCGAGGAGGTTACAGAGATAGGGAGGGTTGTAGGGCTGGAGGAGGTTACAGAGATAGGGAAGGTTGTCGGGCTGGAGGGGGTTACAGAGTTACGGAGGGTTGTGGAGCTGGAGGAAGTTACAGAGTGAGAGAGGATTGTAGGGCTGGAGGAGGTTACAGAGATTGGGAGGGTTGTAGGGCTGGAAGAAGTTATAGAGATAGGGAGGGGTGAGGCCATGGAGGAATTTGAACACAAAGATGGTGCCAAGGAAGATGCATGGGCATAGGCAATGAAATAAATATTGAAATTTTACTTTCCGTTCTCATGGTGTTTGAATGCTGTTTTGAGAGGAATGGTGGTTGGAGGGGAAGACAGTGACGTGGTGGGGGTCTTGGTGACGGTATGGAAAGAAGTCTGTAAGTGCTAGAATGGTGGATGACCTAGCAGAACAACAAGAGTACAGTGAGTGTGATACATACGGAGCAACCACTGTATTGTAGATGCAAGTTGGTAGGTGGGAGTAGTCACTTGTAATGGTAGAAGTTCTTAATTGTTGTGTCTCAGACTATGACCGTCTGACTCCTCTGTTTCATCACCCCCTTGTGTGGATCTGCTGGCCCTCTATGCATCGCATAATTGTGGAGGATGGTGATTTTACAGACTTTGTCTGGACTGTATTTCTGCATCCAACTGGAGCACCTCAAACTATGGAACCGTTGCTTCAGAATCCTTCTCGTGAACTTCATAGTGTCTTGGAGAGCAGTACAGGCATAGTCATATCTGTACTTTGCTGCTATGTGTGAGGGTTCCAAATTGGCACCAGGAATCATAGTCACAATGGAGAGCCCTGACCTCCTATAAGCCGTTCTGCTGCCACCTTCAAACACTGTGGACTGCTGGAGAATAAAAGCATTGTGAGGAGCTCCCTCGAATATCAGAAACTTATAGTGAAGATGGCACTGTTGTGGTCTGACACCACCTGCAACTTGATGGAATGGAAACCCTTCCTGTCAATATCTGCATTGAAGTTGCGAGGGCTTTTGATGGCCACAAGTTCTGTCCATGACACCATTGAGGTCTTGAGAAGCTTGCCAATTGGTAAAAGTTCTGTTCCCTCTTCAGTTGGTTTCTCATTTGCAAACATAGCATTAGTTATTTGCCTGATACAGGAATGAATGGCAGACATGGGTTACCTCAAGGATGTCCCCTGTCGTGGCCAAGAAGTCCAATGCCATTGTGACCTTCAGAGCAACTGAAAGATCTGTTCCATTCCTTGATACCTGCAGCAGATAGCACAGTTCTGTCACTGCCTGTATAGTGAAGCACAGGTGCCAAATACAGGTAACAGCTGAAAGGCCCAGTAAAAGAAGAAAGAAAGAACTTACATTTATATTGCAACTTTCACAACTTCAGAATGTCCCAAAGCATTTCACAGCCAATGAAGCACATTTTGAAATGTAGTCACTGTTGAAACGTAGGAAACACAATTTATGCACGACATGTTCCCACAGACAGCAATGTCATAAGGTCATAAGAACTAGGAGCAGGAGTAGGCAATTCAGCCCCTCGAGCCTGCTCCACCATTCAATACGATCATGGCTGATCTCATCTCGGCCTCAACTCCACTTTCCTTCCCGTTCTCCATAACGCTTCAACCCTTTACTAATTAAAAATCTGTCTATCTCCTCCTTAAATTTACTCAATGTCCCGGTATCCACCGCACCCTGGGGTAGTGAATTCCACAGACTCACGACCCTTTGAGAGAAGTAATTTCTCCTCATCTCTGTTTTAAATTAGCTACCCCTTATCCTAAAACTATGATCTTTCATTCTAGATTGCTCCACAAGAGGAAACATATTCTGTACGTTGACTTTGTCAATCCCTTAATCATCTTATATACCTCCATTAGATCTCCTCTCATTCTTCTAAACGCTAGAGAGTAAAGGCCTAAACTGCTCAATCTCTCTTCATAAGACAAACCCCTCATCTCTGGAATCAATCTAGTGAACCTCCTCTGAACTGCCTCCAATGCAACTACATCCCTCCTCAAGTAAGCGGACCAAAACTGTACGCAGTACTCCAGGTGCGGTCTCACTAATGCCTTGTACAGTTGCAGCAACACTTCCCTACTTTTATTTTGTATCCCTTTAGCAATGACCAGATATTCGGTTTTAATGATGTTGATTGGGCAATCAATATTGGTCAGGGCACCAGGGAGAACTGCCTGTGCTTTGAAATATTACCATGAGATTTTTTACGTCCACCTGAGAGGACAGACAAGGCCTCAGTTTGACGTCTCATCTGAAAGACGGCACCTCTGACAGTGCAGCACTCCCTCGGTACTGCCTAGATTTTTGTCCGCAGGTCTTTTGAGTGGAACTTGAACTCATAAATCTTCTAGCTCGGAGGCAAGGGTGCTACCCACTGAGCCACGGCTGAAGTATCACAGGTATACATCAGCATCCTGGGATAGTACTGAGGTATCTTTGGACAGCATAGAACTATAGAATTATACAGTCCAGAATGAAGCCATTCAGCCCATCATGCCTGTGCTGGCTCTTCGAAAGAGTTATCCAATTAGTCCCAGTCCCCTGTTCTTTCCCTAGAGCCCTCCAAAGTATTCACCTTCAAGTATTTATCCAATTTCCTTTGAAAGTTACTATTGAATCTGCTTCCAACAGGTGGTGCATCCTAGATCATAACAACTGCTCAAGCCAAAGCCCCCAATCAAAATATAAGGTTCTGATTTTTTCACACAGAGGGTGGTTGGAATCTGGAACACACTACCTGAAGGGATGGTAGAGGCAGGAACCCTCACAACATTTAAGAAGTATTTAGATGTGCACTTGAAACGCCATAGCATACAAGGCTACGGGCCAAGTGCCGGAAAATGGGATGCTTGATGTCCGGCACAGACACGATGGGCCGAAGGGCCTGTTTCTGTGCTGTATGACTCCATGACTCTATGATTGTGATGGGAGAAATGCACTGTTAATTCAATCCCGTCCCTCCACAGATCGCCTAACGTATCATTTTAAACTTTCCAAATTAAAGAAAAACCCAGCCTATTTGTACCATCTATTAACCCCCGAATGAGGCTAACCAAACCAGGTGTCTTTAAATCAACAAATTAACTCTTTAATTTGAAAAACTAAATTCTTAAACACTACTAAGATATAACCAACATTTAAAATGGAAAAAATTTGAGTCCTTGCAGATTTACGCTCCTGCCGGATGTGGAACAGTCCAAGGTTGCTTGAAGTCCTCACAGCTATCCAATGGGAGAGAAAAGGTTCTTCAACAGTAGAACAGTCCGTAGTCTTATTCAGAAGCTGAAATTGTAGCTCCTTTTGCAGCGATGCATTTCAACAATTAACAACGTGCAAACACTTCTTAATTAATCAATTTGGCTTTAGAATTTTTTGAGAGATAAAAGATTGTCCCAGTCTAACTTCCCTTCCTTCAGTTTAAATTATCAGAGATCTCTGTTTTGGCTTGACTTTTCAGAATTTTGAGAGAAAGTAATAAATAAACAGACTAAATTCTCTTCCTTTAGTTTAAATGGTCTGAGAGCTTTCCTTTCAGGTGCGAACACACAGCTGTCCGTCTGTTTTCTTCCCTGAGTTAGAACAGTCTGTTTCCACTATAGAATCACAGAATCACAGAATAATACAGTGCAGAAGAGGCCCTTCGGCCTATCGAGTCTGCACCGATGCATTAAAACACCTGACCTGTCTACCTAATCCCATTTGCCAGCACTTGGCCCATAGCCTTGAATGTTATGACGTGCCAAGTGCTCATCCAGGTACTTTTTAAAGGATGTGAGGCAACACGCCTCTACCACCCTCCCAGGCAGTGCATTCCAGACCGTCGCCACCCTCTGGGTAAAAAAGTTCTTCCTCAAATCCCCCTTAAACCTCCCGCCCCTCATCTTAAACTTGTGAACCCTCGTAACTGACCCTTCAACTATGGGGAACAGCTGCTCCCTATCCACCCTGTCCATGCCCCTCATAATCTTGTACACCTCGATCAGGTCACCTCTCAGTCTTCTCTGCTACAGTGAAAACAACCCAAGCCTATCTTCATAACCTCTCTTCATAGCTTAAATGTTCCATCCCAGGCAACATCCTGGTGAATCGCCTCTGCACCCCCTCCAATGCAATCACATCCTTCTTATAATGTGGCGACCAGAATTGCACACAGTACTCCAGCTGTGGCCTTACCAAAGTTCTATACAACTCCAATATGACCTCCCTGCTTTTGTAATCTATGCCTCGATTGATAAAGGCAAGTGTCCCATATGCCTTTTTCACCACCCTATTAACCTGCCCTTCTGCCTTCAGAGATCTATGTACAAGCACGCCAAGGTCCCTTTGTTCCTCGGAACTTCCCAGTGTCAGGCCATTCATTGAATACTTCTGTGTCACATTACTCCTTCCAAAGTGTATCACCTCACACTTTTCAGCGTTAAATTCCATCTGCCACTTTTCTTTTATAAACCAGTTCAAAATTAAATTGTAGCAATGTATCTCTCAATCTCTGGTCCTGAATGGTTGTATCCCGGACAACGAGAATGCATTCTTTGACTCAGCTTCTGGAGCCTGCTGGCTTAAAGCAGTACTGCTTCCTTTCCAGTCTTAAAGGCACACCACATTCTTCCCGAAAAAAAAACTACAGGATCATAAAACTGTGTAAAACAAAACTCATCTCACCACCCCACCCTCCCCCCCACCACCACCCCCCCCCCCCCCCACCCGGTTCTTTTGCCAATTACCTTAAATCTATGTCCCCTGCCACTAGAAACAGCTTCTCCTTATTTACTCTATCAAAACCCATCATAATTTTTGAACATATTTATTAAATGTCCCCTCCTCTGCTCTAAGGAGAGCAATCCCAGCTGTTCCAGTGTCTCCATGTAACTAATGATAGCGTAAATGGGACTTTGCGCCTCCCAGCCTTCCAAGGTGAGGAGACATAACTTAAGTTCCAGGTTGATCTGACATTCAGTCGGTTTTGTTAAAGAAGAGAAAATTAATGCAAAGGCGCAGTTTGCAAGAGTGGTGGATTTATAAATTACTGAGAGGGTGAATTGCTGAAGAGGTGACATTTTTTGATGGCATGTTTGTGAGAGTGGGGAACTCAGAGCATGCTGACCAGAAAGCTTTCATTCTTGACTGGCGCCAACTGTAATTCCTCCTGGAAAGGTTACAGGCATTTTAACTGTGAAAGTAAAATTGTTGTAAGGACTTCAATTCACCTTTAGAGGATCCAATCCTTTCGTTAGGAACTGAACCCCGGATACATCAAGGTTAGTGCCATGAGTACTGTAAAACAGCACATCCTGTTACATACAGTTACACAGTCAACTCATCCAGCCCAACTGGTCTTCGCCGATGTTTATGCTCCACATCAGCCCCCCCCTACACCTCTTCATCTAATCCTATCAGCATATCCTTTCTCCCTCATGTACTTACCCAGCTTCCCCTTAAATGCATCTGTGCTATTCACTGATAATCTTCAGTGACTTTGGTGACTTTCCTCGCTGAATGGGGCCGACCCTGACTCATGCTCACTTTCTCTCTCTCTACTTCTGGCCTTCTCACCTTCCATCCATTCCCTTCTGGATTCAAGCTCACCCCAGGCCTCCTGATGTGCTTCTTTAATGCCTCAAGGCTGCCCTGAGGCCCAACCTACATTCTACTTCCTCCCTCCATCCCTATAGCCTGAGGCCTAGCCTGCATTTTGCCTCCTCCCTCTGTCTCTATGGCCAGTGCTAAGAACATATAAATTGCTAGATAACAAAATAGACAACAGTCCATCTACTTCCCCTCTACCATAGGCCATTCAGCCCCTCAAACCTGTTATGCCATTCAAATAGATCATGACTGATAATTTAACCTTTTTAGCTCTTTGTGTGATGAAGTGTTGCCTGACAGTGGCGCAGTGGTTAGCACCGCAGCCTCACAGCTCCAGCAACCCGGGTTCAATTCTGGGTACTGCCTGTGTGGAGTTTGCAAGTTCTCCCTGTGTCTGCGTGGGTTTCCTCCGGGTGCTCCGGTTTCCTCCCACAAGCCAAAAGACTTGCAGGTTGATAGGTAAATTGGCCATTATAAATTGTCCCTAATATAGGTATGTGGTAGGGAAATATAGGGACAGGTGGGGATGTGGTAGGAATATGGGATTAGTGTAGGATTAGTATAAATGGGTGGTTGATGCTCGGCACAGACCTGGTGGGCCGAAGGGCCTGTTTCAGTGCTGTATCTCTAAATAAATTTTTAAAAAGACATCATCCTTGAACAACCTAGCTCCAATTCATGAGAACGGTAGCATAGTGGGAATGTTAATGGAGTAGTAATCCAGAGACCTGGACTAATACTCCAGAGGTATGAGTGCAACTCCTCCCACAGATTAATAAATCTGGAATTAAAAAAAGCTAGTCTCATTAATGATCATGAAACGATTTGACTGGTGTAATAACCCATCTGATTCACTAAAGTCCTTCAGGCAACCCGGTCTGACCTTCTTAGGCAGGCCCTTGGGATCGAGGATGACTTGCTTCCACTCCAGGTTAATGGGTTCTGAGATGGATGATAAGTCCAATGTGTGATCTGCAGCCTCAGCCACATGAGGATCAGGTAGATGAGTAGTTTGGAGGTTTGTGCGCTTCCTCCGATGCCTCGACTTCACTTCCGCATGTTCCCGATGAAGTCCCTCGAGGTTTACATTGCCTTCCCGAATGAGTTTTCTCCATCTTGAACAGTCATGAGCCAGGGATTCCCACGAGTCGACGGGGATGTTTGATCACTTCAGAGATACTTTGAGGATATCGCTAAAGTGTTTCCTTTGTCCTCCTGGGAGTCTCCTGCTGAGACCAAGTTCTGAGTAGAGCAGCTGCTTCAGGAGTCTGGTGTCAGGCATGTGAACGACATGCCCCATGGTGCTTAGCTTCCTGATGCTGGCCAGGTTACCTTGGGAGAGGATGCTGCTGTTGGACTGTCATTCTGGCCACCAGATTTGGAGGATCTTGTGGAGGCTGCTCTGGTGATACTGCTCCAGTGCTTTGAGGTACCTGCTGTAGGTTGTCCAAGTCTCTGAAGCATATAGAAGTGCAGGGGTCACTGCTCCCTGGTAAACCATGGGGCTGGATTTTACCAGCCCCCCAATGTCAGGTGTCGTGGCGGGGGAGGCCCGCAAATTACGCCCGGGAGAGGCCCACCATGGGCCTTGATGCCTGGAAGGCCCCACCCCATATTACTGACGGCAGTGAGGCCTCGCGACAGGAACACAACTAAAATATGTTAATTTATTTAGATTAATGAATGAATACTTACCTCATCGCGCCGACCGTCCCATTTCAATATTCTGACCGGTTGCTGGAACTCCTGCGCCTTTGGATTTCTGTATGGTTGAGAGGGGGGAACAGGTTGGTTTTCAGGGCGGGGGTAGCTGGCGAAGCGCAGAAAACCATTCCAATTGGTGGAGGGGATGGTGGGAAGGGGTTGAAGGTAAAAGGTTGTAAACTTTGGGGGGAAAAGGTCGGGATCGCTAGATAAGTTTTTTTGAGGGGGAGGGGGCAATTATTAAATTGTTCAGTCACTGGGGGAAGGGGATTAAAACTTTAATTAAATATTTCGCATTAATTTAATGTCTCCTGTAACTTATAAATTGAAATGATTTGAAAGGGTTTGAAGCCCTTTAAAAATGGCACTGGCGCCTGCGCGGTGACGCCGGACGCCATTGCCGGGAACGAGTGGCCAACCCCTCTACGTCACCGGGGGCGGGTGGCCCACCCCAGCCATGTAAATGAGCCGCCATGCTAAATATCGCGGTGGCTCTGTGGCACTATTCTCGTGCGTACGTCCTGCAGCTTTTGAAGCTTACCGCCGATCTTGACGGCAAGCTGGAAAACTTCTGCCCATGATCTTAGTCTCAGGTTGGACATCCTGACCCTCAAATACTCTCTTCCACAGTCGGCCAAAGGCTGAGCTGGCACATTGGAGGCAATGATGAACCTCGTTGTCTACGTCTGCCTTCACCAAGAGGAGGCTCCCAAGATATGGAAAATGGTTCACATTTTCCAGGATCTCGCCATTGATCTTGACTGATGAGGGGAGGTGTTGTGCTGTGGGAGCTGGTTAGAAGAGAACCTTCGTTTGGAGTGGAGATGGAGGAGAAGCCGGAGGGCTTAACTCTGAGTACATTTGAGCCCAGTAGGGCCCAACAATTTCTGATGTGGGACTGTCAGTTTCTAGGGGAGATTAGGTTGAGAGAAAGAGACCAAGATGGCAAGAAACACTGAGCGGAGGCTGCTTATGTATAGGTCCAGTGGCACATGCACTGGTGTATCAACACGCCACAGAATGGTAGAAGGTAGGTTTAGGACTGTTCTTACTGTTTGGGGGAGTGAGAGTGGAACGGGGCTGGAGGTCAGAGCACAGGGGGAGCGTGGGGTGAGCAGCAGGGTGGGGAGTGGGTGCAGGAGTGATAGCGGAGCAAGGAGCCCTGTCGGTGGTGGGTGGCGGGCTCCATAATCTCCGGGGGACCGGCGGCAGCAATGAGTCCTCAGCCATGGAAATGGAAGGGCAATGCTGATGGTGTCCCTCATGGTGGGAGGGGGTAGGGGGGGGGGGCAGCTGCTGAGAGCAGGAACAGGGGGAACTGGGGGGAGAGCGGTAGGGGGAGGAGAGCTGGAATGCAGCTGGGGCCTCTCTGAGAGCAGAGATGGGGAAGACTCAGAGGGGGGCTGGCACGAGGACTGGGGTCCTGTTGGAGAGTGAGGAAGTCTTGGGGAGGGATGGAGGCTAGGGTGGGGGAGGAGGGTTCAGCTGAGTGCATGTAGAGGGTACTACGGAGGGAGGGAAACATGGGGGGACATAAATAACCTCTGTCCCTGTGACCACATATGCACCTACATATGACCACACACAGACTGTGCTAATGTCTGACAACAGAGCCTGGCCTCCAATCATTTTGGAACTCCCCTTGCCATTGGATCTAGGTGCCCCTCTGCCGAGACTGTGTGGTGTCCAGTGTGCAACAACACCCCATATTAAAAAGAAACGTGCACAGGCATCTTCCACTCGTCAAAATGAAGTTCGAGACCTGGAGTGTCAGGATCCTCATGGACAACCCCAACAGCGACAGGCCCGAGTGCTGCACTGCAAACAGTGACAGACCTGAGCACCGCACCGCCAACAGCGACAGGCCCGAGTGCTGCACTGCCAACAGCGACAGACCTGAGCACCGCACCGCCAACAGCGACAGGCCCGAGTGCTGCACTGCAAACAGCGAAAGGCCTGAGCACCGCACCGCCAACAGCGACAGGCCCGAGTGCTGCACTGCAAACAGCAAAAGGCCTGAGCACCGCACCGCCAACAGCGACAGACCCGAGTGCTGCACTGCAAACAGCAAAAGGCCTGAGCACCGCACCGCCAACAGCGACAGACCCGAGTGCTGCACTGCAATCAGCGAAAGGCCTGAGCACCGCACCGCCAACAGCGACAGGCCCGAGTGCTGCACTGCAAACAGCGAAAGGCCTGAGCACCGCACCGCCAACAGCGACAGGCCCGAGTGCTGCACTGCCAAAAGCGACAGACCTGAGCACCGCACCGCCAACAGCGACAGGCCCGAGTGCTGCACTGCCAACAGCGACAGGCCTGAGCACCGCACCGCCAACAGCGACAGGCCTGAGCACCGCACCGCCAACAGCGACAGGCCCAAGTGCTGCACTGCCAACAGCGACAGGCCTGAGCACCGCACCGCCAACAGCGACAGACCCGAGTGCTGCACTGCCAACAGCAACAGGCCTGAGCACCACTCCGCCAACAGCGACAGGCCTGAGCACCGCACCGCCAACAGCGACAGGCCCAAGTGCTGCACTGCCAACAGCGACAGGCCTGAGCACCGCACCGCCAACAGCGACAGACCCGAGTGCTGCACTGCAAACAGCAAAAGGCCTGAGCACCGCACCGCCAACAGCGACAGACCTGAGCACCGCTCCGCCAACAGCGACAGGCCTGAGCACCGCACCGCCAACAGCGACAGGCCCGAGTGCTGCACTGCCAACTGCGACAGGCCTGAGCACCGCACCGCCAACAGCGACAGGCCCGAGTGCTGCACTGCCAACAGCGACAGGCCCGAGTGCTGCACTGCCAACAGCGACAGACCTGAGCACCGCTCCGCCAACAGCGACAGGCCTGAACACCGCACCGCCAACAGCGACAGGCCCGAGTGCTGCACTGCCAACAGCGACAGACCTGAGCACCGCTCCGCCAACAGCGACAGGCCTGAGCGCCGCACCGCCAACAGCGACAGACCCGAGTGCTGCACTGCCAACAGCGACAGACCTGAGCACCGCACCGCCAACAGCGACAGGCCCGAGTGCTGCACTGCCAACAGCGACAGACCTGAGCACCGCTCCGCCAACAGCGACAGGCCTGAGCACCGCACCGCCAACAGCGACAGACCCGAGTGCTGCACTGCCAACAGCGACAGACCTGAGCACCGCACCGCCAACAGCGACAGGCCCGAGTGCTGCACTGCCAACAGCAACAGGCCTGAGCACCACTCCGCCAACAGCGACAGGCCTGCGCACCACACCGCCAACAGCGACAGGCCCGAGTGCTGCACTGCCAACAGCAACAGGCCTGAGCACCGCTCCGCCAACAGTGACAGCCCTGAGCACCACTCCGCCAACAGCGACAGGCCCGAGTGCTGCACTGCCAACAGCGACAGACCTGAGCACCGCTCCGCCAACAGCGACAGGCCTGAGCACCGCACCGCGAACAGTGACAGGCCCGAGTGCTGCACTGCAAACAGCGACAGGCCTGAGCACCGCTCCGCGAACAGCAACAGGCCTGATTGCTGCTCCGCTAACAGCGACAGGCCTGAGCACCGCACCGCCAACAGCAACAGGCCTGATTGCTGCTCCGCTAACAGCGACAGGCCTAATCGTTGTACCGCCAACAGCAACAGCCCTGAGCACCGCACCGCCAACAGCGACAGGCCTGAGCACCGCACCACCAACAGCAACAGCCCTGAGCACCGCACCGCTAACAGCGACAGGCCTAATCGCTGTACCGCCAACAGCAACAGCCCTGAGCACCGCACCGCTAACAGCGACAGGCCTAATCGCTGTACCGCCAACAGCAACAGCCCTGAGCACTGCACCGCCAACAGCGACAGCCTGATCGTCACACCACCAACAGCAACAGGCCTGATTGCTGCTCCACCAACAGCGACAGGCCCGAGCATCGCACTGCCATCATAGCTCTGAAACTCAGGCACCTCAACATTGACATTACCGCCCTAAGTGAGACATGACGTGCAGGAGAGGGCTAACTGAAGGAGCAAGGTGGCGGATTCCCCTTTCTCTGGAAGGGTCTCCCAGAAGAGTAACGACGCCTCCATGGGGTGGGCTTCACCATCAAAAACCAGCTTGTCTGGCACCTCAGCGACTCCTGTTGTGCGATAAGCGAATGCCTCATGACAGCCCGGCTCACCCTAACAAGAAACCGGCATGCCACTGTCAACAGTGCATACACTCCTTCTCTTGAAGCAGCAGATGAGGCCAAGGAGGGATTCTACACTGACCTTGAGCAATCCCTAGCCCGAGTGCCAGCAGACGACAGGATCCTCCTCGGAGACTTCAACGGGAAGAACGTGAATCTCTGGAAGGAGATGATTGGCAAGGAAGGATAGGGAAAAAAAACTCCAACTCAGTCCTCCACCTGACGGAATGTCATGTGCGTGACCTCGTCATAACTAACACGCTGTTCCTCCAGCGAGACAAACACAAGACCTCCTGGCAGCACCCGCGGTCCAAACCCAACTATGTCATTGTTCGAGCGAGAGACCGCTGAGATGTCCACATCACCCATGCTGTGACAGGTACTGACACCTGCCGGACCGACCACTGCCTCATCCATCTCCATCATCCTAGCCCCCCCAAACAGTGGAAGCAACAAAACTAATGCCGCAAGGAAATTAATATTGAAGGCCTCAAAGATCGTGCCCTTCTCAGTCAGCGCCTTACTGCCAACCTCCAACCACCAAGAGCCACTGTGCACTATCAGTGCCTGGTTAACCCTAAATGCCACCATAACAAGCACCTGCAAAGAGGTCTTTGGCTTCTCCACTAGGAAGCATCGTGACTGGTTTGACGAGATCAACCAAGAAATACAGGACCTAATCGACTGTAAGCGCAATGCCTTTGCAGACTGGAAACTTCACCACACATCCAAAGTAAAGCAGCATTCCTGAGGGCAGTGGTGCAGCATTAAACCTGGGACATAAAGAAACAAATGGTGGGTAGAAAGAGCGCGAGAGATCCAGCAACTTGCAGACACCAATGACGTGCAGTTTCTTCAGCAATGCCAAGGCAATCTGTGGTCCAAGCACTCGATGCCCACCCCACTGAGAGCCAAGCGTGGAGGAGAGCCCATCAAGGACAGGGAGACAGTCATTGCTCGCTGGAGGAAACATTTCGAAGAACTCTTCAACTGAGACTCTGTCTTTGACTTGAATGTTCCCAACTCCATCCCTCAACAACCCGTCCAGCTCAGTGTCAGTGCTACCTCAGTCCGGAGAGAGGGCAAAAAAGCCATTTTTCAACAGCTGAACAACAACAAAGCCTCTGGAGCAGACGGAATCGCTGCTGAAATCCTGAAACATGGCAGAGATACACTCCTGGCACTACTGCACAACCTCCTATCCCTCATCTGGGATGAGGAGCACTTGCCGAGGAACTTCAGGGACACTGTGATCGTGACTAAATTCAAGAAAGGAGACAAGACCGATTGTGGCAACGACAGAGGAATCTTCCTGCTGCCTGCCACAGGGAAGATCATTGCAAGGATCCTCCTCAGTTACCTCCTCTGCAGAACAGACAGGAAACAGCTTTCAATTCAAAACCAAAATCACTCCAACCTCAGTCATCGAGCTCCAGTATGCAGGTGACACTTGCATGTGCGTTCACTCTGAAGCTGAGCTCCAGATCGTTGTCCTTCTCCGAAGCATATGAGAAAATGGGTCTTTCACAAAACTCTTGGTCTGACCTTCATGTGACTCCAGCCCCATAGCAATTTGGTTGTCTTTTACCTGCCCTCTGAAATAGCTGAGCAAGCCACTCAGTTGCTGATACAGTAAGCACTGTGGATGTACCTACACCACATGGACTACAGCAGTTCAAGAAGGCAGCTCACCACCACCTTCTCAAGGGCAATTAGGGATGGGTAATAAATGCTGGTCTTGCCAATGAAGCTCACATCCCAAGCATGATTTTTAAAAATCTAATGTTTTGCTCCCTTGTTCTGAACTTCCTCCACCAGAGGAAATAGTTTCTCTCTATCTATCTTATCAACTCGTTTAATCAACTTGATAGTAGTAGATACAATGATAATTGAGTTGATAATCACAGCAATCAATCTCTGTCAATTAGCCTCAACAGATGAAGAAAACCTAAAATAAAAGCAAAGTACTGCAGATGCTGGAAATCTGAAATAAAAACAAGAAATGCTGGAAATGCTCCAGAAAATGCCAGTGCTGGAGAACTTTGGGAACCATAAGTCACCTGTTCCTCCTAAGCATCTTACGCACTTACCACATGTCATGTCTCAAATTATTCATACACTTCATCCCAAAATGTTCTGAAATTTTCTAAAGGAAATCTAATTTACATTTGATTGAATCTACTAACTGCTTCATCATCTCCCTAGGGAGCCTGTGCCGGAGATCGATCACTTGCTACCTGAAATAAAGTTTCCACAGATTAGTTTGAATCTACCCTCTTCAAGAGCAGGTCCTGTCATCTGGTTCTTACTGTTCTGGACAAGGTGAAGCAACTCGTCATGGTTGACATTAGCCAGTCCCTAGCGAATCCTAAAATCAGCAATCATAATCACCAAGCATGATCAAATACAATCTGCTTCCCACCCACTCCCTTAGTGTTCCTGGTGGGAGGTTAACAACACTGCGTGTGACAAGTGCTACCTGCATTTGAAATTTTGCATTGCTGGTTTATGTTGACGATGTCCTTGCTCTCCAAATACAATAAGAGCAGCAGAGAAAAGAATAACTTAAGGGAGAGAGTGGAAGAAATTGCTGGAAGGTTTGTACCTTCTTCCTGGAGGACGGCTCCCACTCATGATAATGAGGTCCGAGGCCCAATATCCAAATCTCCTCGGATCTCTCCATTTGTGTGCAAGGGCATGCCCAAAAATGCTGCTTCTAAATGCTAGGCCCTGCACTTAGACAAGTGGTTGGGATTCCCAACCCCAGGGCAGGACTTCTGCCAGCCACATGCCAATCTCGGCCCATTCCCCAGCACCACTCTAAAAACATGAAGTGCTCTGTGTGGGATTCCCACTGCCAAGGTGGAGCCCAACCAGTGCAAAGACAGGGCTATCAACACTGGAGTACCAGGGGAGTGAGCAAGGAACCTTAAAGGGACAAGAGCTGCACCCCCACAACCCCTCCAAAGATCAGAATTGCATTGCCCCGAGTATCTCGACCTGAAGGTTATCAGCACTGCTTCCTGTGTCCAACTGCCCCCTTCCCCGTCCTGACACCATAGAAGTGATATTGTGGGGCAGACGGGGGGGTGTAAAGACTTTTTTTTCGTTCATGGGATGTGAGCATCGCTGGCTAAGCCAGCATTTATTGTCCATCCCTAATTGCCCTTGAGAAGGTGGTGGTGAGCTGCCTTCTTGAACCGGTGCAGTTCATCTGGTGTAGGTACACCCACAGTGCTATTAGGAAGGGAGTTCCAGGATTTTGACCCAGCGACAGTGAAGGAACGGCGATATAGTTCCAAATCAGGGAAGGGAACTTGCAGGTGGTGGTGTTCTCATACGTCTGCTGCCCTTGCCCTTGTCCTTCTAGGTGGTAGAGGTCACTGGTTTGGGAGGTGCTATCAAAGGCGGCTTGGTGAGTTGCTGCAGTGCATTTTGTGGTGGAGTGAACATTTAAGGTGGTGGATAGGGTGCCGATCAAGCGGGCTGCTTTGTCCTGGATGGTGTCGAGCTTCTTGAGTGTTGCATTCATCCAGGCAGGTGGAGAATATCCTATCACACTCCTGACTTGTGCCTTGTAGATGGTGGACAGGTATTGGGGAGACAGGAAGTAAGTTACTTGCTGCAGAATTCCCAGCCTCTGACCTGCTCCTGTAGCCATGGTATTTATATGGCTACTTCACTTCAGTTTCTGGTCAATGGTAACTCTAGGATGTTGATAGTGGGGGAATTCAGCAATTGTAATGCCTTTGAATGTCAAGGGAAGATGGTTAGATTCTCTCTCGTTTAAGATGGTCATTACCTGGCAGTTGTGTGGCACCCAAGCCTGAATGCTGCCCAGGTCTTGCTGTGAGCATGGACTGCTTCAGTATCTGGCAAATTGCAAATGGTACTGAACACTGTGCAACCATCAGCGAACATCCCCACTTCTGACCTTATGTTGGAGGAAAGGTTATTGATGAAGCAGCTGAAGATGGTTGGGCCTAGGACACTCCGTGGGCCTGAGCCCCACCCACTGCCACCTTTTGCATATGATGGATGGGAACCAAGCTGTCTGCAGCAATCAGGGTGAGGAGGGGAGCAGGAGGGGTGGAGGATGTGGGGGGTGAATCCTGGTGAGGGGCTGAGTGATTGAATTACATTGCGTTTACAGCACAGAAACAGGCCACTCGGACCAGATGGCCCATGCCAGTGCTTATTCTGCACATGAGCCTTCCTCCACCCCTCTTCATAGAGTCATTAGCAGCCAAGAAGGAAGCCATTTGGCTCATCTAACCCTATGAGCACATCCTTCTATTCCTTTCACGCTCATGCTTATCCAGTTTCCCCGGAAATGTATCTATGCTATTCACCTCAACTACTCACTGAAGTAATGTGTTGCACATTCTCATAATCTATTAGGTTGCCCCTCAACCTTTACCTTCCCAGGGAAGGGAGCCCCAGCTTGTTCAATCTTGCACAATAGTTATAACCTCTCAGTTCTGGTGGTGTCCTAGTGAATCAATTTGCATCTTCTGCAGTGCCTCTATATTCTTTTTTTAATTATGGAAACTAGAACTGTCCAAGTGTTATCTAACCCAGTTTAACAAACCCTTTCCGCATTTTAATTCTATCCGTCTGGAAATGAACCCCAGCTTTGTTTGCATTTTTAATGATCTTGTCAACCAGCATCGCTACTTTTAATAGTTTGTGAATCTGCACTCCAGATCCCTGTGCTCTTTTACCCTACCATCCAAAATTCCCATCATTTTCCAGCACAGTCCACCCCAATTTTGGGCAGGATCATTGAGAGGAGTCTTTGCCAATCTGTAAACAGGAGCTCTCTCATAATAGGTCCTGTTATAGAGGAGCTTGATGAAGAAGGAAAACTACAAGTTGGTTTAGAGAAACAGGCCATTCGGCCCAACTGGTCCATGCCGGTTTTTATGCTTTACATCTTGCTTCAGCTCACCCGATCACCTTAACTTTCTATTCCTTTCTCCCTCATGTACTTATCCAGCTTCCCCTTAAATACACCTATGCAATTCATCTCAACTATTCCATGTGGTAGTGAGTTCCACATTCTAACCACTCTCTAGGTAAAGAAGTTTCTCCTGAATTTCTATTTGGATTTATTAATGACTATCTTATATTCTCGGTCCCTAGTTTTAGCATCCTCTGCAAGTGGAAACATTTTCTCTATGTCTGTTGAACCCCTTCCTAATTTTGAAGACCTCTAGTCAGTCACTGTTCAATTCTCTGTATATAAATCCATTCTTGAACTTGATTGAACAACCTGCTCACTTGCTAAATGTTGGTAAGGCCCGGACTATTTCCATTCTCTCTGTAAAGTATAACTTGTATTCATTTTTTTCAGCACTTTGTATCTTGTTCCTTTAACCATTTGGGAAGCATGGAAAGAATTGTAAGGTAGATTAATCAATATCTGTGACTATTGGTTTTCTAAAGGTCCCTGCTTATTCAATAATTGTAATGTGGCTGATTCAATGAAATCACTTTGTTGGCAAATTAAAGTTGTTTTTCACCCCGCTGCACTGATTTCTGTTTTTAATTGAAGGAGAGAATGGGAGAGACTGCAGAGGAAGGAGAAGGACACACAACACTGAGTATCCATAAGAAAAGTCCAGGTTCATACAGAAAAGACAAAGCATTTAATCCCCTCATGGAACGCAACCTACAATAATCCAAACTGGCTGGGCAATCAACATACGCAAGAGAAACTGGGCCACTGCTGAAAGAAACAAAGGCTTTCACCACCTTATGATGTCCCAAAGCACATTACAGCCAATGGAGAATTTTTTTAGAGTTTCATAGGAAGCACTAAATTGCACACAGCAAGATCCCAAAAACAGCAGTCGTCAGATTATCTTTTTTTTAAATGATGTGGATCGAGGAATAAATATTGACCAGGACACCAGGGAGAACTCCCCTGTTCTTCTTCAAATTCTGCAATGGAATCGTTTACAGCAACAGGAGAGGGCAGATGGGGCCTCGCGTTAATGTGTCATCCAAGCAACCGCAACAAACTGACGTGTCAAGCTTAAATTATGTGCTCACGTCTCGAGTGGGGCGATGGACCCACAACCTTCTGTCTTGGAGGTGAGAATGCTACCAACTAAAGCATGGATGACATCTGCATCTGTGTCCCTTCACAAGCCACATGACTATCCAGATGCAGGCTCAGAATTTCTTCGATAGTGGGTTGAACAACTTAAAGGAAATAATTTTTATTTTTGCATAGTGACAAAAGAAATGAGCATCACTCAGTACAATATTACGATCAAGTGAGGAGGGGTCGAAGGGCTCCCCTCTTGTCCCTTTCCATGTTTGATGGCAACAGGTTTATTTCTTTTTTTAAGTGGATGTATTTACCAATTCAGTGAGTGTTTAACTATTCACGTGCTACAATTATAAAAAGAACCAATCGGACAGGTTTTCTTGAGTTTAACAAAGAAGGAGGTTAGCTTTATTGTACTTAAACTGATCTCAGTAAAATAATAACTGACGTTGCAACTTTCACACACACACACATACACAGACATCCATACACAAATAGGTTACAGAGTGGGGAAGCATGGATTGTTCAGATTAGAGTCTGGAGCAATAAAAAGGGGTCTACATTCTGTGGAGTGTGGTGACTTGGCTGTCTACAGACTGAATTCAGTGCTCCTGGGGTTTCCGGTTTGCAGATGTGGACAGCTGGTTTGGTGGTTCTCCTGGAGACAGTGATGCAAATGAATTCCTTCACGGGGTCTCTGCAGCAGTTATAGGCCTAGGTGGTTACAGCCAGCAGGCAGGGTTCGAAGCTTGCAAGGTGGTCTGGAGAGAGAGGGAGGAGGGACCCCATTTAGGTCTTCCCTTATTGGTGTCTAGCTGTTTGTCTTGGTTGCTCCAGAGAAAACACCAGCTTAAACACACAGATGGTGGGCCTGTCACATGACTGTCACCCAGCGATTCAACATGATGGCTATCAGTGTGTATCCCCTCTTGTAACTTAAATTGTTCATTTCTAGGAATTCCCTTCTCTCAGCCAGGGTCCCACTGTTCAAGTGATTAGGTTTGAGTGGTTAGTCTCCACCAGTTTAATGTACCAAGTGATAGTCTTAACATCTTGCTAATGGGAGCAGGGTAGTTAGTTCACTCAAATTCCCTAGGTCATTGTTCTTGAGGGGGCTGGACATCCAACTCGCCTCCACCTTGATGCATTGGAATGTAGGGTATAGTGATGCAAATTGCGGTTCGCCATGTTAGCTGCTAGCAAAGTCGCCTTTTATCTGTTTCTTTTTCTTTTTATTTAAATTTAATTCAGGTTTCCAGCTGGTGGATTAAAAAATCAGCATTCAGCATAGCACATTTTCATGACACCTCCACCCATGCAGAATGAAATGTGATGACAGGAGCATTTCATTATAAGGTCGTAAATGAAAAAAGAAAAAACTGTACACACACATTCACTCTCAAATGCTCATTTCTCAATCTCACACTGCCGTAACTGTGCTCTGGTATCGTTTTCATCTGGGATGATTCTGTGCTGAGTCAGTTATGGATAAAGCATCAGCTATCACTTTATTTTTCCTGCAATGTGGATAATCTTTAGATGGTAAGGTTGCAAAAGCAGGCTCCATCAAAATAGCCTTGCATTCTGGGTTTTGAATTTCTTCACAAGTGTCAAAGGATTGTGGTCGGTATAGACTATGGTCTCCTAATATCGATTTTGGACATAGATCTCAAAGTGCTTGAGAGCCAGCCACAGTCCCAGAGTTTCCTTCACCCAGTAAAGTATCTCCTTTGATGTCTGTTTAACCATTTGGAGAAAAATCCAACTGGTTTCTCAATGCCTGGTTCATCATCTTGGAGCAGGACAGCACCTACCTCTAGGTCACTAGCATCAACTGCCACTTTAAATGGTTTGTTAAAGTTTGGAGCTGCCAGCACTGGTTCACTGGTTAAGATGGATTTCAGACTCTTAAAAGCCACACTAACCTTGCTCCTTTCTGTAACAAGTCTGTCTGTGGGACGGCTATAGTGCTGAAGCTTGGGACAAACTTGCAGTAAAACCCACACATCCCCAAAAACTGCATTATTTCCCATTTGGTCGTGGGGTTGGGAAAATCCATCAGCACCTGTACATTCACTGCTCTGGACAGCACCCACCCTTGACACACAATATGCCCTGGGTAGGTTACCTGAGCTTTAGCAAATTTGCTCTTTCCAAGATTTACCACTAGGTCAGCTGACTGTAACCTTCAGAAGAGGGCTTCTAACTAGTCTAGGTGGCCCCCCAGGTGTCACTGTACACTAACAGATCATCCAGGTACACTACACAGTTGGGTAGGTTAGCCACTACCTGGTTCATCAGCCTTTGGAAGGTGGCTGAGGCATTTCTTAATCCAAAGGGCATAACTTGGCACGGAAATAAGCCGTCTGAGGTGACAAAAGCTGAGAGCTCTTTAGCTCGAGGGGTTAAGGGGCCTGTCAATATCCTTTCAGCAAGTCTATTTTTGTTATGTCAGTGGCATTTCCTACTCTATTGAAACAGTCTTTCAGGTGAGGAATTGGATAGGAATCAGTTCTGGCCACTGCATTAACCTTCCTGTAAACAATGCAGAGCCTTGTTGAGCCATCGGATTTGGGCACGAGCTCAACTGGGGAACTCCAGCTGCTCTGACTGGGCTCAATCAGCTTGTGCTCCAGCATGTACTGAATTTCCTCCTGAACCTGGGTCAGTTTCCTGGGACCTAGGCAATAGGGATTTTGTTTTATGGGAGGGGTCTCCTACATCCACATCATATAGGGTTAGGGTTGTGCACCCTGGTTTATCCATGCAGATCTGTTTAAACACTGTGAGCAGCCTTGTTATGTCTCCTCTCTTTTCTACATTTAAATAGGAGAGTACGGTGTCTAATTTCCCTAACATTTCAGTGTTAGCTAACCGGACGGTAGGGGGTTCAATTTGGGAATCCTCCAGGCCTTCCTTTAACTCATCCCCACTGTCCCTTTTGACCTCCTCTTTCCTGACTGCCTGACAGACCTGTGCTTGTTTATCCCCCTCCCGGCTGTGATATCATTTTAACATATTGATGTGGCACAGCCTTTGCTTTTTCTTATGGTCTGCGGTGTCAATTAAATCATTCACCTCACTAATCCTTTTTACTACTCTGCATGTGCCACTGAACTGGGCTTTCGGTAATTCACCCTGTATTGGGAGTAGTACTAACACATGGTTTCTGGGCTGAAATGTTCTGGTCTTGGCATCTTTATCTACCAGCCTTTTTATAACTTTCTGGGAGGTTTTTAGGTGTTCCTGAGCCACCGCACAGGCTCTCATGAACCGCTCGTGGAACATGGAGATGTAATCTAACACGGAAGTCTCATCCCTGTGTCCCAAAAACCTCTCCTTGATTAGTTTAAGAGGACCTCTAACCTCGTGTCTATAAACTAATTCAAAGGAACTAACACCAGTGGACTCATTGGGTGAGTCCCTGGCAGCAAACAGAAGAAATCCCAGCTCTTTGTCGTAGTCATGGGGTATTCATAGCAGTATGCCCGATCGTTGTCTTTAGGGTCTGGTGGTACCGTTCTAAAGCCCCTTGTGACTGTGGGTGATAGGCTGAGGACTTTAGCTGGGTTATGCCAAGATTACCCTTGACCTTTTTAAAAATACTGGACATAAAATTTGTGCCCTGATCCGTCTGCATCTCAGCAGGCAGCCCATATTGGGTGAAGAATTGGGGTCGCCTCTCCACCACTACCTTGGCAGAGATAGTTCTTAGGTGGATGGGCTGTGGAAATTGGGTAGCCACATCCATAATGGTGAGAAGATACTGGTAGCCCCTTAAAATTTTAGATAGGGGCCCCACACAATCTACCAGCACTCTGCTGAATGGTTCCCCAAAAGCGAATTAAGGGTGCAGGTGTTATTGCAGGTTGGGACTTCCCCACAACCTGGCATGTGTAGAAAGTCTTACAGAACTCCACCACATCTTTGTGGACTCATGGCCAGTAAAAATGCTGTCAGATGCAGGCTTGGGTTTTTTGGATACCGACATGACCAGCCATTGGAAGTTCGTGGGCCATTCCCAGTAATTCCCTGTGGTACCTCGGCAGCACCACTACCTGATGAACTACTGTCCACTCTTCGTCTGCAGGTCTGTGTGGAGGTCTCCACTTCCTCATCTGCACCTCATCCTTTAAATTGTATCACTCTGGAACTCCCACTGCTTCAGCTTCAGTTTGTGCAGTCTGTGCTAACATTTTTAATGCTGGGTCAGCTTGCTGAGCCTCGACCAAGGAAGACCTGCTTACCCTTCCTTGGTTCCTCTAAATTCCCGAAGAAGGTTTTGGATAACCAGACAGCAGGTCATCCGTCAGCAGAGCCAGTTCAGCCTCTTTGGATGGAGCATGTTTGGTCATAGAATGGGTCACCACACTGTCAGGGAAAATGCCAGGGACCGTCTCCTATAACTGCTCTGTCTCCCTGACCTCATTCAGTCTCTCTAAGACCACTGGGAAGTTACTACCTTTGCCCCTGCCAGATCATTACCAAGGAGCAGGTCAACCCCGTCCCCAGGTAAACTAGGGGCAATCTCCCCATGGGGAGTTACTGGGCCTGAAACGAGGTGGCACTCCAGGTGTACCTGGTATAAAGGTATGGGCATATACCTTCCTCTGATACTGATCACTAATACTTCAGCATGCCTTTTCCCAGCAGAAGGGATTGTGTGGCCCCTCTTTCCCTAAGTATGACAATGGCCTTACTCGCCTCACTCAAGGAGTATGGGTCATTTTGCCTTTAGACACAAAATCCTGATAACTCTCAAGGATTTTGTTAAGTTCTCCCACACTCACAGCGGGAGGCTCACTGTGTCTTACTGTCACAGTTAGAGCCACAACCTGGTCTGCCGTGCTTTCCCATCAGGGCCCCTTTTCCTGCGCTGATGTACCCCTACTAATCCTACAGGTTTCTCCCGTAACTTCTAGCAGTCAGCTTGAAGGTGACGTGCCTTGTTACAATGGAAGCATACAGGTTTTTGCGCATCACTCCTATTCTCAGCACCATCCTTTTTGGCTTGAGAAGTTTAGTTTAGTTTAGTTTAGAGATACAGCACTGAAACAGGCCCTTCGGCCCACCGAGTCTGTGCCGACCATCAACCACCCATTTATACCAATCCTACACTAATCCCATATCCCGACTACATCCCCACCTGTCCCTATATTTCCCTACCACCTACCTATACTAGTGACAATTTATAATGGCCAATTAACCTATCAACCTGCAAGTCTTTGGCATGTGGGAGGAAACTGGAGCACCCGGAGAAAACCCACGCAGACACAGGGAGAACTTGCAAACTCCACACAGGCAGTACCCAGAATTGAACCCGGGTCCCTGGAGCTGTGAGGCTGCGGTGCTAACCACTGTGCCACTGTGCCGCCCAAATGTGTTTCCAGCTGTCCCTTCTCACTCATGGCTGTTCATCGTCCTATCACCCTCCCACCTTCTATCCTTTTTGTGTTTTTGGAGGCGGCCAAGGAAGGGTTTCCCTTGGGGAAAGGGCTTGTGGAAAAGCCTGCCTGGCTCTTGGAACCTTTTGTTCTTCCACGTGGGGATTTATGGAAAGGGAAAGCAAGTTTTTGAATTCCCCGAGAAGGATCACTTGTCTGAGATTTTCATAGGTGGGCTTTATCTTAAGTGCCTGCATCCATTGGTCGAAAGCGGGTTGCTTAACCCTTTCAATATTGATGTAAGTTTGTTCCGGCTGCTTTTGGAGCGTTCGGAACTTTTGGCGGTGCACACTGAGCTTGAAGTTTCTGTTAGTGATAATAGCAGATGAACACAATGTTTGATATTTTTCTGTCTTTTCATTCAACGAGGGCATTAATCCAATTAAAATAAACAGGCTGACATCTTCAGTAAAATTATACACAGAGGAATGTCCTATGAATGTATTAAGCCAGCAACCGCCTTTAACACAATTTCTGGCCTATGTTTCTGTTTTGACTATGTTCAAAGGATTTATTTTCTTGTATCAAAAATAAGTTCATCACACTTGGCAATCTTTTATTTCAAATGAAGTGCGTGAAAACATTTTTATTTTTGCGGGAACAGACCTGATTTCTGTGATTCTTAGCAGACTTGACTTACAGTCTTAAAAAATATTTTATTATATCATAAAGTCTTACAGCACAGAGAGAGCCCATTTTGCCCATCGTACCTGTGCCGGCTCCTTGAAGGAGCTAACCAATTAGGCCCACTCCCGTGCTCTTTCCCCATAATTTGCAAACATTTCCGCTTCAAGTATTTATCCAATTCCCTTTTGAAAGTTACTATTGAATCTGCTTCCACCGCCCTTTCAAACAGTTCATTCCAGATCATAACAACTCACTGTGAGAACAAAACATCCTCATCTCCCCGTTGGTTCTTTTGCCAATTACCTTAAATCTGAGTCCTCTGGCTACTGACCCTCCCACCAGTGGAAACCCTTCTTCCTTATTTACTCTATCAAAATCTTTCATAATTTTGAACACCTCTATTAAATCTCCCCTTAACCTTCTCTGCTCTAAGGAGAACAATCTCAGCTTCTCCAGTCTTTTCACAAAACTGAAGTATCTCATCCCTGGTGTAATTCTGGTAAATTTCCTCTGCACCCTCGCCAAGGCCTTGACATCCTTCATCCAACTCAGTGAGCAACGCAACTGGAGAGTCTACTAGTATTAGAAAGTGTAGATGTACAAAGGGACCTGGGTGTCCTTGTCAATAAGTCACTGAAAGCTAACATGCAGGTGCAGCAAGCAATTAAGAAGGCTAATGTTATGTTAACCTTGATCGCAAGAGGATTTGAGTACAGGAGTAGTGAAGTCTTACTTCAATTGTATAGAACCTTGATTAGACAGCACCTAGAGTACTGTGTGCAGCTTTGGTCCTCTTACCTTAGAAAGGATAATATTGTCATAGAGGGAGTGCAACAAAGGTTTACCAGACTTGTTCCCGGGATGGCGGGATTGTCCTATGAAAAGAGATTGGGGAAACTGGGCCTGTATTCTCTAGAGTTTCGAAGAATGAGAGGTGATCTCATTGAAACCTACAAAATACTTAAAGGAATAGACAGGGTAGATGCAGCTAAGATGTTTCCCCTGGTTGGGGAATTAGAACCAGGGGACATAATTTCAAAATAAGGGGGAAGCCATTTGGGACAGAGATGAGGAGCAATTTCTTTACTCAGAGCGTTGTGAATCTTTCGAATTCTCTACCCCAGAGGGCTGTGGAAGCTCAGTCATTGAGCATGTTTAAAGCAGAGATTGACAGATTTCTAAATACAAATGACATAAGGGATATGAGGATAGTGTGGGAAAAAAGCATTGAAGTGGATGATCAGCCATCATCATATTGAATGGGGGAGCAGGCTTGATGGGATGAATGGCCTACTCCTGCTTCTATATTCCTATGTTCCTATTCTGCACACTTGCATTGTTGAATATTATAAATTAATGTTGTATTGCGAGCATTTGTTCAATAACATTGCATATTCTGACAGTGGTTAAATGCAATACAATATGGTTGTCAGGAGTTTAGGCTGAAACATTTTATTTAAGAGAATTAGGGAAGGAATTTCCTGGGTGGCTGAAGACAGGACTGATAGGGATGGTAGGGAGAGATGGACCAGAGGCCAGAGTTAGAAGAACAAGTTCTGCGGGGAAGGGGAGGGTAGGTGGGGTGGTGGAGGGTTTATAAGCTGGAAGAGGTTACAGAGTTAGAGAGGGGCAAGGCCATGTAGGGATTTCTGCAAAAGGGTCAGGTTTTAACTTGGGAGGTGTGGGAGGACCAGGAGCCAATGTAGGTCAGCAGGATGGCATCACCAGAGCCCACAATGCTCTCGACCACGAGGAACTCACCCCAGCACTAAGGTAGGTCAGGAGAGGAGTCAGTAGGACAGCAAGTGAAGCCACTGTGTAGGGGACATCCAAGGTTTTCTATGGAAACCGTTTCCAGGAAAACACTCCTGCTCTATGCACACACAACTTTTAATATATTGTGGATTACATGTAAATTATTCAGAAAAAAAAGCTGTGAGGTTAACAGCCCTTTTGCAATGTTCATAATTGTTCTGGCATTTGTGTTCATCCTCATGTCTTGAATTCCTGTTCCCTGGTGTTCATTATTATTTAAATGAGTTCTTCCAGATAAAGAAGCTGCTGTGCATCTTCTGGCCTGTGAGCGTCTTTAGTGGTGCCCTCTCAATTATGACTGATCTGTCTTGGGCCAAGTGCATCACAAATTAAAAGCAGAAGGACCTTTGCAGAGCTGCTGGCTGAGGCTATATTAGGGTTAATGCAGTTGAGATTGGCAATGGGTCAATGGGCTGGGAGATGGTCCCAGAGGCCATTCCCCTGGGTCTCCTTCGCAACTGCAGTCACTTTCAGGTTTTCCCACTGAGTATTAACTGGCCATTGAATACGTGCACCCATATTTGGTCTTCTTTATTCAAATTAATGATGAATGATGGGACAGCATCATTTAACAGATTTCCTGTCATTTACACAGAATGCACAGCATAGAAACCCAGCTGGTCCCTGCATATGTTTATTCTTCACATGAGCCTCTTCCCACCCTACTTCATCTCACCCCAATAACATACCCTTTGATTCCTTTCTCCTTTATGTACTTATCTAGCTTCCCCTTAAATGTATCTAAGTTATTCATCTCAACCACTCCCTGTGGTAGCGAGTTCCACATTCTAACCACTTTCTGGGTAAAGCAGTTTCTTCTGAATTCCCTGTTGGATTTTTTGGTGACTCTCTTATATTTATAGGCCCTAGTTTTGAACTCCTCCTACAAGTCTACTCTAACAAACCCTTAATATTAAAAACCTCTATCAGATCAGCCCTTAGCTTTTCTTTTCTAGAGAAAAAGGTTCCAACCGCTTCACTCTTTCCTGATAGTTACAACCTCTCAGTTCTAGTAACATCCTTGTGACCCTTTTTTGCTTTTTTGCACCGTTTCCAGTGCCTGTTTATTCCATTTATTATTTTGTCATGAAGACCCCCACTTGCCAAGAATGAGGCATATTAATTTCATCACATGAACATTAATGTTAAACTATTGCTGGAGTGGAGAGATGACTTGTTTAAAGAGATCAGCAGTGGCTGGAAAAAAATTTGCCTTCAAAGAGACAGTCGCCTAGGAAAAGACAATGGGAACTGCTCACCAATTCTTCTAAACTCTAGAGAGTAAAGGCCTAAACTGCTCAATTTCTCTTCATAAGACAAGCCCCCTCATCTCTGGAATCAATCTAGTGAACCTCCTCTGAACTGCCTCCAATCCAACTACATCCTTTCTCAAGTAAGGTGACCAAATCTGTACACAATACCCCAGGTGCGGTCTCACTAATGCATTATACAGTTGCAGCAACACTTCCCTACTTTTATACTCTATTCCTTTAGCAATAAATGCCAAAATTCCATTTGCCTTCCTTATCACCTGCTGTACCTGCAAACTAGTTTTCTGCGATCCCTCTGCACCGAAGCACTCTGAAGTTTCTCTGCATTTAGATAATAATTTACCTTTCTATTCTTCTGACCAAAATCGATAACCTCACACTTATCCACATTAAAATCCATCTGCCAAATGTTGGTCTATTTATCTAATCTATCCATATCCATTTATAAATTTCTTATTTCTTTATTGCAACTTACTGTCCCACCTATTTTAGTGTCATCTGCAAATTTGGCTATAGTACCTTCTATCCCTGTATCCAAGTCATTAATATAGATTGTAAATAGTTGGGGCATGAGGACCGAACCCTGTGGCACTCCACTAGTTACATCTTGCCAACCAGAAAAAGACCCGTTTATCCCGACTCTCTGTTTTCTGTTGGTTAGCCAATCCTCTATCCAAGCTAATAAATTGCCTCTAACCCCATGTGAATGTACCTTTTGTGCGGCATCTTATCAAATGCCTTCTGGAAGTCTAGATAAACTACATCTACAGGATCCCCATTATCCACTTTACTTGTTACAGTTTCAAAGAACTCTAGCAAATTAGTCAAACACGATTTACCTTCATAAAACCATGCTGACTCTGATGGATTGCATTTTGACTTTCTAAATGTCCTGTTATTACTTCCTTAATAATAGATTCTAACAATTTTCCCAGTGATAGATGTTAAACTAACTATAATTATAGTTATCTATAGTTTCCTACTTTCTGCCTCCCTCCCTTTTTGAATAAGGGTGTTACATTTAGCTTTTTGCCAATCCACTGGAACCTTTCCCATATCCAGAGAATTTTGGAATATTATAACCAATGGATCCACTATCTCCACTGCCACTTCCTTTAAGACCCTAGGATGTAGACCATCAGGCCCTGGGGACTTGTCTGCCTTCAACCCCAATAGTTTGCTCAGTACTTTTTCCCTAGTGATGATGATTGTTCTAAGTTCCTCCCTTTCTATAACCTCTGCATTTCCTGTTACTATTGGGATGGTACTAGTATCCTGCACCGTGAAAACTGAGGCAAAATACCGATTTAGCGTCTCTGCCATTTCTGCGTTCCCTTCTATTAACTCCCCAGTCTTATCCTCCAATGGACCGACATTCACTTTAGCTACTCTCTTCCCTTTTATATACTTATAGAAGCTTTTGCTATCTGGTTTTATATTTTGCGCTAGTTTTCTTTCATAATTTACCTTTGTTCTTTTTATTACTTTTTTAGTAACCCTTTGTTTATCTTTAAAAGTTTCCCAATCTTCCAGCCTGCCACTGGCCTTTGCAATATGCTATGGCTTAGTTTAGTTTAGTTTAGAGATACAGCACTGAAACAGGCCCTTCGGCCCACCGAGTCTGTGCCGACCATCAACCACCCATTTATACTAATCCTACACTAATCCCATATTCCTACCACATCCCCACCTGTCCCTATATATTTCCCTACCACCTACCTATACTAGGGGCAATTTATAATGGCCAATTAACCTATCAACCTGCAAGTCTTTGGCATGTGGGAGGAAACCAGAGCACTCGGAGAAAACCCACGCAGACACAGGGAGAACTTGCAAACTCCACACAGGCAGTACCCAGAATTGAACCCGGGTCCCTGGAGCTGTGAGGCTGCAGTACTAACCACTGCGCCACTGTGTCTTTATGTTATCCTTAACTTCCTTGCTTAGCCATGGATGTTTTTTCCCCCTCCCAGAATCTTTCTTCCTCTCTGGAATATATCTTAGTTGGGAGGAATTGAATTTCTCCTTAAACATCTGCCACTACTCGTCAACTGTCCGACCTTGTAGTCTTACTGCCCAGTCCACTAGGGCCAAATCTGTCCTCATGCCTATGTAATTACCTTTGTTTAACTCTAGAATGCTTGTGTGGGACTCCAGCTTCTTGCCCTCAAACTGAATTTGAAATTCTAGAATGCAATGATCACTTTTCCATAGAGGATCCTTAACAATGAGATCATTTATTAATCCCACCTCATTACACAGCTCCAAATCTAGAATAGCCTGCTCTCTGGTCGGTTCCACAACATACTGCTCCAAAAAACAATTCCTAATACATTCAATGAAGTCTCCCTCGAGGTTACCTTGCCAATTTGACTAATCCAGTCTATATGCAGATTAAAATCACCCATGACTATTGTCGTACCTTTCTTACAAGCCCCCAGTAATTCCTGGTTTATACTGTGCCCCACTATGGAACTACTGTTTGGGGACATATAGGTTACTCCCACCAGTGACTTCTTTCCCTTGCTATTTCTTATTTCTACCCGGACTGATTCTACGCCTTGATCTCCAGTTCCTATATTGTTTCTCACTACAGCACTGATTCCTTCCTTCACTAACAAAGCTACACCACCTCCTTTTCCTTCCTGCCTAGCCTTCTGAAATACTGAGTACCCTTGGATATTCAATACCCAAACCTGGTTTCCCTGTAATCACGTCTCAGTAATCGCCACTAAACCATTTGTCTCTATTTGCGCTGTTAACTCATTTATTCCGAATGCTTCGTGCATTCAGATACAAAGCTTTTAAGTTTGTTCTACTATTAAATTTCCCTACTCTTGTATGATTCCTTGGTGCAATATGATCTTCACACCTTCTGTCCCTTCCTTTTATTTTCTGGTAACAATCAGCCTCACCACTAACCTGCACTCCTACCTTCTCCTTTAACTTCCTGTTTTTCCATGCAACTGAACCCTCCCCCCCCCCCCCCACTATTTAGTTTAAAGCCCTATCTACAGCCCTAGTTATGTGATTCACCAGGACTCTGGTCCCAGCATGATTCAGGTGGAGTCCGTCCCATTGGAACAGCTCCCTCCTTCCCCAGTACTGGTGCCAATATCCCACGAATTCGAACCCATTTCTCCCACACCAATCTTTGAGCCACGCATTTACTTCTTTAATCTTATTGACCCTTTGCCAATTTGCTCGTGGCTCAGGTAGTAAGCTGGAGATTACCTTTTTGGTTCTGCTTTTTAATTTAGTGCCTAGCTGCTCATATTCCCTCAGCAAAACCTCTATCCTCGTTCTACCTATATCGTTGGTACCTACGTGGACCACGACAACTGGATCTTTCCCCTTCCACTCCAAGTTCCTCTGTAGCCCAGATGAGATATCCTGAACCCTGGCACCATGTAGGCAACAGAGCCTTTGGGACTCTCGATCCTGGCCACAGAGAACAGTGTTTATCCATAACTATACTATCCTCGATTACGACTACATTTCTCTTTTCTCCCCCCACCTGAATGGCTCCCTGTACCACGGTACTGTGGTCAGTTTGCTCATCCTCCCTACAGTCTCTGCTGTCGTCCACACAGGGAGCAAGAATCTCGAACCTGTTGGACAAGGACAATGGCTGAGGCTCGTGCAGCACTACCTCCTGGATCCCTCTACCTGCCTCACTCATAGTCACACCCTCCTGTCCCTGACCACAGGCCGAATTCAAGGTAGTTAATCTAAGGGGTGTGACTGCCTCCTGAAACACAGCGTCCAGGTAACTCTCCCCCTCCCTGATGTGTCGCAGTGTCCGAAGCTCAGACTCCAGCTCATCAACTCTGAGCCGGAGTTCCTCGAGCAGCCAACACTTGCTACAGATGTGTTCACTAGGAACCACAATGGGGTCCACCAGCTCCCACATCATACAGGTACAACACATCGCCTGTCCCTGCATCTCTCTTTTATATAATTAGATTTTAATTTGTTTTTTAAATTTCTGACTGTTCTTTAGTTCTTTTAATCTGCTTTAGTCTTTAGTTTATATACAAATACATCAATCAAGTCTTACACTAAGTTGATTCAATTAAATTAAATTCTTATCTGAATACCCAGCTGCTCAAT
The DNA here is from genome assembly GCF_036365525.1 of Heterodontus francisci. Lineage (NCBI taxonomy): Eukaryota > Metazoa > Chordata > Chondrichthyes > Heterodontiformes > Heterodontidae > Heterodontus > Heterodontus francisci. The sequence goes on from NC_090373.1 coordinate 21,011,354, forward strand.
GTGACATCACTCTGATGCCTTAATATAATGCCTATATTCTATGTTATTCTATACTATATATAATTATATATATTCTATATGATATATACTATATTCTAGATTTCCCCATGAAGGGTAACATCCTCTCAGTATCCACCCTGTCAAATTCCCTCAGAATCTTATATGTATAATTAAGATCACCTCTTACTCTTCTAAACTCCAATAAGTGTAGGCCCAACCTGCTCAATCTTTCCTCATAAGACAACCCCTTCATTCCAGGAATCAACCTAATGAACCTTCTCTGAACTGCTTCCAATGCAGGTATATCTCTCCTTAGATAAGGAGATGAAAATTGTACGCAGTACTCTAGGGGCTGAATTTTACCAGCCCATTGAAGCCCCGGATCACGGTGCGGGGGCCGGTAAAATGCTGCAAGGAGAGGCCCACCTCAACCCATGATGTCGAGATGGGCCCACTGCATTTTACCACCTGCGGTGGGACCTCGGTGCGCCGCCCACCCCCCCACCCCGCCGCATAGTGGTGGCACCACAATTAGCATTTGGTAATGATTACTTACCTATGCTCATTATGCAGCCTGCCGCCTCTCCACTGACACTGACAGATTTTATGTTGAATGGGTGGCCGTCACGTGCTGTCCCATTCACGATCTGAAAAGTCAGCTGATCCTGACTCTGCATGATGGAAGGGAGGAGAGAGAAGGGATACACAGGGGTCAACTCTGCATTCTTAAAGGGAGGGGGTCCGGGATTACTGGAGAGAAAGCTGTGCTGGCATGAAGGGAGGTACCATGTACCATCCCTCCATTAACTGTGTACACTCTGTGTTTGTGAGGGGGCAATGGCACATTCGGCACCCTGTATGTGGGGAAGGTGTCAGTCAGGGCAGGAGCATTAAGATGTTATGAATGATGGGGTCAATCGATTCAGCTGGTAGGAGCTTGATGTGGTCATGCTGTGCCACTCTGAGTGTTGGCCAAGATGAGCAATGACATGGCACGCCACATAGTTGATTCAGGAAAGCAGCTGATGTACCCGTCAACACCAATCCATGCCCTGTTCGGAACCTTGGAATATATGCAGGGTTCAACTTTATTTAACACATGGAAATAGGTATGGCTCATCCTACATTGTGTGATCCTCTGCACATGAGAATCCGTATGCCCCAAAGGCAATATCAACAGGCAGGTGTGTTCCACGTAGAGGCCCCCGGTCGTGAGCAGCAGCCCCCAAGGGGAGCTCACCATTACGGTTGCAGTGCATCTACAGCCCCACATGACATGCCATCGGCTATCAGAGCACCAGTGTCAGAGGCGATTGCACATATAGAGAGGGTGGTGACACGTCTCTGTGCCCTGCTCAGGGATGACCTGCAGACCATGGGCTCTGATGGACATCCCATGCCTTTGTTCTTCATAGTGGCAGCGGTTCTCAAGCTTGATGCCTCTGCAGCCTTTTAGGGGCCCACCAGAGACCTTTGTGGGGTCACACTGTCAGCAGTGCACCGCTGCATCTGGGAGGTCACCAATGCCCTGCACCGGAGGGCCAGTGAGTTTGTCCACTGCAGGACGGACTCTCAGCCAGGCCCAGAGGGCCATTGGTTCTGGCACCATTGCCAGAGAACCATAGGTTGTAATGTTCATAGACTGCGCTCATGTGGCCATCAGGCCTACTGCCAAGCTACCAGCTGCAGACATCACCATTAAAGGAGCCTTCTCAATCTAGGTGAAACTGGTATGTGAACACCGCAGATGCTTGCAGCGAATGTGTGAGCACTTCTCAGGCAGCTGCCATGACACCTGGGTCTTGTGCCAGTCCCAGCTGCCACCGCTATTCACTGAACTGGATCAGATAGAGGGGTGGCTTCTTGGAGATAAGGGCTATCCATTGCAGACATGGCTCCTGACACCAGTGAGAGACTCCACCACTGCTGCAGAGGAGAGATACAACGCCAGCCACTGAGCTACATGAACCACCATTGAGCAGGAGATCGGCATGCTGAAAGAGCGCCTCCAATGCCTGTATGGATAGGGTGATGCCCTGTACTATGGACCAAAAAGGCCAGCTCCTTTCTTTGCTGCTCTGTACAACTACGCACCCAATAGGGGCCAGGCCTAGCAAGATGAGGAGAGACATCAACAGGATTCCTCCTCGAACTATGAGGACTCTGAGGACCTACAACATGAAAGACACATGGGAGGGCAGATGGCACCCAGGCTCTGCATGCAGGGTTAGCAGTGAGCTAGGGATGTACGGCAGTGGCTTATCAGACAAAGGCTGTCTGCTCCATAGGAACCGACATGAGCTCTACAAGCCACACATCACCCTCACCCACCTGCTGTGCACCAGTCTACATCTGCAGCATCCCTGTGTAAACCATTAGAGGCAGCAGCTGACTGAGCCAATGTCCATGTCACTGCATCCGTGAAGACGCTAATGTGTAATGGTGGCATGGCAATGATGTTATTGTATACGTTGGCTCTTCTGAAGGGCCAACGGTGCAAAGGGATGTGACATTGGCGCTACATGCTGGCACACATCATTCACACAGAGAAAAGGACACACATGCTGGTGAGGAACATTTAGTGAAAGATGTATTTACATTGCTGTGACACCCATGCATTCCCATTTGTGTCAGTGTGTTTTCTGTAAACCTTTGTAATACCTTTTATGGTGTATTTAAGTCTCACGATCTGGAATGTGCAAATTTAAGATTATTCACCCAGGTGCGGCAGACCTACAAGAAAGAATGTTACACTTGAGTGGAAGAAGAGGATCGCAGTTTCACAGGACACTGGGACACAGCAGGGTAAGTATGTGGCAGTAAAGCGGAAAGTGCTGGGGTCACTCAGCAAGTCAAGCAGCATCTGTGGAGAAAGAAGCAGAGTTAACTTTCAGGTCTGTGAACTCAGACAAGTTAATTCTGCTTCTCTCTCCACAGATGCTGCCTGACCTGCAGGACTTTCTGCTTTGCTGCCAGATTGACAGCAGCCACACTCTTCAGCAGGCCGATAAGTATTTCTTTGACAGCTATCAGGAAGCAGGTGCTGGGGCGCTTAAAATAGGGCCCCAGCATCTACTGCACAACTGTTAAAGGGTTCCTCACTGTGCAGAATGTCCCGCCTCATGCCACGTAATATCGGGGGGAGGCTCGGCACTGATGTCAATGAGCCCCCATGCATAATATCGCGTGGGCTCTGCGGCAGCCGCTAAACGCGGGCGCTGCGCTAAGTTCAAAGGGCACCGCCAATAAAACTCAACCCTAGGTGTGGTCTCACCAATGCCCTGTACATTGTTATAAGACTTTGCTACTTTTATACTCCAACCTCCTTGCAATAATGGCCAACATTCCTTTTGCCTTCCTAATTATTTGCTAACTCTTTGTGATTCCTGTACGAGGACACCCAGGTCCCTCTGTACCGCAGCCGCCTTCAATCTCTATCCATTAAAAAAATATTCTGTTTTTCTCTTCTTCCACCAAAGTGGACAACCTCACATTTTCCCACATTATACTCCATCTGCCAAATTTTTGTCCACTCATTTAACCTATCAATATCCCTTTGCAGGTATAAGCAAGCTGGCCGCTGGCCATCCTGTGGAGAGTTTCCCCTTCTACAGGGGTGGCCTGGCAGCTGGGGCCACAGATTATTTTTTAAAGATTGAGGCACCCTCATGCTTCCCCCTCCTACAGCAGCACTGCCAATCTCTGCCGGTGGAGCTGCCGTCCTTACAAGGCTGCAGACACTCTGACGGCCCTGCAGCCTCTGGAACACGCCCACCATCCATAATTGGACGACGAATGCAGAGGCAGCCAATTAGTACATATCTTCCCGGATGGTTGCACTGGCAGTCGACGTCAACAAGTAATCAGTCGGGATCTGGAAATGGCCCCACCCCAGGATTATTTTTATTTTTAAGTATGTCTTCACACTCTGCACTTTGTGTCATCCTTACAACTTGTTTTCCCACCTATCTTTGTATTGGCAGCACATTTCGCTGCAATACACTCGGTCCCTTCATCCAAGTAATTAATATAGATCAGAAATAGCTCAGGCCCCAGCACTGATCCCTGTGGCACCCCACTAGTTACAATTTGCCAACCTGAAAATGACCCATTTTCCCAACTCTCTGTTTCCTGTTAGTTAGCCAATCCTCTATCCATTATAATATGTTGCCCCCAGCACCATGAACTCTTATCTTGTGCAGTAACCTTTTATGTGGCACCTTATTAAATCTCTTTTGGAATCCAAATGCACCACATCTACTAGTTCCCCTTTATCCATCCTGCTCATTGCATCCTCAAAGAACTCTAATCAATTTGTGAAACACAGTTCCCCTTTCATAAAACCATGTTGACTCTGCTTGATTGTATTGTGATTTTCTAAATGTCTTGCTACTACTTCATTAACAATGGATTCTAGCATTTTCCCAAAGACAGAGGTTCGACTAAATGGCCTATAGTTTCCTGCTTTCTGTCTCCCTCCTTTCTTGAATAGAGGTGTTACATTTGTGCTTCTCTAAACTGCTGGGACTTTTCCAGAATCTAGGGAATTTTAGAAGATTACAACCAATGCATCCACTATCTCTGCAGCAACCTTTTTAAAGACCCTAGGATGCAGACCAGTAGGTCCTGGGGACTTGTCAGCTTTTTGTCCCATTAGTTTTTTCTTGAACTTTTTCTCTAGGGATAGTGATTGTTTTAAGGTTCTCCCTTCCTTTTGCCCTTGTATTTCTATTTTTGGGATGCTTTTAATGTCTTCTACTGTAAAGGAACCAATATTTACTTTAGCTACTCTCCGAATTTTCAAATACTTTTAGAAGCTCTTAATGTTTGTTATTATATTTCTTGCTAGTTTACTCTCATAATCTGTTTTCTTCCTCTATTTTTTTATTCTTCTTTTGTTGGTTTCTAGAATTTTCCTAATCTTCTGACTTACCACTATACTTCACAACATTATCTGCTTTTTTGTTCGATTTGATATCATCCTTAACTTCTGTAGTTAACTACAGATGATTCATCCTTCTCATAGAGTTTTTCTTTCTCAATATAATATATCTGTGTTGTGATTATGAAACACCTCCTTAAATGTCGAATACTGCTTACCTATCTTTTGATCTATTTTCCCAGTCCACTTTAGCCAACTCTGTCTTCATACCTATGTAATTGTTTTTATTTAGGTTTAAGACACTAGTTTCTGGCCCAAGATTCGCACCCTCAAACTAAATGTGAAATTCCATCATGTTATGATCACTCTTCCCCAGAGGATCTTTTACTATGAGATCTTTAATTAATCCAGTTTCATTACACATTATTGTATCTAAATTAAACTCACTCACTCTAACCTGTCCCCCTCTGAACTTGAGGCACTCCGTTCTCTCAAGTCTAACCACGACATTGTCATCAAACCTGGAGACAAGGGTGGTGCTGTTGTTATATGGTGTACCGACCTCTACGTTGCAGAGGCTCAGCGCCAACTCTCAGACACTTCTTCCTACCTCCCTCTGGACCATGACCCCACCACCGAACATCAAGCCAGTATTCACAGGACTGTCACTGATCTCATCTCTTCTGGAGATCTTCCCTCTACAGCTTCCAACCTCATAGTCTCGCAACCCCGGACAGCCCACTTCTACCTCCTTCCCAAAATCCACAAACAGGACTGTCCCAACAGACCCATTGTGTTAGCCTGCTCCTGCCCCACTGAACTTATTTCTTCCTATCTTGACTCTATCTTTTCGCCATTGGTCCAGTCTCTTCCCACCGATATCTGTGACTCTTCTGATGCCCTATGTCATTTTGACGATTTCCAGTTTCTTGGCCCCAACCGCCTCCTCTTCAGTATGGATTTCCAATGTCTCTGCACCTCCATCCCCCACCAGGCCGGTTTCAGGGCTTTCCACTTCTTCCTTGAACAGAGGCCCAACCAGTCCCCATCCACCGCCACCCTCCTCCGCCTGGCTGAACTTGTTCTCACATTGAACAACTTCTCCTTCAACTCTGCTCACTTCCTTCAAGTAAAAGGTGTTGCTATGGGTACCCGCATGGGTCCTAGTTATGCCTGTCTTTTTGTGGGATATGTCAAACATTCCTTGTTCCAGTCCTACTCAGGCCCCCTCCCCCAACTCTTTTTCCGCTACATTGGTGACTGTATCAGTACCATTTCCTGCTCCCGCCCCGAACTGGAAAACTTTATCAACTTTGCTTCTAATTTCCACCCTTCTCTCATCTTTACATGGTCCATCTCTGACACTTCCCTTCCCTTCCTCGACTTCTCTGTCACCATTTCTGGGAATAGGCTGTCTACTAATATCCATTATAAGTCCACTGACTCCCACAGCTACCTGGACTACACTTCTTCACACCCTACCTCCTGTAAGGACTCCATTCCATTCTCCCACTTTCTCCATCTTTGACGCATCTGCTCTGATGATGCTACCTTCCATGACAGCGCTTCTGATATGTCTTCTTTTTTCCTCAACCGAGGATTCCCCCCCCCCCACTGTGGTTGACAGGACCCTCAACCGTGTCCGGCCCATTTCCCACACCTCTACCCTCACCCCTTCCCCTCCCTCACAGAACCGCCACAGGGATCCCCTTGTCCTCACTTTCCACCCCATCAGCCTCCATATCCAAAGGATCATCCTGTGCCATTTCCACCACCTCCAGCGTGATGCCACTACCAAACACATCTTCCCCTCCCCTCCCCTGTCAGCATTCCGAAGGGATCGTTCCCTCCGCGACACCCTGGTCCACTCCTCCATTACCCCCACCACCTCATCCCCTTCCCATGGCACCTTCCTCTGCAATCGCAGGAGGTGTAATACCTGCCCATTTACCTCCTCTCTCCTCACTATCCCAGGCCCCAAACACTCCTTTCAGGTGAAGCAGCGATTTACTTGTACTTCTTTCAATGTAGTATACTGTATTCACTGCTCACAATGTGGTCTCCTCTACATTGGGGAGATCAAACGCAGACTGGGTGACCGCTTTGCGGAACACCTCGCTCAATCCGCAAGCAGGACCCTGAACTTCCGGTTGCTTGCCATTTCAACACTCCCCCCTGCTCTCATGCTCACATCTCTGTCCTGGGATTGCTGCAGTGTTCCAGTGAACATCAACACAAGCTCGAGGAACAGCATCTCATTTACCGATTAGGCACACTACAGCCTGCTGGACTGAACATTGAGTTCAATAATTTCAGAGCATGACGTGCCCCCCCACTTTACTTTCATTTTTAGTTATTTTTTCTTTTTTATATATTTTTTTGTATTTATTTCATTTTATTTTATCGTAGTTTGTTCAGTTTACCTACCCATTTTTTTCATGTTTGTGCTTGTGGCTGTTCAGTTTTCAGTCCATCAACACCTTATCTGTACTAATGCTTTGTCTTTCAACACACCATTAACATATTGTTTGCCTTTGCTCCATGACCTTCTGGTCAGCTATTCTGTGACCTTGTCCTATTTACACCTTCTCCTTTGTTATCTCTTGCCCCGCCCCCCGCTTTACTTGCTTAAAACCTTTCACATTTCTAATATTTGCCAGTTCTGAAGAAGTGTCACTGACCTGAAACGTTAACTCTGCTTCTCTCCCCACAGATGCTGCCAGACCTGCTGAGTATTTCCAGCATTTCTTCTTTTTATTTTATATTATAAATTAAACTGTTCCCTGGTTGGTTTCACAGCATATTGTTCTAAGAAACAGTCCCAAATACACTCTATGAACTCATCCTCAACGGTACCTTTGCCAATTTGATTTGCCCAATCAATATGAAGATTAAAATCATCCAAGATTATTGCAGTGCCTTTCTTGCAAGCTCCCGTTATTTCTTGTTGTAGTGCAGCTACTGTTAGCCACTGTCAGGGAAATAGTCACCTTGTCTGTACAACCTGTTCCCATAATTTAACCCTTTTAGTCCTGGTATCATTGGTGAACAGTTCCAGTCTCTCCCCTGATACCCATTCACCTGCAAACGATGTGAACAAATGGCTATTCTACCATAAAAGTCATCACAGTCAAACCTAATCTAACCTCACCCAAAACCCATGTAAAGGCAGACTCACTGAATAGGTCTCAGGAGTGGGAACCTTGGATGATTTTCAAATTTTACTTTACCTCCCTAACCCAGGGACACTGAATCCCCAATTAACAATTATTTAACAGATCCTTATCAACAGCATTTTAACCAATTCACAACACTGCAGTTGATCTTGTGACTTATTTTGTCATATTTATATACACCCCTACACACACATCACATGGGCACTCATTTAAAATAGAATGAATTGGAAGACTTTACAATTAAACATAAAGATTTTTACCTCCAGAACTGAGCAATTAAATAGAACAATTATTTTGACCATCCAATTAGTCCCACTCCCCTGAACTTTTCCCCAATCCTGCAAGATTTTGTTTTGAAATATATATCCAATTTCCCTTTGAAAGTTACTATTAAATCTGCTTCCACCACTGTTCTTGGCAGTGTATTCCAGATCATAACAACACATCAAGTACAAGCATTTCTCCTCATCTCCCCTCTGGATTTTTTGCCAATTACCTTAAATGTGTGGCCCCTGATTACCAACTGTCCTGCCAGTGGAAACAGTTTCTCCTTACCGGATCCATCAAAATCTTTCATAATCTATTAAATCCTCCATTAATCTTCTCTGCTCTAAGGAGAACAATCCCAGTTTCTCCGGTCTCTACACATAACTGAAGTCCCTCGTCTCTGGTGCCATCCTAGTAAGTCCCCTTTGTACTTTATGCAAGGCTTTGACATCCTTCCTAAAGTGTGGTGCCCAGAATTGGCCACAATACTCCAGCTGAGGCCTAATTCGCGATTTATAAAAGTTTAGCATAGATTCCATTCCTTTTTATTTAAGAACACAAGTATTACTTTGGAGCAGATGTTAGTTGGAGAAATAATAGAGATCTACAGGGGAAGAGAAGGCAAGAATCAGTTGCTGGAGGAGGTGTTGAGGGCCGGTGGTGTGGCTGTTGGTGGGGAGTGTTCGAAACAGCAGGCTCAAAAATGACAAGACAGGTCTCTTGAAAGCCAGTAGCAAGAAAACCACAAAGGTGGAAGAGAGAACTAGACAGCAGTATTTTAGCAAAAGGTAACATAAAGTGGCAGAGGAATCAATCCTTACCACCATTGGTCATAGAGTAAATAAGCTTGTAAAGGTATGTTGCTTTGCTTGTTTATTTTCATTATTAATGCTCTCTGTTCCCAGATGCAAACTTGCTGTCAGTTATGGATTAGTAATTTTATATTCATCAAATGGCCCCTTTCTATGCCTGTCTACATAAAAAAGCATCTTTTCAAAATCATCTTCTGCAAGTTATAAATTCCTATGCTGTTAAAAAAACTTGCATTTATATAGCGCCTTTCATGAACTCAGGATGTCCCAAAGTGTTTTACAGTGAGTTGAGCAAATTTGAAGTGTAGTCACTGTTGTAATGTAGGAATCGCAGTGGCCAATTTGTGCACAGCAAGATCCCACAAACAGCAATGAGATAATGACCAAATAACCTGTTTTATGATGTTGATTGAGGGATAAATATTGACCATGAGACGGGGAGAAGTCCCCTTCTCTTTTTCAAAATGGTGCCATGCGATTCACGAGAGAGAGCAGACGGAGCCTTGGTTGAACATCTGATCCAAAGTGCAGCACCTCCAACAGTACATCCCTATCACAGGACCATGATTGGTCCAGTGATCCAAGAAAACCCTGCTTACTGCTTGCTGGACTGTCCATTAATAATGTTATCAAAATTATTACAACAAGCAGGCTCACACAGCTCTTGCTATGAGCTGCAGGGAGGGGCAACAGGAGGTAGGGTGTGTAACGGGAGGCAGGGTGAAAAACAGGAGGCAGGGTGCATTACAGGAGGCAGGGTATGTAATGGGAGGTGAGATATGTAAAGAGCAGGTCTGTAACATGCAGGGTGTGTAATGGGAGGTGGGGTGTGTAAAGGGAGCCAGGGTTTGTTGCAGGAGGCAGGGTATGTAATGGGAGGTGAGAGAGGTAACGAGCAGTGTGTAACAGGAGGCAGGGTGTGTAATGGGAGGTAGACTGTGTAACGGGAGGCAGGGTGTGTTACAGGAGGCAGGGTATGAAATGGGAGGTGGGGTGTGTAACGGGAGGCAGGCTGTGTTGCAGGAGGCAGGGTATGAAATGGGAGGTGAGGTGTGTAACGGGAGGCAGAGTGTGTAATAGGAGGTGGGTTGTGTAATGGGAGGCTGGGTGTGTCACAGGAGGCAGGATAAGTTATGGGAGTTGGGATATGTAACAGTCAGAGTGTGTAACAGTAGGCAGAGTGTATAATGGGAGGTGGGGTGTGTAATGAGAGACAGGGTGTGTAACGGGAGTCAGAGTGTGTTACAGGAGGCAGGGTATGTAACAGGAGGTGGGGAATATAATGGTCAGAGTGTGTAACAGGAGGCAGGGTGTGTTACGAGAGGCAGCGTGTGTAACGGGAGGCAGGGTGTGTAACGGGAGGCAGGGTGTGTAACGGGAGACAGGGTGTGTAACGGGAGACAGGGTGTGTAACGGGAGACAGGGTGTGTAACGGGAGTCAGAGTGTGTTACAGGAGGCAGGGTATGTAATGGGAGGTAGGGAATGTAATGGTCAGAGTGTGTAACAGAAGGCAGGGTGTGTAACGAGAGGTAGCGTGTGTAACAGGAGGCAGGGTGTGTAATGGGAGGCAGGGTGCATAACAGGACGTGGTTATGTAATGGTCAGCTGTGTAATGGGAGGTATGGTGTTTAACAGGAGGTGGGGTGTGTAATGGGTGGGTGTGTAATGGATGCAGGATATGTAACAGGCGGATGTGTAACAGATGATGAGGTTTGTAATAGGGGATGGGGTAGATAACAGGTGGGTGTGTAATGGACGGGTATGTAACAGAAGGTGAATTGTGTAATGGGAGGCAGGGTATGGAACAGGAGGCAAGTTATGTAACAGGCAGGTATGTTATGGGTGGGTGTGTAATGGGATGTCGGATATGTAATGGGCAAGTGTGTAATGGGAGGTGGGGCATGTAATGAGCAGGTATGTAACATGAGGTGGAGTGTGTAATGGGCGGGTGCATAATGGGCTTTGTAAAGGGAGGCGGGATATGTAACGGGAATAGGGTGTGTAACAGGCAGGTGTGTAACAGGAGGCGGGGTATGTAATGGGAGGTGGGGTGTTTAATGGGAGGTTTTGTGAGTGATGGGAGGCAGGGTGTGTAATGGGCAGGTGTGTAACAGGAGGCAGGGTGTGTAACAGGAGATGGAATGAATAACAGGAGATGGGGTGTGTAACGGGAGGTGGGTTGAGTAACGGGAGGTAGGGTGTGCAATAGGAGGTGGGGTATGTCACGGGCGGCTATGTAACAGGTGGTGAGATGTATAACAGGAAGGATGATATGTGAGCGGAGGAGGGCGTGTAATGGAAGGCAGCGTGTGTAACTGATGGTGAGATATGTAATGAGAGGGGGAATATGTGACCGGAGTAGGGAGTTTAACAAGCATGGCTTGTTCTTAATGGGGGTAAATTCATAACTAATCTGCAGGAAAAATTGGGCAATTTTAACCCCCAAAAATGGATGGGTTTGTTTCGGGTGAGAAGTGAAATCGCTAAAAATCTGAAACAGGAACCCAACCTACCTGGAACCTGTCCATTTCTGGTTTTAACAGAGATGGAACAAGGTGCGAGCAACCAATTCACTCACAGGAAGAAGGTCACTCACTGAAAGCTTTTCGAACAACCTTGCCTTCTTTTGAACAGCGATCCTATTTTCACCCACAGTCGACCAAGTTTTCCAGGCCTTGGGAAATCCAGCAGATAAATGGAGGAAGGAAAGGCTGAATCCATGAGGTAAATACCATTACAGCACTGTTTGTGGGTCAGGAGGAGCAGGAGTGTTTCCTCCCACCCGAAGAAGCTTACTTCTTTACCCACCCTCTCAATCTGTCTCATTCCCCCACTTCCTGACCCCCATTTGCCCCTACCCCTACAATCAGACAGCCCCTGGCCAACCCTGTGATCTCTCCCCACCTTCACACTAGATCTACGTGCTCTCAGCTCAACTGCAGCCTGTCAGTCAGGCTGGCCTTTGGGTGGGAAACACACAGCAAAAAATAAAGTTTTTAACTGTAGGACATTCTGGAAAGTCATCTTTCCAAATTGCCCATCCATAGCTCTTCCACCTGTGCTCTAAATGTGCTTCATGATAAGATCAGGCCAGTATTTCAGAGAGTGGTCAATCTAAGGCACAGACTCCCTCAAGACACAATGGGTGGAATCTTGTCCCGGTGATGGAAACCCCATCCGCCAGGAATGAGGCATATTAATTTTGTCATACAGAACATTGATTTTTAAACTCTTACTGGGCTGAAATATAGCTGTACCTGTATTTTAAAAGGACAGTGGTCGGAAACATTTGCATTCTAAGAGACAGTTGCCTGGAGAAGACAATGGAACTGCTCCCTGATTCAATTAACCCAATTGGATTTTGATCACCAGACATTGAATGTGTAAAAAGCCAGCATTCTATTACAACGCCCCCACCCCCGCTCCACCAACACCACCACCGCTGAGGATGTCTGCTAAGATGGACAATCCATAAACTGCAGGAGTGGTTGTTCCAAAAAAGGGGTTAGTCACATGACTAACCGGCTGGCCAACTTGGCGTTTTGAATTGTGCTCACAGAACAGTTTGGGTCAGACTGGAACTGAACTTGAAGGAAGACAGCATCTCCCTGTCTCACTCTCTCGCCCTCTTACAGAAAGACAGGGATCCAGGGAAGAAACTAAGCCAAGACAGAAAACCATTGAAATAAGTTTGAAAGAGTGCACTGGGCCCCAACGACACAGCAAGATTTAACTGCAATCAACAATTTTACACCGAACTCAAAAGACAGTAAATGAGGCTATTGTTTCAAACCTTTTTCCTTGATTCTTTCTCCTTTTCTATCTTTATTTGCGTGTGTATTTATCGCGTATGCATGCCAGCATGGTCGTGTCGCATATTTTTAGTAGTTTTATCGAATTAGAATTTCTTGTTTAAATCTAAGAAAACCTGTCTGGTTGATTTCTTTGCCATTACAATTGGAGAGCAGTGAACAAGGATTCACTGAGGGTAAGCTAAAAACAATGCCTTAAAAATTAAACCCTGTTACAGTCAAACCAGGAAAAGGCTGAGAGAGAACCTGTACACTGCTTTCTCACCTGGTTGTAACATCCTCTTTAAAAATACTTTGCAGTTGCTGGCATCGAACCTGCCAACGGACGCTTCTGGGAAGCTGCCTCCCAATTGGCTGCCTCCGGGTCCACCATCCATTTAAGGATGGCATACGGGTTCCTGAAGCTGCAGGCCCAATCAGAGGGTCTGTAGCCTTGGAAAGACGGCAGCCCCAGTGGCAGAGGTGGGCACTGCACCCTCTGCATCTTGAGGCGCCCTCTGAAGAGGTATTAAATTGGATAAAATAAATGGAGGCCACAGCTGCTTGGCCATCACTCGGGAAACCCCTTCACAGGATGGCCTGCAGCTACAGCTGTGACCCACTGGTCAATGCTGCTCTGGCGGGGGTGGGGTAAGAACCGGAGGCCTTGCGGGCACCCCACCCCTGGCCAGCCAGTGACAAGCTGCCTCCAGGCACCAGCTGAGCTTTGGCCTCAGTGGAGGGGATGCCCATCTGCCACCAACATCCCCAATCAGCCCACAAATGGGCAGTTAATTATTCAAATTAGCTTGAAGTGATTTATGACTTTAATCCCTTCTAGGGACTAAACCAAATCAGGAGTATATCCCTTAGAATCTCCTTTAATCAAGTTCAAACCAGACAAATTCTCATAGACACTTATTTGGGTCCAAAGAATTGTATTAGCTATCCCTCAAATAAAGAAAACCAACATCGAATATTACCATCTTTCGGATAGCCTTTTTTAAAATAATTATGGCTAAGTCATAAATATCCCAGAAATTATAAGGGTCTGGGAAACTCTCTTCAATATATATCTCTCCACTTAAAGAGACACAGAGAGGGAGTTCTTGTAGTTATATACAGAATGCTACATGAGATGAATTATTATCTTTTATATATTTATTAAAGAATTTAACAAGTGGATAAGTATATCACAATATCAGATATTACTAAAAGATGTAACACAATCTTATTTCTAACATAGTTTAACCTTGCTAATGTTACAGCAAAAATATCTTAGAATATCCAGAATATCCATCAAAATTTAAAGTAAACTTTTTGCCTTAAATTCCCCTTAGTTGAGAAGCATTGTTTGAGGATTCAACACTTCAAAGCATTGCTTCAAAACCTCTCATGTTTATACTGTTTCTGAAGTGTCATCTGACTTCCAGCATTTAGATGTGACCTTTCTGTGTTTAAAATCCATATATTTAATTACCATTTCCATTTAATGTTTTACTGGACTTCCTTTGCTTTTGAAGTTGTGAGCATTTATCTGGTCAAAATGTTTATAATTGTGTTTACCTAACCTCTCTTGTTCCTGTTAGTCCATTCCATTTATTGTTAATAGCCCTTCCCGTGGCACCACAAAGCAACCTCCGGAGTTGAACTGTCTGCACAAACCCATTAGGTTTATTGCTACCTCTTACTGACGGCATATTTCAATGTGTGTGTTTATCTTCCAAGCCCCTGACAATAGAGACACAAATGGATTTCCCAACTTGTTTCTGGTTCATAACAGGGACCTTGAAATTCTTTAACTCTACCTTCCTAAAGGGGAATCTCAGTGAGTTGTAAAAACTGACCATCCATTCAAACTTTAATTCTAAAAGGCATAATACACTATTTCCAAATTTGACTTAACTAAGCCTATTATACCTATATCCCATCACAAGCTACCCAAGCAGTTAGCGTGCCAGTGATGATCTGCGTCTGGCAAAATCACCCAGAGGTGGGAACATGCAGACTACTGACCTGTGAATTTCCTCCCAGTCCTAACTTCAAATCCACCTCTGTGGGAAGATTCTGCCCAGTTGGTGTAGTTCGTATTGATTCATTCAAATGCAAATTAGGTAGATTTCATTCAGAAAATAACGTTTTGGATTACAGTGGGTGAGTGATATGAGACATGGCATGTGCTAAGAGTAACAAGCTTGGAAGGAACAGGTGACTTTGGACCTCTGGTTCCCAAAGCTCTCCATCACTGGGAGTTTTCCTCACGTCATGTCTGGGTCTGTTGCAGACTCATTAATAGAGATTAATTTCCAGGATTGGTCAATAACTGCATTAACATTGTTTGATACCATAACCAGGATGGTAGCAGAGGAACTAGGTGGACCTTGTATTGTTTTTCCCCCGGCTGTTTCTATGTTCCTAACTCGAGATCTGCTCAAAATGGGCTTTGAGCAAAAGCTCGGCAGTAAGGTTTTAAAAAAATTAGTCTTTCATCTCACTGACGTTGTAAGATTCTTAAAAAGGGGGCTCTCACTTCCCTCTAAAGTCCTGATCCCGCACTGAGTAGCAATCGCATGAAACAGACTTTGGATATAATTTCCACTTTATGTGGAAACACCTTTATTAACTCACCAAGCAATAGTATATACTTACAACACTCGGGTGCTCTGGTCCACTGAATGAATTCTTCCACACGACTTCCTGTGACTGACCAAGTCACACTTCCCGGCTACAGCCACAATGCCCTTATGAGCTGTGGCTTTATACCCCTTTCTGACCCTGGTCCCCTGCCACATAAGATAATGTTTTGAGTTGGGTCATCCGATTGGGTTTCAGTGCCATAACAATCCCACCCTGGCTAGGCAGGACCACTTGCATGTGCTCTCAGCAGAGGGTCTTAGGTACATACCGCCCATAGATGTGATATCTACATCTTGATAAGGCAAGAAGGAAACCATTCACACATACTTCAAAAGGTCGCTGTCCATGAGAGTGGTTGTAAACAGACCGTTTGATGCTCTAACAGCCCAGGCTACCACATCAGTGGTATGCCCTGACTTGTCTGTCTGTCTGTGTATGTGGGGGTCCTTGTTCACTTACATTGTCTTTTATTTTTAAAAAGTCCAATATGAACCCCAGCGATGATGTCTTCAGTCAGAACACTCCTCCCTTTGTCCTGATGTCCTCCGCCTCCATTTTCTGCCCACCCGGCGAGTCCCACACGCTGGTCCACACTTATGAACAGAAATGCAAGAGATAGTAACAAATATCACACAGCATAACAAAAAAATACAAGAGATATCCAAATGCCTTACAGCATCCACCTTAAGTGTATAATTGCGCCTGCGAATATTACTGCATTTCCAAATCTAATCCATTCACTTTAGTCCGTCCCTCCAGTTACATTTTCACCTGCTGGTCCGCTCTATGTTTGTGCCGACGGCATAGATCATACAGCAGATATACAACAATAAACGACTGTACAACAATGAGTGTGTGGGAGATAATTCTTATCCGGGGGTGTATCTCAATATTGCCCCTCCAATTCCATATCCCATCCCACCAGGATGGTTCTGGGATGTCATTAATCTCTTGCAAAATCTGGTGGTTCATTTGTTGGATTTGCTGATACGCTTTTAGCAACTTATCAATCTCCTCTCGCAACTTAGTCAAATGCTCAGGCAACCGGGGTGGGGGGGGGGGTGGGGGGGGGGGTGGGGTGGTGGGGGGGGGGGGAGCGGAGGGGGTGTTTACCTAAACTTCTCCACAAACTGTCTCAAAGTTCCCTTTAAATCATCCGTCATGATAAGCTCTGTACTGTTATGGCTATAATATTTATAATGTCCCTATTGCTGGTCCCTACAGGCCTTTCAGGAGTAAAACTGAAGGTAGGTTGGGATATTATGCACCATAAATTCCTTCCATACTTTTCCCTTAGTGGTTACACAGTATTCCCTTCCTCCACATAGGCTGTCTGCATAGGCTTCAGAGCCACCCTTGCAGCCTCCATGGGACAGGTTAGCTCAGCAAGGTTGAACCTACATGTTGACTGGGCATGCTTTTCCAACCGATAGGGGCATACCACCTTGCCTCTTCTCAATTCTATGGACCCAGAATGGTGCTTCCCCGTGTGGCATTACCGGAAGGTACATCACCAAACCCATTATTTTGAGATCTTCCCTTTTACATTCTGTTTGTACAGGGTATGCCTGCACCAAACCTCTGAGTTGGCACACAGTGATGTTGTTCTATCCCTCATCGACGTGTCTAGATGATCATTAGTGACCCAAGAGAGTACTTCCCCTGTCTTTCCCTGGCCTGCTCTACCAACCAGCAGCCATTCATAATACAAAGACCATTCTAGGCAGCCCCATCAGAAGTGTTCCTATAATCCTGGATGAGTTTATTTATGGCTTTAGTGTGGTCTTCCAATCGCTCTGCTGCAACCTTTAAATAGGCTGTCATAATTTGATCTTTCCTCAGTTGTGAATCCTGGCTGGTATTCTCATTCGTAAGCTTGTACTTTATCCTTCCTTTGAAATCCCTCATCTCTGCTTCCAGAGATGCCAGTATTAAAGACGGTAGCTGTGTCATTGACCAGCCCTCGCCTCCTCCTTCAGCTTTCACCCTTTTGTTACGAATGGGAGATAAACCTGTCTCCAGAGAACAGACCCATCACTGTTGGTCCTTACTCTGTGTACCAGCATGTAATCCAATAACATCTGCTTCTTTCTCCCACATCACCTGGGCAACCCTGTCTCTGTCAAATTCAATATCACCAGTGCCACCTCATGGTGTACATCATGATACAACATTTTCCCAATAGGTATCAAAATTAAACCATTCTTTGGGCCTGGGGTCTGTTAGAGACCTTGCAGTATTATCTGTGCGATTAAACGGCAGGGCTTCCTAGTCAATGTCACCCAGACGCCTACCCCTTGAGCTGGAAATCACTTCCAACAAAACGTCTTGTTGTCTCCCCGGTGTCACCAATCATACCCACCCTTTCATAGTCTAGCGGTCTCCATATCCCTGACTCTATTGCTAGCAGCTTTGGGGACATTTTCCCTCTTTTTTCTTTTCTGCAATTTGCACTACTTAGATTGATATTCTTTTCAGTTCAACACTAGTTCTTCCACCTGCAGCTCACTTAATGTTAAGATCAATTTATTTAATTCTCTTCAAATAAAACTTTAAATTTTTATTTATCCATAAAAACCGCAAAAATTATGTGTGTATGTCCTTTAGTTGTTTCTTTTAAATGTTTTAAATACCAACTCGCATGAATGTAATTTTACTTCAACAATTCCAATTTCTTGTTCCAGACTCCCAATTGTCACAATGCTGTCACAAATGTCCTTAAATTCTTGAAGCTGTTGGAAATCTCGTTGCACTTGCAGCTGCCGTAACCTGAAAAAAGCACAAAGGTTCCATTCTGCTCGTGGCCGAATGGGTTAATATCCGACAACTCAAAAACTGCAACATTTTTATAATGCCTAATATCTATAAAGGTGTGTGGTTAGCTTAAGCTGCGAGCAGAAAGGGTTAACCCTCTTCGGCTTTGAAAGGGGGCAGGACAAAAGCCCTGAGATGGAATACTGATGTCGTCTTCACCCCTCCTTTTTTTAAAAAAGAACAGAACAAAGGCATTGCCCTGTGCTCTGGCTAGTTTGAACTGGGTCGTTTTCCAAACAAAGAAAATACGTGAATCTTTCCTATTCTTTTTTTTTTTCCAAACTCTTCTTCCAAACAAAGAAAGGTTTTTTAAACTTTTACCAAATTCCTTTTCCTATTTGTTCCCAAAAAGAAACTTTTAACTTTTGTGAAAAAGTTTATAACACAAATTCCAATTTACGCTGTCTAATATTAAAACCACCCCATACGAGCATGTGTGAATTCATATCCGGATTAGAATCCCCACGTGTATAATGAACCCCATCCGAGTTGGGATCCTGGCCAGCAATCCTACCTCGAATCTCATAACTTTAAATATCTACTTCAGTTAATTTATACTTCCCTTCCAATCTATCTCACAATTTCACTGTGAGTTTTCAAACTTGAAGTGCTGAAACTACTACCACAAAACCATAATTTCCAGAAGAAAAACACTGAAGCTTGAAACACACAAAACATCATCCACATAAAAACATTTATTCCACACACAAGCAGACAAAAAATAGCACATGCCTTTACTTAAAAAAGAAACCAATTACATTACTTGCCTTCTTTCTTTAAACTTCTGAAGTGCCTGTAATTAAAACTCCAAACCATGTTAATTGCCAAGAAACACCTTAAAGTATTTAGTCCAAATTAAAATGAAGCCTGTAAGTGCTTGTACACAAAAACCTTTGCAGTCTGCACTCACGGCTTCTTAAAGGGACAGAACACTAGGACTTCTTACATTTCACTGCAACTCTCTTACCTGGAAGACAAAATCACACAATAAACTCCAAATGCTAATTGCTTCCCACAGATCCATAACTTTACAGAACATTAAATTGACTCTGGCACACTCAATAATCACATGCACGCTTTCATATCTCCGTACACCCATATGAATTCCTATAATGAGTTATAAACGCAAAGTGCCAAAGAACACATTAAAGCTCACACACATACTTTGGGCTGAATTTTATAAGGCCAGCGTCGACATTGGCGGCAGGCGCAGGCCACACGCAAAAGAGCCACCGCGACCCCAAGCACGGTGGCTCATTTAAATAGACGGGGCAGACCACCCACGATCACGTGGAGGGGGCGGGCTGTCCATCCCCAGCAATGGCGTCAGCTGCCTGTGTGCAGGTGCTGTCACCATTTTTAAAGGGCTACGAGCCCTACCAGGAAATTTAAATATTTAAAGCTAAATGTAATTGAAATAAATTAATATATTTCTTTTGCACTCCCACCCCCCTCAATAACAATTAAATTAATTATTTGACCTGTCCCCCAACACTTATCTTTACCATCCGATCTTTCCAACCCCCTCGCTCCCCCCGCCAACTGCACAAACTTTAAACTATAACCCTTCCCACCCCCTACACCCATGACGTCAATTTGAGCCTGTCCCCCATCCGCCACACTGAGAAACGTACCTCCTCTCCCCTCCCTACCAGTGTTGCGCCTTGTTTCCCTGGATGGGGCTCCGAAGGCGCGGGACTGCCAGCTGCCGGGCCGAAGGTTGCGGCGGGACATCCAGAGGTGACAGGAGAGTAATTAATTTTAATTTATTTAAATATTTAAATTGCAGTCCTATCACCAAGTGGTGGGGGGGCTTCCATGAGGCCTCGTCACCGCTGGTAATATCAGGCCGGGCCCTGCTGGCGTCAAGGTCTGTGGGGGGCCTCATCCGGGGCAATCTGCAGGCCCCCCTCCCCCAGTCACAGATCCTGACGTCACAAGCTCCGTAAAATCCAGCCTTTTATTACTGGAAACTGCCTTCGCATTCTCCATTCTAACAACATTTGTCTTAACAACTTGAAGCTTAAATCAGAACTCAAACATAAGGAAGCAAGAGAAATAAATCACATTAGCGGTTTTGGTTTCCTTCCTTCAACCGCTTTTACTTTTCTTTTTACAGAAACCCCCGACCCCCATTCGACCTTATCGTCCGGGGGTGTCAGCTCTCGCTCTCGCTCTCCAGCTGTGTTATTAACCCGTTCACAACCATCTCAAACTACTAAGCTTCTTATCTCTTTCATCAAGTTCCTGACTAACTTTTACCGTCTTGGCCTCATAACACCTCTGCTGCTGCCGATGTCCGATCAGCCAAACTTCCCCCCCACCCCCCACCCCCACCCCACCCACCTCTCCAGGATCACCTGTACCCTCCATTTTAGAGGCAATTTCCCTGCTACGCATTTCGTGAGAAGCCCATCCAAAGTCCAAATTGCCATTTCTTTACCTTTCAGTGTCCCTTCGTGTTCACCGGAATCTGTAAGACTCTTAAAATGGGGGTCTCACTTCCCTCGAAGATCCTGACCCTGTACTGAGTATCAATCACACGAAACAGACTTTGGATACAATTTCCACTTTATGTGGAACACCTTTTTACCTCACCAAGCAATAGTATATACTGACAACACCAGTTGCTTAGTAAACAGGAGCTCGTTCCCAGGTGGTAAGGTCTGCTGAATGACTTCTTCCACACAACTTCCTGTGACTGACCAAGAGACACTTCTTGGCTGCAGCAGCAATGTCCTTGTGAGCTGTGACTTTATACCCCTTTCAGTCCCTGGCCCCTTGACATATAAGGAAATGTTTTGAGTTGGGTCATCCAATTGGCTTTCAGAACCTTATCAATCCCACCCCGGCTTTGCAAGACCACCTGCACATGGTCATATCCTGCTCTCAATGGAGGGGGGGGGGGGGCGCAGTCTTAGGTGCATACCACCCATGGATGTGACATCTGCATCTTGATAAGGCAAGAAGGAGATCATTCACATATCACAGTGAGGGTGGCACAGTGGCGCAGTAGTTAGCACCGCAGCCTCACAGCTCCAGCGACCCGGGTTCAATTCTGGGTACTGCCTGTGTGGAGTTTGCAGGTTCTCCCTGTGTCTGCGTGGGTTTTCGCCGGGTGCTCCGGTTTCCTCCCACAGCCAAAGACTTGCAGGTTGATAGGTAAATTGGCCATTATAAATTGCCCCTAGTATAGGTAGGTGGGAGGGGAACAGAGGGACAGGTGGGGATGTGGCAGGAATAAGGGATTAGTATAAATGGGTGGTTGATGGTCGGCATAGACTCGGTGGGCCGAAGGGCCTGTTTCAGTGCTGTATCTCTAAATAAATAAATATATTTCAAAAGACCCTTGTCCACGAGAGTGGCTGTAGACAGGCTGGGCTGGATTTTATTTGCACACCGAGCTCCGCGGCACTGCACTTTGAACTCGGTGGCCTTCCGACATGGAAGTGCTACCGCTGAGTCCCCGCGATATT
This sequence comes from Heterodontus francisci, assembly GCF_036365525.1. Taxonomy (NCBI): domain Eukaryota; kingdom Metazoa; phylum Chordata; class Chondrichthyes; order Heterodontiformes; family Heterodontidae; genus Heterodontus; species Heterodontus francisci. The sequence goes on from NC_090373.1 coordinate 21,033,210, forward strand.
GCACGCAGGGGCTGCTTTAAATCGAGGGGGCGGAGCAGCCGCCCACAATGACGTAGAGGAAGTGGCTGCCGCATCCCCAGCAATGGCGTCCGGCACCACCGTAGAGGCACTGGCACCATTTTTAAAAGGCTTTAAGCCCTTAACACAGATTTGAATTTATAAAGTTACAGTAGTGCCAATTTTATTAAAATAAATAATTCCGATGTGGAGGCCTTTACCCAACCATCGCCCCCCCCCCCCCCCCCGCCCTCCGCTAATGGTCATTTATTTGGCCCTCATTGATAAAACTCACTTTATTGCCTACCTGAACTTGCCCCCCCAGACTTCTATCATTTGCCCTTCAACCCCTTCCCAACATCCCCACAACCAATAAACAGTGTTTTCTTTGCTCTCCCACCCCTTCCACCCTGCAAAGTTTATTCCTTGCCCCTCCCCACCAGGTTCTTGCCTCAGAACTCTGTACACAGTTCCAAAGGCACACGAGGTACTAATGACGGCCGTAAAACCGGCCAACGCCTGCAGGTATGTTTATTTGCATATCATTTAGGTTCATTTTAATATGCAGATGAAGGGATGCTGCCAGGCAGCAGGGGGGGCTGCACTGAGGTCCCCCCCACCGCCGACAATATGCAGCATGCCCTTCTCGATGTCATGGGTTGAGGCGGGCCTCTCCCTGCAGATTTTAACCAGCCCCTCCCTGCCGTGACCCACAGCATTGAGGGGCTGGTAAAATTCAGCCTGCTGTTTGGTGTTTTAACAGCCCAAGCTCCCACATCAGTGGCATGTCCTGACTTGTCTGTCTGTGTGTGTATGTGGGGGTCCTTGTTCACTTACATTATCTTTTATTTTTAAAAAGTCCAGTATGAACCCCAGCGATGATGTCTTCAGTCAGAATTCTTCTCCCTTCGTCCTGATGTCCTCCGCCTCCATATTCTTACCACCCGGCGAGTCCCACCCATGGTCCATACCACAATTGGTTAGATTTTACTTATGAACAGAAATGCAAGAGATATTAACAAATGCCTCACAGCATAATAAAAAAATACAAGAGATATCCAAATGCCTTACAACATTTCATTTTTCAGTGATTCAAATATAGTTGGAATGGGGTGGTTTTGCTTTAATTTGTAATTAGTATTTTTATTCTGTAGCAGGATATTATTTACAATAACTGTAAGTTTTGCAGCTGACTTGCCAATGTATGATCCAAGTAGTTCTTATTGTGCCTCGTATACTAACTTGGACTTTTGAATTGCTACATGTAGGTGGCTCCTGGGAGTTCAAGACCTTGCTTTAAATCATTATCTATTGACCTCTAAACCATTATTGAAAGAATGTCTGTCTGTGAGAATACTGTGCAATACATTTCAGCACAAGAGCTGTTATTAAGTGCACTTTGACATGTTAATGATGCATTTTCCATGTTTACAGTAGGTCATGGCTGATGACAATGTCTACTGTAGCATTACAGTGCACTTAAACTAACACTGATTTTTTTAACTGGTACTTATACTTGAGGGAGATCTGTTGTTGATGACTAGAATAAGATTATCATAATTTATCTCCATAAAGCTTTGAACGTCAGGCATTCCTGTTTCTCCACAGAATAAATCTAGCTGCATATCGTGGCATGTCTTCAACCAATTTCGATGTTGATTGCAGAGTGGAATGATGAAAAGAAAACTGCAGTTAGATTTTTGTTTTTCACTTCTTGAGTCTCTTTGGCACGCCATATTACAGAAAACCACTTCCAGAAATGTCAAACTGACAGCATCGTCAAATTAGTAATTTTCAGTGAATACTGAAGTTGTATTTTAAACTATAAATAAATATCCTCAGGTGATTAGGACATGGGTTTCTCTTGTAATTATTCACAAGGTGATCTTCTGGTCTTAACTTCTGGCCCATTGGGAATGTGCTTCTGAGGTAGAGAAGAGAAGGAAAGAAAGCAAGCAGCCAATTTGTACACAGCAAGGTCACAGAAACAGAAGAGTGATACTGACTGAATAATCTAATTTTTAGTGATGTTGGCTGAGGGATAGATGTTGGGAGAACTCATCTTCAAAATATTGCCATGGGATCTAAAAGGGCAGACAGAACCTTGGTTTAATGTCTCACCTGAAAAACAGTATGTTTGACAGCGCAGCACTCCCTCAGTTCTGCACTGGGGTATCAGCCTGGATTATTCAGTTCAAGTGCCTGGGAGTGGGACATGCACCTATGACCTTCTGATGCGTAGGATGGGCGTGCGCCCCACTGAACTGCAGCTGACACACTAGCTGCAGTTAGTGCACCCCAAGTGTATTGACCAAACCAGCAATGATTTCCTCTATCATTTCAAACAGGTTCTTCTGAGCCTGTACTCAGGACGTTGCACTGTTCCTGCACATCCTGAGCTTTCCCCAGTGGGCTCGGCTGTTGCCCACCAAGCATGGGTAGGGCTGCCAACACTGATTGGACATATTCTTGAAGGTTTCATCACATGACCTCTACCTCCAACCACTCCGACCATTGGTCGTTCAACATGTCCATCCTTGCAACACCATGCCTTCCCAGCCAACTGGAAAATGAATAGATTTTTCATTACCTAATTAGATAATTCTTAACTGCATTGACTGGCATTCCCTGGGGGGCAAAGGTCAGGAAAATCAGCCCCACTATTTTCGTGTTATGACGATTGAAAATTACTGCTGTCGTCAAATGAATGAAATATCATTCCGCAGTAAGACTCGGTGAAGCAGTAAAAACGGAAGAATGCATTGATTTTTTTCTAAATTACCCTCCTACCCTTTTCACTGGCTTTCATTTTCTCACTAAACTTTACAACCAGAGAAAAATATGGACCAAGGAACCAATTTGATTAAAGAAGATTGGAAAATATACAAAAGTAAAGTGTAAGGCAGTGAAAGAAAAAGATAATTGGGGAAGAAATGAGAAAATGGAGAAAACAAATTGATGTAGGCATCAGGGAAATAAAAAGACTTGCTTTGGGTTGGCTCACAGTTAGCAATTTATTAAAGAACAAATCAAGTTCCTTAGGTGGGAAAGGCAAAATAGCAGGGCCTGTTAAGGGAGCGGATGGAATTTAATTATAATTTCCTCCACAACAGTTTCCACTGTAGCAAAGGTCTGTTGAAGGGGTAAAGGATATATCTGAGTTTGTGGAGAAAATTGAAATTGGTAATAAAAAAGTCGTGAAGAAATACCCACAGCTGTATTCTCTGCTTTTAGAAACCGAGGAGATCGCATATCTCCCTTCAAACTTTGGAGGTACATGTTCTGCTCTCCGTCGTTCTCTTACAATAGACCATGTGTGGGCATGCCACAGAAATAAGCCTTGAGGTTGGTCCTAGGATTTGAAAGGTCCTGCTTGAAAGGCAGACAGCAGCACTCACAGCAGAAACTTAACTGGACCAGCTATATAAATATCATGGCTGCAAGAGCAGGTCAGTGGCTGGGAATTCTACAGCGAGTAACTCAATTCCTGACTCCCCAAAACTAAGGCACAAGTCAGGAGTGTGATGGAATATTCTCCACTTGCCTGGATGGGTGCAGCTCCGACAATACTTAAGAAGTTCAACACCATCCAGGACAAAGCTGCTTGATTGGCACCTCATCTACATTCACTTCCTCCACTGCCGACGCATAGTGGCAGCAGTGTGTACCAACAACAATATGCGCTGCAGCAACTCCCCAAGGCTCCTTTGACAACACCTTCCAAACCGGTGACCTTGACCAACTAGAAGGACAAGGGCAGCAAGTGTATAGGGAAAGCAGCACTGCAAGTTTCCCTCCAAGACACACGCCATCCTGACTTGAAACTATATCGCCATTCCTTCACAGTCGCTGGGTCAAAATCCTGGAACTCCCTTCCTAACAGCACTGTGGGTGTACCTACCCCACATGGACTGCTGCGGTTCAGGTAGGCAGCTCACCACCACCTTCTCAACGGCAATTAGTGATAGGCAATAGAACATACACATCCTATGAATGAATAAATACATTTATGAAAACGTCAGTTCTCCAAAGACCTTGAACACGTTGTCGCTTCAAAAATTTGTTCCCATCTTTTGCAGAACTCCATGTTTGAATCCCTGTATTCAGGTTTCCAACCCTGCCACAGTACCAAAACAGCTCTTGTCAAAGTCACAAATGAGATCCACATGACTGTGACAAAGGTAAACGTTCCCTCCTCATCCTTCTCGATCTGTCTGCAGCCGTTGACACAGTTGGCCACGCTGTCCTCCTCCAACACCTCTCCACTTTTGCCCATCTGGGTGAGACTGCTCTCACCTGGTTCCATTCTTATCTATCTGACTTGCAATGGCCTCTCTTCCAGCTCCCACACCATTACCTCTGTTGTCCCCCAAGGATCTATCCTTGGCCCCCTCCCATTTTTCATTCACATGCTGTCCCTCAGTGACATCATCCGAAAGCACATCGTTAGTTTTCACATGTATGCTGACGACACCCATCGCTACATCACCACCACCTCTCTCAACTCCTCCACTGTTGCTAAATTATCAGACTGCTTATCCACCATCCAGCACTGGATGAGCAGAAATTTCCCTCAATTAAATATTGGGAAGACTGAAGCCATTGTTTTCAGGCCCTGCTCCAAACTCCATCCCCTAGCTACTGACTCCATCCCTCTCCCTGGCAACAGTCTGAGATTAAGTCAGTCTGTTTTCAACCTTGGTGTCTCATTTGACCCCGAGATGAGCTTCCGACCTCATATTCATGCCATCACTAAGACCGCCTATTTCCACCTCTGCAACATCACCCGACTTCACTCCTGTCTCAGCTCATCTGCTGCTGAAACCCTCATTCATGCCTTTGTTACCTCTAGATTTGACTGTTGCAATACTCTCCCGGCTGGTCTCCCACATTCTACCCTCTGTAAACTTGAGGTCATCCAAAACTCTACTGCCTGTGTCTTAACTTGGACTAATTCCCATTCCCCTATCACCCCTGTGCTCACTGGCCTACATTGGCTCCCAGTCAAGCAACATCTTGATTTTAAAATTCTCATCCTTGTTTTCAAATCTTTCCATGGCCTCGCCCCTCACTATCGCTGGTATCTCCTCCAGTCCCACAACCCTCCAAGGTATCTGCGCTCCTCTAATGCTGACTTTAGGTTGCCTAGGCCCCAAGCTCTGGAATACCCTCCCTCTGCCTCTCCACCTCTCTACCTCACTTTCCTCCTTTAAGACACTCCTTAAAACCTACGTCTTTGACCAGCTTTTGGTCATCTGACCTAATATCTGCTTATGTGGCTCAGTGCTCCATTTTGTTTTATAATGCTCTTGTGAAGCATCTTGGGATGTTTTATTACGTTAAAGGTGATATATAAATATCAGTTGCTGTTGTTCTGCAAGCATCCCTGAGATTGTTGCAATTAAGCACCAATAGAAAACAGGCTCTGGTGCTTAGACATTTATCAGGAAGTTATTCTGGCTGACAGTGTCATTTTAACTCTAACCCTACTACCCAGGCAGAACAATGTGATACCAGGCACAATGGCTAACTTGGGCAAGAGTGATACTAGGGTATATTTCCCAGCATGGATTAAAAATGGTGGTAATGGCTTTCTGTTGGTAGAAAACAGTAATCTCGCTGTTAGTAGGTGAATCCAAATAATTTTAAGGATATTGCGTAAAGGAGGCAGAAGAGAGCAACCGGAATGATTGAGGGGATGGAGGGATTGGATAATCAGCTATTATGTAAATTGGACGCGTTCTCAGCGGAAAATAGAAGCTCGAGAGGGGATATGATCGCAGTTTTTAGAATTCCCTAGGGACTGGATAATGTAGAACATGTCAAGCTATTTCACCGTGTCCAGAACAAAAGAACCAGAGGACAAGGCATGTTCTTGCACAAAGTAAATTCAGAACGAAACTGGGTAAACAAAGGCCTCTATTTCCTCATGGAGGCAAGAAGAGTGTGGGGGAGCCCAGTGAGAAGGAGAGAGGATGAGGTGGGGGGGGGGGGGGGGGGGGGGGTGGTAGTGGTGGGGGGGCATAAGGAACCCAGCTAGACTGGGACATGGCAGTCTCTGTTAGGCATTTAATTGAATCTGTGCAGAGCCCCGCCTGACATGTCGTCAGATTGATAATCTGCCCACCAGACAGGAGTGGGCATCTGGAGGCAGGAAGTTACAGCCATGGGAAAGGTCCCCATCAGTTGGTGTGGGAGGGGCTCCGGCAAAGATCATGACAGGGTCCCTGTGGAAGATTGGGAGGGAGTTCTGGGAATGATCGGGAGGGGTGATCTGACAAAGATCGAGAGGTGGGTTGCCTGGCACAGGGTGGCTGAGGGAGGGAACAGGTAATCCTGTGCCATCTACATCATATTGTCAACAGTGATGTAGCCCATTCCCAGCTCAGGAAAATGAACCTTCCCTGTTTCATCACTGTTAAGCTATAATTTCCTGATCAGTAAATCTGGATTCCCAGTCGTCTGATGTCTTAATTGCTGTCAAGTGGTTAATTTCCTGCTTGTTAAAGTTCTAAAGTGCTTATATTGGAGCTATGCTCCGCTAGAATGGCTTACATTGATATACATAGAATTTACAACACAGAAACAGGCCATTCAGCCCAACAGGTCTATGCCAGTGCTGGTGCTAAACATGAGCCTCTTCCCACCCTACTTCACCTCACCCTATCAGTATAATATACTATTCCTTTCTCCCTCAATTGATCGAGCTTCCCCTTAAATCCTTCAATGCTCTTCATCTCAACTACTCCTTGCAGCAACCAATTCCACACTCTCACCACTGTCTAGATAAAGAAGTTTCTCCTGAATTCCCTATTGGATTTATTAATCTTATATTTATGATCCTTAGCTTTGGTCTTGCCCCATCGCCACCCCCCCCCACCCCCCACCCCCCCCCCCCCCCCCCCCCCGCCCCGCCCAAAGTGAAAACATCTTCTCTACCTCTACCCTATTGAATCCTTCATAATTTTAAAGACCTCTATCAGGTCACCCTCAGCCTTCCATTTTCTAGAGAAAATAACACCAGGCTGTTCAGTCTTTCTTGGTATTTATAACTTCTCAGTTCCAGTATCATACTTGTACACAAAAATTAGAGTTGCTGCTATCCAGATTTCCATCTGACATCAAGTCCTGGATAAATCAAAACTTCCTATAAAACTCAAGAGGTCCTACTTAATTCATAGCACTGTTGATGTTCCTTCAGCTTTGACACTTTAATAGTATCTTGTTGTTCTATTCACTCTCCAGCTGCATGTTTAACCCCACATTCCATTCATCACCAAGGCTACATTCTTCCATCTCTGCAATGTTACCTACTCACAACCTTATCTCACCCCATTGGCTGCTGAAATCTTCATCACCTCAGGAATTAATTGTTCCCACTTTTGGCCTCCCTGTTTCATAATCATCAACTCATCCAGAATGAATCAGAGCAAGGCAATGAGAACTACAAGTCAGCATTCCTATCGACAATTATGTAAGGGACCATGAAAGCTACAGTGAGACTGTTGCAACATCACAACAACTGACAGAGCACTCTCACCTCAGAGTCAGAAGCTTGTGGGTTCAAATCCTGCTCCAGACATATGAGCACAAAATCCAGGCTAGCAACCCTTGTGTTTTATTGAGTGTCATCTTTTGGATGAAACCTTAAACCAAAGCCCTGTCTACATTCTCAAGTTGAAGTAAAAGATCCCATCGGGACTATTTTGAAGAAGAGCAGTATAGTTCTCACTGGTGTCCGGAGCCAATATGTATTACTCAACTGATGTCACTAATAAAAAGCAATTGGCCTGGTCATTATCTCATTGCTATTTGTTGGACCTTCCTCTGTGCAAATTGGCTGCCATGTTTCCTACAACAGTGATTACACTTCAAAAGTACTTACATACATACAGCATTGAAACAGGCCCTTTGGCCCACTGAGTCTGTGCTGACCAACAACCACCCATTTATACCAATCCTACATTAACCCCATATTCCCTACTGCATCCCCACCTCAATTCTCCCACCACCTACCTACACTAGGGGCAATTTACAATGGCCAATTTACCTATCAACCTGCAAGTCTTTGGCTGTGGGAGGAAACCCACACAGTCACAGGGAGAATTTGCAAACTCCACACAGGCAGTACCCAGAACCAAACCTGGGTCACTGGAGCTGTGAGGCTGCGGTGCTAACCACTGCGCCACTGTGTCGTCCATTGGCTGCATTGGCTTTGAGATGCCTTGAGGTCATGAAAGATGCTATATAAATGCATGTTTTATCTGGTAGTTGCGAACTTAGCTTTGAAGCAAATCAATCAACTTATGAAACTCCCAATCTTTGAGTTGAGAAATGGACCAACTATCCCAATGCCCAAGGGCAAAGGTCAAGCAATTGCTCATTGATAGAGAACGGCATCTTTAACTCCATCCAGAAACTGGTGTCCTGTGGCAATGCTGGTGAGATGCTGAATTGGATCTATAATTTCATTATCAGACTCAAATGTTTGATTCTGACAAGCAAGAACCTATTTGGGGGCTGTGAAATTGTCCAACTCTGCAGTAAATATCAGCCCATGTTCTCTTATTTACTGTTGGCAGCAATCGAGACAGAGTGTTTTATTTCACATCTGAAAGACAAGATCTGAAAGATTTATAAAACTATGAATGGAGTTGCAGCCTGAGAGAAATTTCAAAGCTCTGTACATGGGTTTTATAACTGGCCAGATGGTATTCGATATTGCTACGACCAGGTGAGAAAGGTGTCTAGGGGTTTTTTACTGTCTTCTTCTGGTCTTATTGTAACAGGGTTTAATTTTAAGCACACTGTGTTTTGAGCTCCCCTTTGGTGAATCCTTGTCCACAGCTTTCCAATAATAAAGCAAAGAAATGAGCACACCAAGTTTTCTTAGGTTTAAAGAAGAAAAGCGAAATTTATTAGATCTTAAACTTAAACTCTAATTTGGTTAACGCCTACGGATACAGGCTGCGCCGCTAGTATGCATATGGGATACGCACATGCAAATAGAGACAGAAAAGAGAATAAAAATAAAATGGAAAGGTTTGAGACAATCTCTGAAGAAGGTTTTTTTTTACTGCAGGGTCCTTGATTGTAGGTAATGTTGCTTTTTGTTGGGGCCCAGTATTCTTCTTAAAACTTGTTCACTGTAGGTGACTTTTCTCTCTTGGGGTTCCTATGTCATAGAGTGATACAATCAACCACCCATTTATACTAATCCTACATTAATCCCATATTCCCTACCACCTTCCCTCAATTCACATACCACTGACCTACACTAGGAACAATTTACAATGGCCAATTTACCTATCAACCTGCAAGTCTTTGGCTGTGGGAGGAAACCAGAGCATCCGGCAGAAACCCACGCGGTCATAGGGAGAACTTGCAAACTCCACACAGGCAGTACCTAGAACTAAACTTGGGTTGCTGGAGCTGTGAAGCTGCAGTGCTAACCACTGTGCCACTGTGGTTTAGCTTCAATGGTTTCCGAAGCTGGTGAGAGCAAGATGAGACCAGACAGGAGAGAGATATTTTCCAGGCTAGGAGCAAACAGCCTTTTGATTTCAAATTCCTTGTTGGAAGTTCAAATTCAAAAAACTCCAATAGTCAGTTAGTCATGTGACCCAAACTGGTCCGACCATGTCTGTTTGTGCATTGGGTCAATTTAGCAGTTAACCTGGAATGCTAGCCTTTCCATCTTCAACATCTGGTAATCAAAATTCCATTGCGGATTAAATTGGAGCAGGGAATCGCCCCTTTGTCCTTTGAAGTCCGTGTCTGTTGATATGCTAATGTCTCTCTCCAGCCAAAGTCTCCAATTGTATTTCAAAGCAAGTTCTTTCTTCACCAACAACAGTCCAAAATCAATGTTAATGTGGTGAAATTAATTTTCAACATTCTTGCCAGGTGGGGGACTTGCCTGACAATATTAAAGGATGTAAGTGAATTTGCATTGATGCTACAAATATCCTATTTGATTTAGAAAAGTGATTGGTCTACTTTTTAGCAAGAACAACCAAGACAAAGGATGGAGATTGAAACTTTAATAAAGATTGGAAGTATCATCATGGTGTATCAAGGGAAAAATGTTGTTTTACAAATAGTTCAAATGTAAAACAAGAAAAGCAAGCACTTGTTGTCAGCCTCAGTTGGTAGCACTCTTACCTCTGAATTGTATGGTTCCAGGTTCAAGTCCCACTCCAAGACTTCAGTACAAAATGTAAGGCTGATACTTCAGTGCAGTACTGAAGGAGTGCTGTGCTGTTCTTCAGGTGAGGTGCTAAACCAGGGTCCCATATGCTTGCTCAGGTGGATGTAAAAGGTCCTGTTGCACAGTTTTGAAGAAGAGCAAGGGAGTGCCCTCCAGTGTCCTGGTCAATATTTGTTCCTCAATCATCATCACAAAAACAGATTATCTGGTCATTATCATATTGCTGTTTATGGGAGCTTTCTGTGTGCAAATTGGCTGCTGTGTTTCCTTCATTACAACAGTGGCTACATTTCAAAAAGTACTTCATTGGCTGTAAAGCGCTTTGAGATGTCTGGTGGTTGTGAAAGGCACTATATAAATGCAAGTCTTTCTTTTATTTAGTGCCTTTCTTGACCTCAGGATGTCCCAAAGTGCCTTACAGACAATGAAGTACTTTTTCAATATCTGTTGTAATGTAGGATATATGCCAGCCCATGTGCATACAGCAAGATCCCACAAACAGCAATAAGATCACCAGAGATTCTCTTTTTTGTGATGTTGGTTGAGGACTTTGACATTGATATTGGCCAGGACATTGGGGAGAATTCCCTGCTCTTCTTTAAGTAGTGGCCATGGGATCTTATAAGTCCACCTGAGATGGCAGAAAGGGCCTCAGTTTAACGTCTCAGCTGAAAGACAGGTGCAGTCAACTCCAGTGCAGTCACTGTTGTGACGTAAGGAAACACAGCAGCAAATTTGCACAAAGCAAGCTCCCACAATAGTTCATAAGATTGGTAAGCTATAAGCACAAATAGCCATGTGGGAATACAATGTACTGACAATAACGGAAACGTGGCTTAAAAATGGTGAGGACTGGGTGCTTAATATTCAAGGATACAAAGTGTTCAGAAAAGGTAGAGAAGGAAAAAGGGAGGTGGGGTGGCAGTACTGATTAGGAAGACATTGTAGTGTTGGAAAGAGAGGATGTCCTTGAGGAGGCAAAGACAGAATCCATTTAGTTAGAGCTGAGAAGCAAAAAGGGGATGATCACGCTACCAGGGTTATTTTATAGGCCTCCAAATAGTGAGAGGGAGATAAAGGAGCAAATCTACAGGGAAATGACAGAGATGTGCAAGAACTATAGAGTGGTGATATTAGGAGAATTTAATTACCCAAATGTCGATTGGGATAATGTTAGAGTAAAGGGTAAGGAAGGGGACCAATTTCTCAAATGTGTTCAGGAGAACTTCCTTGACTCATACGTTCTCAGTCCAACTGGGAAGGAGACATTGCTGGATCCGGTGCTGGGGAATGAAGTGGGCCAAGTGAACCAAGTGTCTATGGGGAAAAACTTAGGTAACAGTGATCATAATACCATAAGGTTTAGATTAGCAATGGAAAAGAGCAAGGAACAGTATAAAGTAGAACTTCTAAATTGGAAGAGGGCTAACTTCACTGGGTTGAGAGGGGATCCAGTCAGGGTAAAATGGAACTAAAGACTGACAGGAAAAATGGTAACGAAACAATGGGTGATCTTTAAGGAGAAGATGCTTCAGGTTCAGGCTAGGTACATTCCAACAAGGGAGAAAGGTAGAGGAACCATAACCAGGGCTCCTTGGATGATGAGGGAGATCGAGAATATGATGAAACAAAAAAAGAGGATATATGATGCATGTGGGGTGAATTCTTCAAGCACGAACCAGGCCAAAAAGAATAAGTTGAGAGGGGAAGTGACAAGGAAAATCTTTGACTGGCAGGTAAATAGTAAGCATGTAGTAAGAGGTGGTGTGGACCCTATTAGGGAAAAAGAGGGTGATATATGCTGTGAGGCACAGTGCAAGGCGAGAATACTTAAAGAATACTTTGTATCAGTGTTGCAATCAGGTGAGAAGGGGGTCGAAGGGCTCCCCTCTTCTCCCTCTCCTTGTTTGACCACTTTTTGAAGTGGATACACTTGCCAATTCAGTGAGTGTTTAACTGTTTTGTGCCGTGATAATAAAGTTGCCTCATCTAAATCATTAATATATATTGTGAATAGCTGGGGTCCTAGCACTGATCCCTGTGGTACCCCCAATTGGACAGGTTTTCTCAAGTTTAGCAAAGAAAGAGGTTAGCTTTATTGTACTTAAACCGTTAAAAGTAAAAGTAATAAAATACACTCCAACTTTCACACACACACACTCGAAGTTCACACACACAAATAGGTTACAGAGTGGGGAAGGATAGATTGGTTGAATTTGAGTCCAGAGAAATAAAAGGGATATTCAGTCTGTGGAGGTAGGTGACTAGGCTGGCTTCAGGCTGAATTCAGTGGTTGCGCGACTTTCCTTTCGCTGTCCTGGGGCTTCTGGTTTGAAAATGTGGACGCTGATTCAGTGGTTCTCCAGGAGGCAGCAATGTGGCTGATCTTCTTCAAGGGAGTCTCTGTCTGTTCCTTCCAAAAAGTTCTCTAAACGCAGTAGCTCCCGTGTCAGGCTTAAGTCATTAAGTACAGTGAGTATCAATCGGTGAACAGACTAACACAATCAAACATAAATCAATTAAACCACTGAACACTACAATCTGCAGTAGGCGATATGCCTCGGTGTTCATGGTCAGCAGGCAGAGCTCGAAGCTTGCGAGGTTTGAGTGGTTCGTCTCCACCTGTTTGATATTCAGGTTTCCAACTGGTGGATTAAGAACTCATCATTCAACCTAGCACATTTTGTGACATGCCCACACCACAAAAAATAACAGGAGCATTTCATTATAAGGTTGTAAATACAAAAAAACTGTACACACACATTCATCCTCAAACATTCACTTATCAACCTCACACTGCCATAACTGTGTTCTGGTATCGTTTTCATCTGGGATGATTCTGTGCTCAGTCAGCTCTGGATAAAGCATCAGCTATCACATTGTTTTTCCTGCAATGTGGATAATCTTTAGATGGTAAGGTTGCAAAAGCAGGCTCCATCAAAATAGCCTTGCATTCAGGGTTTTGAATTTCTCCACAAGTGTCAAAGGATTGTGGTGGGTAACATAGAAACATAGAAAATAGGAGCAGGAGTAGGCCATTTGGCCCTTCGAGTCTGCTCCGCCATTCATTATGATCGTGGCTGATCATCCAACTCAGTAACCTGTTCCCACTTTCCTCCCATATCCTTTGATCTCTTTCGCCCCAAGAGCTATATCCAATTCCTTCTTGAAAACATACAATGTTTTGGCCTCAACTGCTTTCTGTGGTAGTGAATTCCACAGGCTCACCACTCTCTGGGTGAAGAAATTTCTCCTCATCTCAGTCCTGAAAGGTTTACCCTGTATCCTTAGACTATGACCCCTGGTTCTGGACTCCCCCACCATCAGGAACATCCTTCCTGCATCTACCCTGTCAAGTTCTGTTAGAATTTTATAGGTTTCTATAAGATCCCCCCCTCACTCTTCTGAACTCCAGCAAATATAATCCTAACCAACTCCATCTCTCCTCATATGTCAATCCCTCCATCCCAGGAATCAGTCTGGTAAACCTTCATTGCACTCCCTCTATAGCAAGAACATCCTTCCTCAGATAAGGAGACCAAAACTGTACACAATATTCCGGGTGTGGCCTCACCAAGGCCCTATATAATTGCAGCAAGACATCCCTGCTCCTGTACTTGAATCCTCTCGCTATGAAGGCCAACATACCATTTGCCTTTTTTACCGCCTGTTGCACCTGCATGCTTACCTTCAGCGACTGGTGTACGAGAACACCCAGGTCTCACTGCATATTCCCCTCTCTCAGTTTATAGCCGTTCAGATAACAATCTGCCTTCCTGTTTCTGCTACCAAAGTGGATAACCTCACATTTATCCACATTATACTGCACCTGCCATGCATTTGCCCACTCACTCAACTTGTCCAAATCACCCCGAAGCCTCTCTGCATCCTCCTCAAAACTCACCCTCCCACCCAGTTTTGTGCCATTTGCAAATTTGGAGATATTACATTTAGTTCCCTCATCTAAATCATTAATATATATTGTGAATAGCTGTGGTCCTAGCACCGATCCCTGCGGTACCCCACTAGTCACTGCCTGCCATTCGGAAAAAGACCTGTTTATTCCTACTCTTTGTTTCCTGTCCGCTAACCAATTTTCTATCCATCGCAATACACTACCCCCAATCTCATGCGCTTTAATTTTACACGCTAACTTCTTATGTGGGACTTTGTCGAAAGACTTCTGAAAGTCCAAATAAACCACATCCACTGGCTCCCCCTCATCAACTCTACTAGTTACATCCTCAAAGAATTCTAGTAGGTTTGTCAAGCATGATTTCCCTTTCGTAAATCCATGCTGACTCTGTCCGATTCTACCACTGTTCTCTAAGTGCTCTGCGAGAGAATCTTTGATAATGGACTCTAGAATTTTCCCCACTACTGACGTCAGGCTGACTGGTCTATAATTCCCTGTTTTCTCTCTACCTCCTTTTTTAAATAGTGGGGTTGCATTAGCTACCCTCTAATCTGTACGAACTGTTCCAGAGTATATAGAATCTTGAAAGATGACAACCACCATTTGACCACTATAGATGACCATCCACTATTTCTAGGGCCACTTCCTTAAGCACTGTGGGATGTAGATTATCAGGCCCTGGGAATTTATCGGTCTTCAATTCCATCAATTTCCCCAACACAATTTCTCTACTAATACTGATTTCCTTCCGTTCCTCCCTCTCACTAAACCCTATTTTCCCCAACATTTCTGGTATGATATTTGTGTCCTCCTTTGTGAAGACAGAACCAAAGTATGCATTTAGTTGGTCAGCCATTTCTTTGTTCCCCATAATAAATTCCCCTGTTTCTGACTGTAAGGGACCTACATTTGTCTTCACTAATCTTTTTCTCTTCACATACCTATAGAAACTTTTACAGTCAGTTTTTATGTTCCCCACAAGCTTGCTCTCATACTCTATTTTCCCCTTCTTAATCAATCCCTTGGTCCTCCTTTGCTGAATTCTAAACTGCTCCCAATCCTCAGGTCTGTTGTTTTTCCTGGCAAATTTATATGCCTCTTCCTTGGATCTAATGCTATCTCTAATTTCCCTTGTAAGCCATGGTTTGGGTACCTTTCCCGTTTTACTTTTGCACCAGACAGGGATAAGCAATTGTTGCAGTTCATCTATGCGCTTTTTAAATGTTTGCCATTGCCTATCCACCGTCATCCCTTTAAGTAACGTTTCCCAATCCGTCATGGCCAACTCGCGCCTCATACCTTCGTAGTGTCCTTTACTAAGATTCAGGACCCTAGTCTCAGAATCAGCTACGTCACTCTCCATCTTGATGAAGAATTCTATCATATTATGGTCGCTCGTCCCCAAGGGGTCTCGCACCACTAGATTGTCAATTATTCCTCTCTCATTGCACAATACCCAGTCTAGGATGGCTTGTTCTCTGGTTGGTTCCTCAATGTATTGGTCCAGAAAACCATCCCGTATACACTCCAAGAATTCCTCCTCTATGGTGTTGTGACTAATTTAATTTGCCCAATCTATATGCAAGTGAAAGTCACCCATAATTACAGATGTTCCTTTATCACATGCGTCTCTAATTTCCTGTTTTATGCCATTCCCAACATCACCACTACAGTTTGGGTGTCTATATACAACCCCCACTAACTTTTTTGCCCCTTAGTGTTTCTCAGCTCTACCCATACAGATTCCACATCGTCAGAGCTAATATCCTTCCTAACTATTGTGTTAATTTCCTCTTTAATCAGCAATGCAACTCCACCGCCTTTTGCTTTTTGTCTGTCCTTCCCAAATACTGAATACCCCTGGATGTTCATTTCCCATCCCTGGTCACCCTGCAGCCATGTCTCCGTAATCCCCACTATATCATAACTGTTTACATCTATTTGCGTGATTAATTCATCCACTTTATTGTGAATGATCCATGTGTTAAGGCACAAAGCCTTAAGGCTTGTGTTTTTAACATTACTTGTCCCCTTCCAACTATTTTGCACTGTGGCCCTTTTTGATTCTGGCCCTTGATTTCTCTGCCTATCACTTTTCTTATTCCCTTTACTGTCTTTTGTTCTTGTTCTTGGTCCCCCCTCCTCTGGCTCCTTGCAAAGGTTCCCATCCCCCTGCCATTTTAGTTTAAACCCTCCCCAACCACTCAAGCAAATACTCCCCCTTGGACATCAGTCCCGGTCCTGCCCAGGTGTAACCCGTCCAGTTTGTACTGGTCCCACCTCCCCCAGAACCGGTCCCAATGTCCCAGGAATCTAAAACCCTCCCCCTCACACCATCTCTTCAGCCACGTATTCATCCGATATATCCTGCTATTTCTACTCTGACTAGCACGTGGCACTGGTAGTAATCCTGAGATCACTACCTTTGAGGTCCTACTTTTCAACTTACTTCCTAGCTCCCTATATTCTGCTTTTAGGACCTCATCCTTTTTTTTCTACCTATGTCGTTTGTACCAATGTGTACCACGACCACTGGCTGTTCACCCTCCCCCTTCAGAATGTCCTGTAACCACTCTGAGACATCCTTCACCCTAGCACCAGGGAGGCAATATACCATCCTGGAGTCTCGTTTGCAGCCACAGAACCGCCTATCCATTCCCCTTACAACTGAATCCCCTATAACTATTGCATTCCCACACTTTTTACTCCTCCCCTGTGCAGCAGAGCCAACTGTGGTGCAACGAATTGGGTTGTTGCTGCTTTCCCCTGAGAGGCCATTCCCCCCAACAGTATCCAAAGCAGCATATCTGTTTTGCAGGAGAATAGCCACAGGAGATTCCTGCACTGCCTGCCTAGTCCTCTTGCTCTGTCTGGTGGTCACCCATTCCCTTTCTGCCTGTGGGGTCTGAGCCTGCAGTGTGACCACCTCTCTATACGTGCTACTCACGATACTCTCTGCCTCGTGGATGCTCCACATTGTCCCCAGCCGCCGCTCCAGCTCCGAAACCCGGGCTTCCAGGAGCTGCAGCTGGATACATTTCTTGCACACATGGTGGTCCCGAGCACTGAACTTGTTCCCGGCTTCCCACATTGAGCACAAGGAGCACACCACGGCTTTGAGCTCTCCTGCCATGACTTAACCCTTTAAATTACACCTTTTGGAAGATGCTTAGTATCAAATGATATCAATTACTCTAGGGCCCTTCTTCCCTGGTCCTCGTTACTACAGAACTACCTAAAAAAGACTACTTATATATGAAAATAAATTGTAGACCTTTCTTACCTTAGTTACTAAGCCAGCTATTTACAGCTATTCCCCAACAGCAATTATTCACCAACCAATCACCTTGCAGCTTTCCTGTGATGTCACTGTTGACTTTTTTTTCAAACTCCAGCATGCCTGGACTGCTCTCCCGGAAGGTAAGAGACTGGGCCTCGATCCTCGGGTTGTATTTATAGGCTCCGCTCTCGGCGTTCTCCCCACTGGTCCGCTCCGCTCCTCTCCACTCCACTCCCGGAAGGTAAGAGACTGGGCCTCGATCCTTGGGTTCTATTTATAGGCTCCGCTCTCGGCGTTCTCCCCACAGGTCCGCTCCACTCCTCTCCACTCCGCTCCCGGTAGGTAAGAGACTGGGCCTCGATCCTTGGGTTCTATTTATAGGCTCCGCTCTCGGCGTTCTCCCCACAGATCCGCTCCACTCCTCCCCACTCCTCTCCTGGAAGGTAAGAGACTGGGCCTCGATCCTTGGGTTCTATTTATAGGCTCCACTCTCGGCGTTCTCCCCACAGATCCGCTCCACTCCTCCCCACTCCTCTCCTGGAAGGTAAGAGACTGGGTCTCGATCCTTGGGTTCTATTTATAGGCTCCACTCTCGGCGTTCTCCCCACAGGTCCGTTCCGCTCCTGGAAGGTAAGAGACTGGGCCTCGATCCTTGGGTTCTATTTATAGGCTCCACTCTCAGCGTTCTCCCCACAGATCCGCTCCACTCCTCCCCACTCCTCTCCTGGAAGGTAAGAGACTGGGTCTCGATCCTTGGGTTCTATTTATAGGCTCCGCTCTCGGCGTTCTCCCCACAGGTCCGCTCCGCTCCTCTCCACTCCACTCCCGGAAGGTAAGGGACTGGGCCTCGATCCTCAGGTTCGATTTATAGGCTCCGCTCTCGGCGTTCTCCCCACAGGTCCGCTCCACTCCCGGAAGGTAAGAGACTGGGCCTCGATCCTCGGGTTCGATTTCTCGGCTCCACTCTCGGCATTCTCCCCACAGGTCCGCTCCGCTCCCGGAAGGTAAGAGACTGGGCCTCGATCCTCAGGTTCGATTTATAGGCTCCACTCTCGGCATTCTCCCCACAGGTCTGCTCCGCTCCCAGAAGATAAAACCTACAGTCTCTCTATATTCATTTTGGACATATACTTCAAAGTGCTTTCGAGCCAGTAACATTCCCAAAGTTTCCTCAGCAGTGTTTTACTGGACTACCTCCAAATCTTTAAGACAGATGACCCCAAAACTCATCTACCAGCATGGAGAGCAATAATTTTGCTATGACCCATATCTGAGGTTTCCGTTGCCAGCCATGACCAATGAGAATGAGGTTTCCACTGCCAACACCCTCCAATATCATAGAGCATGGAAATACAGCAATCCCAGGGCCATCCCCACCACCCTCAACACCCCCACCCCCCCCACGCCCCCCCCCCCCCCCCCGGCTCTCCCGCCCATCCACCAAAACTCCATCCCCTTTTTGTTAGGAAGCATCAATAACACACATGATTTGAATACATAAACAATTGATATTGAAATAAAAATAAAAGAACAAACAAATGTGGAAAACAGCACCCAGGTGACCCATTAAGTTAAATTAACAGTGTGGCATTTTTCTTTACCACCTCTATGGGGTGCTCCCCCTGTGGCTGAGGATAAGGAGGAGGCAGCCTGCTCCCTAGTCTCTGCCTCTGGCTGAGATGCTCATGGCTTCCATCCTCATCTTGGTGGTGCCCATGGGGGACCCTCAACAGGCTGCCACGTCTGCATCATTGCAGGGGCTGCCTCTGTCACAGGGCCCTGTCACACAGATGGTTCCTGAGTCGGAGTAGGCGAGAGGCTAAGGGGTAACGCCGGTGCCCTCTGAGGGATGGCCCCTCCATCTGCCGCTTCAACTGTCACAGCCCTTTCCTGGCACCGAGAGTGCTGAATGAGGCCACAGGCTGGGACGCAGCTGGCATCTACTCTGAGCATTTCTGCACCATCAGTGACACTGAGCGGTCTATGCTACAGAATGTCTCACTCTTCCTGTGCATATCAGTGTGCTGCTCCTGCACCCACTCAGAGTGGTGCTGCATATGGCTCTCCAAGAGGTTACCCAGTCTCTCAATGGAGGAGCTCATGCAAGTTAATCTCTGAGTCATGACCGAGCACAAATGCTGCAAGTGCTCCTCCATTTCCAGCCCATGGCTCCTCAATGCCTCAGAGAACTCCAACAAACAGGAACTTATCTGCCTCTGGTTCTCGAGGATGTCCCTCCTTGTCTGTGACACACGAGGCCCAGCATCTTCTCCCAGTGAAGCATCACAGTGTCTGTCCTCCATCGTCCGAGGGTGACTGCCCACAGGTGACTTTGCCTCACCTTCCTCCTCCTCCTCATGCGTGCTGTGAGGTTCACTCAGTGCTCCCATTGCTACGTTAATCTGTGGCCCAATCGAGGTGAATGTGTCTGTGCTGCTGGAAGATGTGGAGGAATGACGTGACGGTGCTGGTTCTGTTAAGTCTGCCCCCACCAAGGAGATCAGCGATAATTGTGCCTGGGCACTTTGCTCCCCCTCTGCAACTGGCCCTGTGGGAAATACAAGAAGGTGATTATGAGAACTTGGCCCACCCAGCAAGTGCCCTAGCACAACCATCCCCTTAGCTGACAGTTATGGAAGAGCCAAAACACGCATTGTGCAGGAGTCTCCTCCATGGCCTTCATGTCAGGATAGAGCTGTGAAATGACCCTGCTATTCATAGTCTCCCATCTCGCCAGTGCCCTGGATGGACACATTGACACCTTGGCAATATCAAACACCACCTTCTCTATCAGGGTCAGAGTGTGGAGGTTGGTCACACCACCGGCCGTTTGAGACATTTTCCCTGAGTTGTGCACTCTGTTTTCCTGCAGGATGAGGAGAGAATGATTCATGAATAGGCTGCCTTCCCTCATCTCTTCCAGCATGACATGCACATGAACTGCTGTACCCCTCAGGGATGCCCCCTTCTGAGTCGTGGACACTTGACCTGCCAATGTTGCGGAGAAGTATGGACATTCTGTGAGGTCAGCTCGGTCTGCATGCTGCTGTATACCGAGTTGGTGACCAGTCATCCAGTTGCCGCTTGCCACTGATTTTTCACACCTTTTCCGGTCATTGAATCTCTTGCCACACTGCGCCCACATTCTTTGGGTCACTTCCCTGCTGCTGACCTCTGTTGCCACCTCCAACCAGGCCCTCTTTGTGCCTGTGGTAGCCCAGCCATGGCTGCCATTTGCCTTTTCAAAGGGCCCTCATTTTCCAAGTCCTGCCTCCATGCTGGTCCCATCCCTACTATTGGGGTGTCACGCTCACCCCCTGACCAATTAGACCCTTTGCATTTATAAATATGCCACGGTGATGTGGCACAGGGTTGGGACCTGGAAGTTATCTGGGCTTCGGGTTCCCAACCCCAGAATGAAAATCCAGCCCTATGACTTTATGACGAAGCAATCCTAGTGATGCTGGTTGACAGATAAATACCCTAGGCAGGTGAGTTTGGTGCCTTTTGCAGGGAGTCACACCAAAGTGGGAATGGAATTCAGCGAAAGAAAACCTTCAGGAGCATTTTACAATGTCACTGCCCATAGCAATCAAAGTAATATTCCCATTTTAAAGTCCTTTGTCAAGACTTCCATTGATTTTTTTCCACTGTCCCTGCACTTATCCCAATAAAATTCACATCCTCTTCATCCTGCATCCACACACTGAGCTCTTCCGTCGACCCTGGTTGCTAGAAACACTGAGAGCCTCCCGCACTGACATTTAAATGCTGGATGCCTGCAAAAATGATTATCATTCATTGTTGATGGCTGGCTGCTCTGGTTGAATTGAACAATGAGAGTCATTGAATTCACAGCACAGAAACAGGCCATTTGGCCCAACTATGCCAATGTTTATGCTCCACATGAGCCACCTCCCTCTCTGTTTACTTCATCTCACCCTATCATCATGTCAAGGCGTATTTGATTTAATTTCTCCAAATTTAAACTGTATTCAAGGCTCTCGATAAAACCAAATGGGAGCAGACAGGTCAAGTTCTCAAGTGCCCTGACAACTATCCTCCCCTAAACGCTATGTAGATGTGATTATGGTGGATGACATACCGTTTGGGGTTGAGGCCAATTTAGAGCCCTCGATGATTGATAGATTAACAAGCAGCTCCACCCCACCACTACATCTCACATTATTTAAGTGAGGCTGGCTTTATCCATTCTCTCTCTCTCTTTGAGAAGTAGAATGGATGAGTAAACTAATGTAGCTTAGAACTGAAAGGCAGTGCCAGTCAGCTTTTGAATAGCGAGCCTGAAAGTGGACCTACATAATGAAAATGATTAATTTCCCTCCACTGTTTGTCATGAACTGAGGAGGGTGGAAATTTGATGGATCTTCCGGTGAAAACTTTATCTAGTTCATTCATATAATGACAAGTTTGTTGGTCGTATCAATGAAATGGTTTTCAGTTCGTCTTCTGAAACAAGAACAGAATGCACTTGGCAGCACATCCAGTATTACAGGAGCTTGTACCTGCAGAAAGGGATTTATCTTAAGCTTCCGAGGTTAATCTATTGATTAACTAGACATTGGGCCATAAAAGGTGCACTCCAAGTTATAGGGAATGCAAGGTCCGCTTATCAGAAGGAACACTGACCCAAGAGGGGATATAGGCCTAGAAATGTGTTTAGGCCTGTTTTCAAGGGTACAGAGAATGATCCAAGCGGTCAATAATGGAAGCCTGATGATCACCAAGAATTGGTCTGATTTAAATAAACCACGGTGAGCTGCTGGAGCCTGTCACCTGCAATTCACCCGACTGAAGGATCAAATTTCAGCAGTACTCAGGTAAGTTCCAGATGGGGGAAGGGTGGCTTCTGCTTCTCCTGGCTCCACATCAGTTTGCTCCTTTGCCACCTCTCCTTACTTCCTTCCTAACCTTCTTCCTGCTCTTATTTGTGTCCAACCTCTAACCAGGGATATTTTTCCACGTTAAAGACATTGTATAAATGTGTGTTTTCGGTATGTCAATACAGCTAAACTTACAAATAAAACTTCTCTGGAAGAGTCAGGTGAACATCTGAGCAAGAAGGAGACTGGGTTAGAAGGAAAGGTATCGACATAGATAGCCCAATGCTACTTGGTGTTTTTTTGCGCTTGTAGCACTGAAAAATGTCAGTAACCACTCAGGGCTTACTAACGTCGATTGATATCCTGAAATCTGGCTGGGTACCTTAGGGATGAAAGAGAAATTTCATAAAAGCTTCAACATCTTAAAAGTTTAACAAATGGTTTTTGTCTCCCCCCAGGAGATTAGACAAGTCAGAAAGAGACTGTGTTGGGCAAATTGTACGTGATTTGTCAAAGGAATGGGCTTACTGGGCTGAAGTCCCTTTCTCGTTCTGCACTCTCTTAATACTCTAACATAATCACGCCACAGAAATGTAATTACATTTTTTATTCA
The DNA here is from genome assembly GCF_036365525.1 of Heterodontus francisci. NCBI lineage: Eukaryota > Metazoa > Chordata > Chondrichthyes > Heterodontiformes > Heterodontidae > Heterodontus > Heterodontus francisci. The sequence goes on from NC_090373.1 coordinate 21,056,070, forward strand.
AGCAGAGACCAGGTACAGCATCCCACGACATGTTCAGAAATTCCATAGTCTAGGAATGTGTGTGTGTGGATCCCTAGTTCAATAGAAGAAATTCCTCTGGAAATGTTTTAATGTCCAAAGTTTGATTGTTATCAAATGCAGAACATATTGGCAAGATTGAATAGTCTATGCAATTTTTGAAATGATTATTATTCAGGCAAGTGGCCCACTTTCCATCATATTAAAACGGTTCTCTAAGGTTTTCATTATTAATGAAAACTCAACTGTAGTTTTGTGGAAGGGGTTGGGGGAGTGTAATGCCATCCACCCCATTCAAAGTAGTTATCCCTTCCTTTTGGTCAGTGTTGGAAAGAGGTTGAATATTGCCAGTCAGACACAGCAGCACAATATCTCCAGAGTTTCTGTGCTAGTTGAGGATACCTTTACACTATTGCAATTAGCATTTTTATTTGTACTTACACACTTAGGGAAAATCAGACCCTCGTTTTCATGACTTAATTACTTTTACCTAAATTATTGTCAAATAAAATAATCCTAATTATAGAAGTAGTGGGCTGAATTTTACTCAGGCGCTGTGCTGTGTGGTGCTGCCCTTTCACCTCAGTGGGGTGCCCGCATTTAGCGGCCGCCGCAGAGCCCCCGCGATATTACGTGCGGGGGCTCATTAGAATCACAGCGCCGAGCCGCCCTCCCTATATTTCGTGGGGTGAGGTGGGACATTCGGCACAGTGAGAGAGTTTTTGACAGCTGTGTAGCAGGTGCTAAGGCCCTATTTTAAGCACCCCAGCACCTGCTTCCTGACAGCTGTCAAAGAAATACTTACCTGATTGCTGAAGAGTGGGGCTGCTGTCAATCAGGCAGCAAAGCAGAAAGTCCTGCAGAAATCCAGCAGGTCAGGCAGCATCTGTGGAGAGAGAAGCAGAGTTAACTTGTCCAAGTTCACAGACCTGAAAGTTAACTCTGCTTCTCTCTCCACAGATGCTGTCTGACCTGCTGAGTTACCCCAGCACTTTCCACTTTGCTGCCACATACCTACCCTGCTGTGTCTCAGTGTCCTGTGAAGTTGCGATCCTCTTCTCCCACTCAATGTAACATTCCTTCTTGTAGGCGTGCCGCACCTGGGTGAATAATCTTAAATTTGCACATTCCAGGATGTGAGACTTAAATAGACCATAGAAGGTATTACAGAGGTTTACAGAGAACACACTGACACAAATGGGAATACACAAGTGTCACAGCAATGTAAATACATCTTTCACTAAATGTTCCTCACCAACATATGTGTCCTTTTCTCTTTGTGAATGACATGTGCCAGCATATAGCACCAATGTCACATCCCTTTGCACCGTTGGCCCTTCAGGAGAGCCAACGTATGCAATAACATCATTGCCATGCCATAATTACACATGAGCGTTTCCACGGATGCAGTGACATGGACATTGGCTCAGTCAGCTGCTGCCTCTAATTGTTTACACAGGGATGCTGCAGATGTGGACTGGTGCACAGCAGGTGGGTGAGGGTGATGTGTGGCTTGCAGAACTTGTGTCGGTTCCTATGGAGCAGACAGCCTTTGTCTGATAAGCCACTGCCGTGCATCCCTACCTCACTGCTAGCCCTGCATGCAGAGCCTGGGTGCCATCTGCCCTCCCATGTGTCTTTCATGTTGTAGGTCCTCAGCGTCCTCATAGTTCGAGGAGGAATCCTGTTGATGTCTCTCCTCATCTTGCTAGGCCTGGCCCCTATTGGGTGCGTAGTTGTGCCGAGCATCAAAGAAAGGAGCTGGACTTTTTGGCCTGTAGTACAGGGCATCAACCTATCCATCCAGGCATTGGAAGCACTCCACCATCCGCGCACAGTTGCAGCAGTGTGTACCATCTACAAGATGCACTGCAGCCACTCACCACACCTCCTGTTATGGTATGACCACTCAGGACAAAGACCCCAATCAAAATATATGATTCTGATTGCAGTGGGAGCAATGCCCTGTCAATTCAGTCCTGCTGCTCCACAGGTCGCATCATACATATCTTTAAGCTTTCCAAATCAAAGAAAGCTGCAGTCGAATTGAAACAATCTAGTAACCCCCAAATGAGACGAATCAAACCAGGTATCTTTAGATATCAACAAATTAACTATTTATTTTTTAAAACTAAAATCTTAAACACTACTAAGATAAACCAATATCTAAAGACCTTACAACTTATTTTAAAAATATAACTCCCACATAAAGATGTGATTAAGCTAGAGAGGGCGCAGAAAAGATTCACAAGGATGTTGCCTGGTTTGGAGGGCTTGAGTTATAAAGAGAGATTGGAAAGGCTGGGTCTGTTTTCCCTGGAGCGAAGGAGGCTGAGAGGGGACATGATAGAGGTATATAAAATTATGAGAGGCGTAGATAGTCAGAGTCTATTTCCCATGGTAGGGGTGACTAAAACTAGAGGGCATAGATTTAAGGTGGGAGGGAGGAGGTTCAAAGGGGATCAAAGGGGTAAATTTTTCACACAAAGAATAGTGGGTATCTGGAATGAGCTTCCAGAGGAGGTGGTGGAGGCAGGAACAGTAGCAACATTTAAGAGGCATCTGGATAGGTACTTGAATGAGAAAGGCATAGAGGGTTATGGAATTAATGCAAGCAGGTGGGATTAGTATAGATAGGCATTATGGTCGGCATGGACGCGGTGGGCCGAAGGGCCTGTTTCTATGCTATACTACTCTATTACTCTATGACTCTATTCACATACATCTACCCAAACTAATGGTAGTTTGATCTTTAATTAGCTGTCCGAGAAAATAGAAATAACAATAAAGTCTTTGCAGTTTACGCTTCCGACAAATGGTCTTCAAATTCCACACAGTCCAAGTTCACTGGCAGTCTTCCAAGGTCTGATGAATCTGAAGATCTTTCCACAGATGGGAATTCAGCAGTTCAGTTCAGCAATTCAGTTCAGCAGTTCTAGCATGAAACTCTTTTTTCAGCGATGAACACAGTGAATCAATAATTTGTTATTTTCTTTAAGAAATTAATCTGGCTTAGAGCTTCTTTAGAATTTTGAATAAGTATAATAAATAGGGTTTAAGTAGACTGAGAAAGAGCTCTCCTATATCCTTCATGTGCCAGAACAGTCTGTTACCCCGTCTGTCTCTTCAAAGCCAGCTTCAAAGTCAAAATGGATACATTTGAAGTCCTGTTCTCCTCTGTATAGTTATTGCCGGGTAACCAGAATGCACTTTGGCTTACAGTCCCTGGAGCTTGCTGCCTTAAAGAAGTACTGATCTTTTACAGCTTTAAAGATGCACCGCTTATTTCCCGAGGAGAAAAAAAACGGGATCGTGACACTCCTTCAGCAACACCTTACAAACCCATGACCTCTTCTACCTAGAAGGACAAGGACAGCAGACACATTAGAAAACCACCACCTGCAAGTTTCCCTCCAAATCAGACACCATCCTGACTTGGAACTATATCGCCGTTCCTTCACTGTCACTTGGTCAAAATGCTGGAACTCCCTCCCTAACAGCACTGTGGGAGTATTCGCATCCAATGGACTGCAGTGGTTCACGAAAACAGCTCACTAGCACCTTTTCAAAGGCAATTAGGGATGGGCAACAAATGCTGCCCTTGCCAGCGACACCCACATCCCATGAAAGAATTTTTAAAAAGCTGCTTTAAAAATTAATTCCATAAACAGACAAGCTTGGACTTTGCAAAATGTTAAAGGTTCCACAAGATCAGTTAGGAACCTGGTTGCTGTTGTAATAATTGGGGGGCAACGTTAATGTCACGTTAATTTTACTCTCTGTTGAAGTATTAGGCATTATGTAAAACAAGCCTTCCACCTGATCCCTTGGGTTTCTTGCCTGGCGCGTTAGCTTAAAATTACCCTCTTGGTGCATTTGCCAGAAGCAACAATTTCCCAGAATACCAATGAATTCCAATGAGTACCAAGAAAGGAGGGAAACAGAAAGCAGGAAACTATAGGTCTGTTATTGCCTGTCATTGGAAAATGCTTGAATTTATTATTAAGGAAGTAGTAGCAGGACATTTAAAAAATCATAATAGTCACGAACAGATGAAAACCAACTGTAAATTATAGTATTTTGGTGCACTTGGGTGTTATTGTCAGCTGGCATTAGACACTGTGAAAATAGTAGGAATTAGGACACAAATAAGTTAAAAACTCAGTCCTTAATGTGCATGTTGACCCTTTTATTCTGGGTACGGTATGTTTTTACTGAAGAATCTTTTGAGTTTGAGAACAGCCATTTTCTCTCTCTGATCTCTATATATATACAGCATGTTAAGTTATTTTACTTCTGTGTTCAACTTGTTTAAAACGGAGGGGGAGATCACTTCAACTCTAACATGTAGTAAGTCCAACAGGAGGTGGGACAGCTACTTGAAGGGGTCCAGTCACATGACCGAGAAGCCACCCTTTTTAGCCTGTCTAATTTTGAATCAGTTTCAGATAAAGCAAACAGCTCATACAAGAAACAGCTGCCTTGAAGCCCTGTACCTCTCTATCTCCAGGGCCTGCAAGAAGGAGAGGAAAAAGCCACAGTTCTGAAAAGCAGCAAGAAATCTGTCTCTGCTGTCTGCCAGCTCCTCTCTCATCAGAAAGGGTGAAATCAGAAACTAAACTGCCTCAGCTTATAACCAAAAGTGCATAAGAAGAAAGTTAAAGAGAAGAGATTTCCTACAACTACAACTCCATTCAACATTTTCTGTCGGTTATTTCCAGCTTTGGACTTTTACTTTAGTAAAAAAAACACAGACTCTGGTTTAAACTGGGACCCCCCCCCCTCAGTTTGTAATTAAGCTATTTGCGCACGTCAGAGGCTAGGAATCCTGCGGCGAGTAACTCACCTCCTGACTCCCCAAAGCCTGTCCACCATCTACAAGGCACAAATCAGAAGTGTGATGGAATACTCTCCACTTGCCTAGATGGGTGCAGCTCCAACAACACTCAAGAAGCTCAACACCATCCAGGACAAAGCAGCCCGCTTGATTGGCACCCCATTCACAAACATTCACTCCCTCCACCACCGACGCACAGTGGCAGCAGTGTGTACCATCTGCAAGATGCACTGCAGCAACACACCAAGGCTCCTTAGACAGCACCTTCCAAACCCATAACCTCTACCAACTAGAAGGACAAGGGCAGCAGTTGCATGGGAACATCACCACCTGCAAGTTCCCCTCTAAGCCACACACCATCCTGACTCGGAATGATATCGCTGGGTCAAAATCCTGGAACTCCCTTCCTAACAGCACTGTGGGTGTACCTACACCACATGGACTGCAGAGGTTCAAGAAGGCAGCTCACTACTAACTTCTCAAGGGCAATTAGGGATGGGCAATAAATGATTTCCTAACCAGCACTACCCACATCCCATGAATGAATAAAAAACATCCTACTTGGTAAACGTCCTTACCCATTTGATGCCTTTACCTTTTCTTGTATGTTTGTGCACGTGCGTTGCAAAGTTAACCCCCTTCTGAGTTTAAGAGTGTGTGTTAATAAACCCTATTTCTTTTCTTTTTAACTTTAAAAACAGTGTTGTTGCAGTCCTTTAAAAGTCAGGGTTCACAAACCGAGGGAGTGGAGAAATATGCGATCAAGTTTTTTTAAAAAGGGAAAATTTTAAATCTCAATCTGCTGATGGACAAGTTGTTGAAAATATAGAGAAGTTTGTTTTCAAAATTAATTACCTGTTCATAACATAATACAATCAGGCAGAATCAACATGGTTTTCTGAAAGTGAAATCATGTTTGACAAATTTATTATGAGTTCTTTGAGGGTGGATAAAGGAGAATCAGTAGATGTAATGTATTTGGATTTCCAAAAGGCATTCAATAAGGCTCAGATAAAAGTTCACTACACAAGATAAGAGCTCATGGTGTTGGGGTAATATGTTGGCGTGGATAGAGGATTGGCTAACTAACACGAAACAGAGAGTTGGGATAAATGGAGCATTTTCAGGTTGGCAAATTGTAACTATTGGGGTGCCATAGGGATCAACTACTTACAATCTGTTTTAATGACTTGGATGAAGGGACCAAGTGTATTGTAGCCAAATTTGCTGACAGTACAAAGATAGGTGAGAAAGTAAGTCATGAGGAGGACACAAAGAGTCTGCAAAGGGATAAAGATAGGTTAAAAGATAGGTTAAAAAAAATTGGCAGATGGAGCATAATGTGGGAAAATGTGAGGTTGTCCACTTTGGCGGGAGGAAAAGCAGAATATTATTTAAATGGAGAGAGATTACAGAATGCTGTGGTACAGAGGGATCTGGGTGTCCTTGAACATGAATCACAAAAAGCTAGCACACAGGTACAGCAAGTAATTAGGAAGGCAAATGGAAAGTTGGCCTTTATTGCAAAGGGGATAGAGTATAAAAGTAGGGAGGTCTTGCTACAACTACACAGAGCATTGATGAGACTGCACCTAGAGTACTGTGTACAGTTTTGGTCTCCTGATTTAAGGAGGGATATACTTGCATTGGAAGCAGTTCAGAGAAGGTTGATTCCTGAGATGAAGGGGATTGTCTTCTGAGGAAAAGTTGAGCAGGTTGCGCCTATATTCATTGGCGTTTGAAAGAATGAGACGTGATCTTATTGAAACATGGAAGATTCTGAGGGAGCTTGACAGGACAGATGCTGAAAGGATATTGCCCCTCTTGGCTGAATCTAGAAATAGGGGGCACAGTTTCAAAATAAGGGGTCTTCCATTTAAGGCAGAGATGAGGAGGAATTTCATCTCTCAGAGGGTCGTTTATCTTTGGAATTCTCTTCCCCAGAGAGCAGCGGAGGCTGGATCATTGAATATATTCAAAGTAAGACAGATTTTTGATCTACAAGGGAGTCAAAGGTAATGGGGGGCAGGCGGGAAAGTGGAGCTAAGACCATAATCAGATCAACCATGAGCTTATTGAATGGCGGAGCAGGTTTGAGGGGCCCAATGGCTTATTTCTGTTCCTATTTCTTATGATCTTGTGATAATGAGTTCCAATAAATGGCAGGCATTGTAGGGTTCAGCCTAGTTTCAAAATGCTGAAGATTGATTCCAACAAAGTAAATGCATAAACAATAATCTCTGGTTTACCAGGGGACACAGATGTATTCTCCTTTACCATGTGGGAGTCATCTGAAGATCAATGATAGCATTCCTGCCTCTGACTCCAACAGTTCTGGGTTCAAGCCTTGTAATCTAGGCTGCTACTGCAGGGCAATACAGAGCAAGCACTACACTGTCAGTGGTGCCACCTTTTGAATAGAGGTAAAACTGAGGCCCTTTCAGATGGACATAAAATGATCCAATGGCACTATTTCAAAGAACAGCAAGCAATATCTGCCTGGTGTCCTGGACAATATCCCTCAACTGACATCACTGAAAAAGATTATCTGTTCATTATCACATTGCTGTTTATGGAGTTTGCTGTGCACAAAATGGCTGTTGTGTTCCCTATATTACATTAGTGACTGCATTTCTAAAGTATGTCATTGGTTGTAAAGCACTGTGGGACATCATGAAAGTCGCTATTGTTACAGGCAAATGAGGAGGGGTCGAGGGGTTCCCTCTTTTCCTTCTCCTTGCTAGACCACAACAGGTTTAATTCTTTCTTAAAATGGATGTACTGGCCAATTCAGTAGGTGTTTGGTTGCTTACTTGCTATGATCATAACAAGAACCAACCAGACAAGTTTTCTTGAGTTAACAAAGAAAGAGGTTAACTTTATTTTCTTTATTAACTTTATTAACCTAAACTGAACTATTAAAATAATAAACAATGAGCCAACTCAAAAGACTTGCAGGTTGGTAGGTAAATTGGCCATTACAAATTGTCCCTAGTATAGGTAGGTGGTAGGGAAATATAGGGACAGGTGGGGATGTGGTAGGAATATGGGATTAGTGTAGGATTAGTATAAATGGGTGGTTGATGGTCGGCACAGACTCGGTGGGCCGAAGGGCCTGTTTCAGTGCTGTATCTCTAAACTAAACTTTCACTCATACATGCACACTAGCTGTTTACACACACACAAATAAGTTACAGAGTGGGGAAAATAGATTAGTTGAGTTACAGTCCACAAAAATAAAAAGGTATACAGTCTGTGAAGTTTGGTGATTCTGCTGGCTTCTAGCTGAATTCAGTGGTCCTGAGGCTTTTAGTTTGAAGAGGTAGATGACTGGTTCAGTGGGTTTCTTGGAGATAGCAATGCAGATGATTTCCTCCAACGGGGTTTCTGATTGTAGCCGGAGTATGCAAAGGTGGTCAGTCAACAAGCAGGATTTGAAAGCTTTCAAATGGGAATGGAGAGAGAGAGAGAGAGACACCCACTTAAGGTCTGCTCATGTCAGAGTCCAGTCACTTCTCCTCTGCTGCAAAGAAAAACACCAGCTTAAAATCACAGATGGGGAGGGACTTGTCCAATGACAGTCACTCAGTGATTCAAACACAGCAGTGAGCAATATTTCTCTGCTTGCTGAAAAGAACAGATAGTTCCCTTAAACTTCCTGGGTCTTGGTTCTTGCTGGGAAATGCACAGGCATTTTGTCTCCCTCCTTACAGTCCTTTGCAATGTAGGTTACAATGTAGCAGACTATGTGATCATCTTAAGCTGCCAGCAGTCATGCTTTTAAAAACGTCTTGTTAGATTTCTTCAAAAAAATACAAATTCAGATCTCCAGTCAGTGGGCCAAAGAAAAGAAACATTCAACAAAACACATTTGGCATAACACTATATTAAGACATAATTTCTTTATAGAGAACAAGAATTATTCATATACATAGTTAACAGGAGCAGATCCACCTGGGCTGTCAGAGATCACAAATGTCTTTAGATCACCACAGGTGAGTGGTCTTTCCCTGGTCCATCAGTCCAGCCAGAATAACAAGTGTAAACAATTTTCAAGGTAAAATTCTGGTCCAGATTTTCTTGCAACAGTCAGATCACTGACTGTAAAGTTTGCTGTCTAGCACATTGACCTCACTGTTAGTAATTTGCTCCTCATTTTCCTTCATTTTTAATTAGGATACACTACAGCAAGCACAGTGGTGAATGGGAAGCCTTTTGTTTTCAGCTACTCAACGAGTGCATTCAAAGCAACTATTTCACATCCATTGGTGCAGTAATGGGGAGGCGGAGGCAGAAGTTTGCTGCTAAAATCAGCACCACAAATTTCTTTTTTTTAGAGATACAGCACTGAAACAGGCCCTTCGGCCTACCGAGTCTGTGCCGACCATCAACCACATATTTTTATACTAATCCTACACTAAGTCCATATTCCTACCACATCCCCACCTGTCCCTATATTTCCCTACCACCTACCTATACTAGGGGCAATCTATAATGGCCAATTTACCTATCAACCTGCAAGTCCTTGGCAGGTGGGAGGAAACCGGAGCAACCGGAGGAAACCCACGCAGACACAGGGAGAACTTGCAAACCCCACACAGGCAGTACCCAGAATTGAACCCGGGTCGCTGGAGCTGAGGCTGCGGTGCTAAGCACTGCGCCACTGTGCCGCCCTTATTAGACTAGCCTTTTTTTTTTAATTCCAGATTTATTAACTTAACTCAAATTTCACCATCTGCTGTGGTGGGATTTGAACCGATGTCCACAGAGCATTAGCCTGGGCTGTGGATTACTAATTCAGTGACATTACCACTATGCAACTGCCTCCCTCTCCAGAATATCCAATCAAATATGTTAGGGAGGACCTGGGGTCAGAATGTTAAGTTATACCTGTTCAGATCTAGGTTAAATGTCAGAAGATGGTTCTTTTCCCAGTAACATTTGGAGCAGGTTTGTGCAGTGAATGCAGATTCACTAAATTCCTTTAAGTGAATGCTGGATCTGTTTCTGACTGGGGCAGAGATCCCCCCATAGAAGAAGATAGGTACTGAAAGGAATTCAGTACCAGAGTGGTCTCCTGGACTAGTTTTGATTACCTAGATGGGTCTGAGAAATTTTCCAGCGTTTTTCCTCCCCAAGTTAGCTTGGGTGGATTTTTACCTGTATTGTTGTCTCTCCCTGGGGATCACATGGTTTCAGGTCAGATGGAGTGTATATGTTGTGATACACAAGGTACTACAATATTGTGGGATAGGCTGGATGGATCACAGGGTCTCTTCCAGTTCATCATTGCTTATATGTATCTTCAGAATTAATGACTGAGAGGAAAAAAAACACCTTGGATTGAAGTAGGATGGGGCTCCAAATAATTCCAGACCCTTTCTAATGTTGAACAAATTGGCAGCAAATCTTATGACATGGTCAGATCCACGGCATTTCAAATGGATATGCAATATTTTATTCTTAGTCTGAAGGAAGAGCTGGAACCAGCATCATCTAAGAGCCCTTTAGGTTTGTGACTGCAGGGACCGATATTCTTTGTAGAAACATTTCCTGCTCCCTCCTGCCTTATGCAAATGTTTCTGCCCCTGTTTCAATTACGCTCTTCATAGCGACGATCGATGCTTAAGAAGAAATATCATTTTAAATAAGTACTTCAAAGAATCCTTAATACATTTTTATAGACATAATAATGCAATGGTTTAAGAACCTGTCGTTAACAAGTCCCAATCAGCAAACACATTTGCACATCATTCTATGGGACAGTATTCCAGATTTCCAGTAACCTTTAAGGGAAAACATACTTCCTGATTTCACTCTTACATGGCCAACTCTACTTTTAACATTAAGCCCCCCACCAGAAGAAATAGTTTCTCTATCTACGCTATTGATTTTCTTTCTCATTTTGAAGAGTTTGATTAGATCACCCTCAACCATCTAAACTGAAGGGAATACAACTCAAGTTTATGCAACCTGGCATCATAGTTTAACCCTTTGAGCCCTGGGATCTTCTGGTGAATTTGCATTATACCACCTCCAAGGCCAATATATCCTTCCTGTGGGGCAGTGCCCAAAACTGAACGCAGATGGGGTCTTGACCAAAGCTCTACAACTGAAGCATCATTTCCTCACTATTGAATTCCAACGTATCATTAACCCCTTTGATTACTTTTTGTACCTGTGCACTAACTTTTAGTGATTTGTGTACATGGGCACTCAAATCCCTTTGGTCCTCAACAGTCGCTAGCCTATCCCCATTACAAATGTATTCTAATTTGTCAAATTCAGATTCAATAACCTTGCACTCCATCAGCACCACTCACCTGTGCAAAAATGCATTTGTTGGAAAGATAACTGCAGCCATTCAGTTTCTGAAAAACATTTTGAGAACAGCTCCAAATTTCCTTGGACTTTCAACTGTTATACCACCGTAATTTATCGGATGTGTGTATCAAATCCCATGGTTACTGTCGCATTTCCGACAAAGTTCCGACATCGCAGTGACAGTAAAGGCAAGAAAAATGTTTAACTTTCATCTTGAGACTGGTACGCCCTAACGCCTATAGATTGATAAAAAAAAGAAATGCTGGAAATACTCAGCAGGTCAGGCAGCATCAGAAAGGTCACAGACCTGAAACGTTAACTCTGCTTCTCTCTCCACAGATGCTGTCAGACCTGCTGAGTATTTCCAGCATTTCTTATTTTTATTCCAGATTTCCAGCATCTGCAGTATTTTGCTTTTACCTAAAGATAGATATTGTGGCAATGAAGTAGAGGATTGATTCAGACTGCTGCATACTAATGTTTAATTTAATTTATGAGAAATAATGAAAATTAGGGTATTCACTACTGGGTTTGCCAAATACAGAAAAGTATCAGTAATTAAATCACTCTTCCTAATGGCACCTGATATATTGTCACACTGACCCACTGTCACATTAAAATTGATGTCCTGACTCAGACTCCATGATATAATTTAATTGCCAGATCAAAATCAGTATTTAAAATTCAAGCAAGACCTAATTTCAGGTCATAGGTATGCTCCGTTGCTTGATTTGGGTGCAGGAGGCGTAGAATTTCTTTCAGTAGGGCAAAGCGAGTGACTTTTTAAACAAAACAAAAACTGTTTTTATTACCGAGGATGTTGGAACAATGACTTGAAGCCAGAAGTGGTCATTGGTCACTTCAGTCTGTGACATAGAATGACATAGAATGTGCAGCATAGAACCAGGGCATAGAACCCAAGTGGTCTTTGCTGGTGTTTATGCTCCACATGATCTGATTCTTCATCTAACTCTATCAACATAACCTTCTATTCCTTTCTCCCTCATGTGTTGACCTAGCTTCTCCTTAAGTACATCTATTTTCTTTGCCTCAACTACTCCATGTGGTAGTGAGTTCCACATTCTCACCACTCACTGGGTAAAGAAGTTTCTCCTGAATTCTCGATTGGATTTATTGGTGACTATTTTAGATTTGCAACTCCTAGTCTGGTGGAAACATCTTCACTACGTCAACCCTATCAAACCTGTTGATAATTTTAATGCCCTCCATAAAGTCCCCCCCTCAGCCTTCTCTTTTCTAGAAAAAAGAGCCCCAGCCTGTTCAATCTTTCCCGATAATTCTAACCTCTCAGTTCTGGTATCACCCTTGTAAATCTTGTCCCAGTAATGCGATGGGAGTTGCATCATGTAAAACTGTATCCATTGCTCTGGTGACACCGCACCAACCAATTGGAAATTCCAACTGAGCTGCTGCAACATTGTGTGTAGTTAGTCGAGGTGCTGACCTCCTCCCTATCCCAGATCCCAGATCCCAGATCCCAGAGTCATTTGCATTAGAAACATAGGAACAGGCCATTCAGCCCCTCCAGCCTGTTCTGCTATACAATTAGATCATGACTGATCTGCATCTTAACTCCATTTACCTGTCTTGGTTCCAGACCCCTTAATACTCTTACCCAACATAAATCTATCATACATGCATACATATATATGAACTAGGAGCAGGCGGAGGCCAGTCGGCCTCTCGAGTGTGTTCTGTCATTTGGTAAGATCATGGCTGATCAGATTGTGGTTTCAACTCTACTTTCCCGTCTAGCCCCAATACCCTTTGATACAAACTAATCAATCTCAATCTCAGTTTTGAAATTTTCTATTCACCTCCAGCATCAACAGCATTTTAGGGGAGACAGTTCCAGATTTTACTAGCCTTTGTGTGAAGAAGTGTTTGCTGACATCACCCTTGAACAGTCTTGCTCTAGTTTTAAGGTTATACGCCCTTGTTCTGGACTCCCCCCACCAGAGGAAATAGTTTCTCCACAATGATCCTAACAACTTCTTTAATCATTAAAGAGGGAAGGCGCTTGCACCATCTAGGGCACTGCCCGATGTATACCCTATGGGCAGAGTGGGATTTCAGAGTGCCACTTCGCAGGCCAGTTGGTTAGACAAAGTGGTTAATGTTCAACTCCAATGCAGTGTGAGGGGGTGGAGCAGAAAATGGGTGGTTGTAAATCAGTAACCCAGTTTTTCTTCCCATTGGCCTCTATGGAAAAGAACAACAGAGGGGGTGTATAATGATGGAAGACTTGCTAATGCCTATTTCCCCACCCTGCCTCACTCACCACCCCACCAATTTTACTCCAGAAATTTGGTATCCTGAGCTGCTCTTTACTGTTGTTCCCAACCTTCCTGACAATGGATGGAAGCCACATCATGGGCCCCACTTATACAGCAAGTATCCCTGCTTTGTGGTTTAATTAAATTCAGCCTTCAAGCATACGAATGTCCTGAACTTCTTGTGGTACTTCAGTCTTCGATATAGAATCATACTGCACATAGGAGGCCAATCAGCAATATCTCTGGGTTTGAACCCCACTGCCACCCCAAAGTCATGAGTGATGGCGGGACTGTCCTATGAAGAGAGATTGGGGAAACTGGGCTTGTTTCTCTAGAGTTTCGATGAATGAGAGATGATCTCATTGAAACCTACAAAATACTTAAAGGGATAGACAGGTCAATGCAGCTAAGATGTTCCCCCTGGTTGGGGAGTCTAGAACCAGGGGACACAATTTCAAAATAAGAGGGAAGTCGCTTAGGTAAGAGATGAGGAGAAATTTCTTTACTCAGGGGGTTGTGAATCTTTGGAATTCTCTACCCCAGAGGCTGTGGAAGTTTAGTCATTAAGTATGTTTAAAGCAGAGATTGACAGATTCTGTTGGATCCCATTAGTTGCACAAAGAGAGACGAAGTCCGACTGTAGCTTTAAGAAACTTTATTGCAGTACTTTATTGCAGGGCGGCACAGTGGCGCAGAGGGCGGCACAATGGCGCAGTGGTTAGCACTGCAGCCTCACAGCTCCAGCGACCCGGGTTCAATTCTGGGTACTGCCTGTGTGGAGTTTGCAAGTTCTCCCTGTGTCTGCGTGGGTTTCCTCCGGGTGCTCCGGTTTCCTCCCACAGTCAAAAGACTTGCAGGTTGATAGGTAAATTGGCCATTATAAATTGCCCCTAGTATAGGTAGGTGGTAGGAGAATATACAGACGGGTGAGGATGTGGTAGGAATATGGGATTAGTGTAGGATTAGTATAAATGGGTGGTTAATGGTCGGCACAGACTCGGTGGGCCGAAGGGCCTGTTTCAGTGCTGTATCTCTAAATCTAAATCTAAAAAATCTACTTAATTGTTACATCTTCAGAAAACTTAACAATGAACTGAACTAAAACTAAAAGCAACACATACACTAAACTAACCCTGAACTAACCCCCCACCCCCCTGAACTGAACTCTTCGTGCCAAATCAAGCCTTATTATAGTTATTCATACAAATCAGTGACACCTACTCTTTGTTCCCAATTGGTCTATAAACTTCTGCAGTTTCTTGGTGTTGGGGCCTGATTGGGGTACTGCCTTGTCAATTTGTTTTAACTTCTTACTCTAGTTTCCCATCCCCTTATCTCCTTGTGAACCGTTAGGCTGATTGTTGTACAATAGGCTACTATTAAGCAGTCTGCAGCTGTCCCGTTAGTTTCTGCTTGTTGGTCTGTTTCTGCTGATAAGTTGCCTCTGCAGCCCTGAAGTTATGAAGTCATTTCTGATAAGCTGTCTCTGCAGCTACCAGGTTATTTTGTTAGTAGGCTATACTTAATTGATTAGTTCACTTTAAATGTCCCCAATAGTTCTGTTCCCACAGATTCCTAAATACCAATGACATAAAGGGATGTGAGGATAGTGTGGGAAAAAGGCATTGAAGTGGATGATCAGCCATGATCATATTGAATGGTTGAGCAGGCTCGATGGGCTGAATGGCCTCCTCCTGTTCCTGTGACACCTTCTGTGGCCTCATCAATCTCTCTAGCATTTGACATACCCAATCACACCATCCTGCTGCTTTTCAACACCTGTTGTCCAATTCCACAGATTGCCTTTGCGTGATTTCACTCCTATCTGTTTGACTGCATCCAGTTCACCTTCAGCAATGACTTCCCTACCTGCCTGTACTGATGCCTCTGGAGCTTCTCCCCCGACCCGCAATACCCACCCCACCCCCCCCTCACCAAGTATCTATGCTTGACGTACTACATCTCAATTAAAGGCATGGGGTCAGCTTCAGTGAACTCTGGATCCCCATCTCATTCATTACTCTTGACTCCATGACCACTTCCTTGCTATCACTCTTACCAGTCTGACATCAAAAGATATACACTCTGAATATTTATGGATAATTTGCATTATTCAACCCAAAACTTTTTGCTCTGATCCTGTATTTCCACTCAGAGCAGCAGAGCAGTGTCAGTCATTGTTCAATTGCTGAAGGAGTTGAGTCTCCCACAACTGGTCATAGCATTTGGGCTTTGCTTACTGACTACTGTAAACTTTACTTACTGTAATTACAACTTGGCTTAGTTGTTCATATTTTTAGCAAGGAATGCCTAAAGAGGAAGCTGATTCTATGAAACTGTGCTGATCTTCATTTGTCGAAGTGGTAATATTGATGTAGCCAAGGTAGTAGCACAAAGTCCTGTTTACCCATCACCCCTGAGCTCATTGACCTACATTGTCTCCCGGTCCAAAGCTTGAAATTATAAAAATCTCATCCATGCGTTCAAATCCCTCCATGGCCATGCCTCTCCCTGTTTCTGTCACCTCTCTATAAACCTCTGAGATCTCTGTGCTCCTCCAAATCTGGCCTAGTGTCCATCCCTTATTTCCTTCACCCCATCATTGGGGGCCATGCCTTCAGCTGCCTCGGCCCTAAGCTCTGGAATTCCCTATTCGCCTTTCTACCTCTTCATCTCTCACTCCTCCTTTAAGCCCCCCCCCCCCATTAAAGCCAATCTTTCAGTTTAGTTTAGTTTAGAGATACAGCACTGAAACAGGCCCTTCGGCCCACCGAGTCTGTGCCGACCATCAACCACCCATTTATACTAATCCCACACTAATCCCATGTTCCTACCACATCCCCACCTGTCCCTATATTTCCCTACCACCTACCTATACTAGGGGCAATTTATAATAGCCAATTTACCTATCAACCTGCACATCTTTGGCATGTGGGAGGAAACCAGAGCACCCGGAGAAAACCCACGCAGACACAGGGAGAACTTGCAAACTCCACACAAGCAGTACCCAGAATTGAACCCGGGTCACTCGAGCTGTGAGGCTGTGGTGCTAACCACTGCGCTACTGTGCCGCCCATTTTAGTCACCCATCCTAATATCTCCTTATGTGGCTTGGTGTCAAATTTTGTTAGTCAGTGCTCCTGTGAAGCATCTTGGGATGTTTTACTATGCTATATAAATGCACTTTGTTGTTGTTGACGGTTAGTAGAAAACTGAAACTGCCTTCCCACCGAGTGCACTGTCAGAAACAATTCCTATCTCATCAGTCAGACAAAATGCATTGAGAATCTGTGTTCTTCAAAGTGAACTTAACTCTACTCAGCTAGGTTAACATGCACATTCAATGTACAGAGGTGCTGGATTGAATCGAGGCCGTCACTCATTCATTTGCATATCTTGGGAGAGCAGGTTCATATTCAACGTGTTGTAATTTTGTGATCCTGGTAATTATAGCAGGGACTGGCAGGTTTCTTTGTTTTGCTTTACCTTTTCAGACTTGACAAATTAAGTCTGGTCCTGGCTCTCCAGGAGTAAGGGAAGTGGACAGAAAGCAGGGAAGAAAAGGGGCGAGCATTTCACCTGGGAAGAAAGTGCTTTGTAAAGAAGGCGGCAAAGGCAGAAAGCAGAAACCCCTTTGTTCTTGTTCATTTATGCTCTGGATGAATATGGCTTCATTGCTTGGCTCGGGCACATTTTGATGATCTCTGGTGAGGTTATTTTTATCTTTTAAGATTGGAGACCACTGGATTGAACTGCACCAGAGAAATTTGTTTGAGAAATGTTTAAATCTGTTACTAAATTTTCAGGCGCAGCACAAAAAGACTTGCATTTATATAGGCAACATCCCAAAGCACTTTACAGCCATTGAAGGACTTTTGAAGAGTAGTCACTGTTTCTCTGTAAAAAAATCTGCAGCCAATTCACACAAATGCAAGCTCCCACAAACAATAATATGATAATGAGCAGATAATCTGTTTTTTTAGTGATATTGGTTGAGGGATAAATATTGTTGAAGACATCCCTACTCTTCTTTGAACTAGTACCATGGGAGGGCAGCAAGGCTCAGTTTAACATCTCATCCTAAAGACCCCACTGCTGACAATGCAGCACACCCTCAATACTGCATTGGGAGTGCCAACCTAGATTATCTACTTGCTTGAACACACAACCTGATGCAGAAGGCAAGAGTGGGACCTACTAAGCTACAGCTACACAAGTAGGCAACATCCACAGATGCCTGTTTTGAAAACTTCAGCTTTTTAAGTCATGGCACATTTCACTTTCTTCAGCGTGATCTTTTTCACAATTTCACAATTTTAAAAATGGTTTTGAATTAATCCCACCTTTTGGGAAGTGGGAACAGCTCAGTTTAATCTAAATATTGTTCTTATTATGCAGTGCAGTGCTTCATCATTTCCAAGTGGGCTTGCGTCAAAATGTTGTGGAGCATACAATTTACGAGAAATACACATCAAAGCTATGCACATTGAGGCCATTTTTGAATGTATTTAATGGGAATAACAGAGAAACAGACATAATAAGTATAAATGTAACTTTTAATCCAGTATAAATGAAGGACCTGGATTGGAAAAAAAAGTGCCATGGGCATTTTACAGTTCAGAGGAAAGAAATTCATTGTATTATGGTATTTGGATGAAAATTAAGTGTCTGTTATGAAGTAGCACCAGGTATTAGAAAAGCAACAATACAAAAACAAAATATTGCAGATGCTGTAAATCTGAAATAAAAACAGAAAATGTTGGAAATACTCAGTAGGTCTGGCAGCATCTGTGGAGAGAGAAACAGAGTGAATGAGCAAGATGTTCCTTCCGGGAGCGGGAAATGGAAGTCAGAACCATTTTCGGGGCCCGAACTGGCTCCCAGGGGTAAACAGTCACCAGCCACGAGACTCACAGGGGAAGTCCCCTTATTTGGTCTGGAGATGGGTTTGATGGCCAATTAGCGGCCACAGGGGCTTTCAGCACCTCAGCGCCTCCATTGAGAGAATGACCAGCCTCATGGAGAGCCATATGCAGCAGCACTTGTAGTGCATGCAGGAACTGCGCATTGACGTACACAGGATGGATGTCACACTGTGTAGCCAGGACCAGTCAGTGGCGCTGGTGGCACAGAGATGTTTGGAGGGGTTGCCAGTCGCGCCCCCAGCTGGTACTTCCCTCCAGACATTCGGAGCACCAGCCAAGGGCTGAGGCTGTCACCGAGGAGGATAAGGGTGCCACCCCTCATGGCGTGCCATCATCATCTTCAGCCTCGTTAGCCCCTCTGACAGAGGAAGGATCTGAGCAACAGGGCCCAGTGATGGAGGCTGCCCCCGTATTGATTCAGGTGCTGCAACCTCTGGAGATGCCCCACAGGCACCTCCATGATAAGGACGACTGCCACGTGTATCTCCACTGAATGCAAAGACAGTGAGCAGGCTGCCTCCAGCTTCTCCGAGGCCACAAAGGGAGCACCATGTAGAAATGGCCAATTGTGGAGGCCATCGTGTCATGCAAAGCACTGAGTGGGTCATTGGGAATTGTTTCAACTATAACTCTACCTTTATGAGCACCATATAAATACTGACACATGAAGCCAGATGTGTAAGCCTCCTTTTATTAATGGCGGGGCAAAAGAGGTATGAAGAGGTGAAAGCGAGCAAGGTCCATCTACAGTGATGAGAAAACCTCTAGGCAGATGTGCATCCTTCATTGGCGGTGAGAGTTTACACGTTCCAGTCTTCAACGGAAGTGTTAGCACAGGCAGCTCAGAGTGAATTCCAGACCATGCCTATCCGCATGGGTCAGAGGGGCTCAGTTGAAACATGCCTGAATCAGATGATCCCTGACGTTTATGGCATCCTGATGAGACTCTCAAACCCCACATCAAGCCCAGCTACTTCCCTGTGCAGACGGAGCACCACGGTATTCTGTATCTTCCCCCTCCACCTCCTGTTCCTCCTTCTCTTCCATGTCCTGTTCCTCCTCTTCCACTGATGAGCTGTGTCCTTCCAGAGCCTCTTCAAGGTACACACTGCTCTGGAGGGTCAAATTTTGGAGAGTGTAGCAGACCATCACAATAAGTGAAACCCTTGCAGGAGTATAGTGCAGGGTGCCACCCAACTGGTCCAGGCACCAGAACCGCAACTTCAGAAGCCTGATGGCCTGCACAATGGTGATCTTAGTGAGAAGATGGCTCCAGTTGCATCACCTCTGCGCACCTGTCTTGGGGTTTCATAAAGGCTGAACAGTTGGTCCCATGAATCCATCCACGGAGTTTGTGGGGTGGACTGAAATGCTGCGGCTGCCTGGAGTGCTGGAGGATGTTGAAGTCATTACAACTGCCAGGAAAGTGAGCGCACACATGGAGGAAGCTCTTCTTGTGGTCTCAGACCAGCTGAAGGTTGAAGAGTGGAGCCTTTCCTGTTGATGAATCTCACTGGCCAGTTACTGGGTGCCTTGATGGCCACATGGGTGCAATTGATGAAACCCACTTGATGAATTGATGAAACCTTTGTGCCTGTGAGGCCCCATCTGTCTGGAGTTGCAAAGAGAACAAGATGCAGTAGTGTGCAGCCGTTTGCGAGATGCCACCAAGGTCCACAGCTGATCCTTGAAAGAAGCCAGAGGCAAAGAGGTTCAAGGCGACAGTGTCTTTCACTGCTACTGGCAGGGCATGGTGACCAGTGCTGCGAGGTGAGCTCTTCGGCGACGAGGGCACAGATATCTGTGCACAGGTCTGCAGAGCTGCAGTCTACTTCAGCACTGATTGTCAGTCATTTCAAGGTACCTCCTTCTTCGGCAGTAGATCTTTTGCTGAGGGTATAGCCTCCAGGCCTTTCCTGCTCATCGTTCCTCTCCTCTGCCCTCCTGATGTCCAGGAATCTGCCTTTTCAGTGGAGGATATTACTCCCCATCGCCACTGGGCCCCAAAATCTGACAGTCATGCTCCCATTACCAGCTGTTGTCTTCCTTGTGCTCAGGTGCCACCCCCCCACCCCCAACAATTGTGTTTGACAGCCTTGCCCCCTACTCATGGCCCTGTGAAACCAGGAGGTTGACGACCTCCTGAAATGCCCAAGTGCTTACTGCCTATTCTCCCCACAACCTGTTCGAACCTGATAGCTCCGGTGTGCCAACAGCCAAGTCTCCCTCAGCAACTGTTACTCTTTCATGAGGCCCAGCTAATTCCCTAGGCAGGCCATGACTGGCTCCCCTCTTTATATCCACCTCCATGCAGCTTTTTTTATTTGTTCGTGGAATGTGGGCATCGCTGGCTAGGACAGCATTTATTGCCCATCCCTAATTGCCCTTGAGAAGGTGTGTTGAGACGCAATCCTGAACCACTGCAGTCCATGGGGTATAGGTACACCCACAGTGCTGTTAGGAAGGGAGTTCCAGGATTTTGATCTAGCGCCAGTGAAGGAACAGTGATATAGTTCCAAGTCAGGATGGTGTGTGACTTGGAGGGGAACTTGCAGATGGTGGTGTTCCCATGCAACTGCTGCCCTTGTCCTTCGAGGTGGTAGAGGTCGCGGGTTTGGAAGGTGCTGTCTAAGGAGCCTTGGTGCGTTGCTGCAGTGTATCTTGTAGATGGTACACACTGCTGCCACTGTGCGTTGGTGGCGAAGAGAGTGAATTTTTAAGGTTGTGGATGGGGTGCCAATCAAGCGGTCTGATTTGTCCTGGATGATTTCGAGCTTCTTGAGTGTTGTTGGAGCTGCAGTCATCCAGGCTCGTGGAGAATATTCCATCACACACCTGACTTGTGCCTTGTAGATGGTGGACAGGCTTTGGGGAGTCAAGAGGTGAGTTACTCACCACAGGATTCCTAGCCTCTGATCTGCTCTTGTAACCACAGTATTTATGTGGCTACTCCAGTTCAGTTTCTAGTCAATGGTAACCCCCAGGATGTTGATAGTGGGGGATTCAGCGATCGTAATGCCATTGAATGTCAAAGGGAGATGGTTAGATTCTCTCTTGTTTGAGATGGTCATTGCCTGGCACTTGTCGGGTGCGAATGTTACTTGCCACTTATCAGCCCAAGCCTGGATATTCTCCAGGCCTTGCTGCATTTCTACACGGACTGCTTCAATATCTGAGGAGTTCGAATGGTGCTGAAGATTGTGCAGTTGTCAGTGAACATCCCCACTTCTGACATAATTGAAGGAAAGTCATTGATGAAGATGGTTGGGCCGAGGACACTACCCTGAGGAACTCCTGCAGTGATGTCCTGGAGCTGAGGTGATTGATCTCCAACAATCACAACCATCTTCCTTTGCGCTAGGTATGACTCCAGCCAGTGGAATGTTTTCCCCCTGTTTCCCATTGACTCCAGTTTTGCTGGGGCTCCTTGGTGCCATACTTGGTCAAATGCTGCCTTGATGTCAAGGGTATTCACTCCCACCTCACCTCTTGAGTTCAAATTTTTTGTCCATGTTTAAACCAAGGCTGGTCTGCTCCATTCAGCATGTGCAATCCATGTGCCCCTATCAAAATCAGAACATACCCCTTAATGAGCTCCTTTCCAATATTGATTAACCTTCTTAATGGATCAAGCAGGATCTCAGGGCCACTCTCTTCCTGCCCTGGTGAAACTCGCCGGGGCCAGGAATGACAAACCGGCCGGTGCCTGTACTTTCGTCCCCCTCCTGCCTCCGTTCCTGCCCCCGGCAGGACCTGAGTTCTGATGAAAAGTCACACCCCTGAAACATTAACTCTGATTCTCTCTCCACAGATGCTGCCAGACCTGCTGAGTATTTCCAGCACTTTCAGTTTGTATTTTATTAGAACAGCAGCCTCTGAATTTCCACAGGGATTCTCTGATCTCCTGCCTTAAATTCAGTGGAAGATCAATGCAACCCCTGGAGAAATAGTGCAAACATTTCCAAGGGTTCTACGATCTTCCCCAAAATTAAAGGAGGAGATCGGGAGAACTCCCCAGGAGATTCTAGGCCACCATTTTTGTGGCTTAACCTGGAAGCCAGATTCCTCCTTATTAGTTATTTCAAATATAACATATCAGTTGTCAATCAAATGATGCCTGTTTCTTTGATATTACTAAAATATCTCACAGTCGCTTTCAGCACTTTGATATCTAGCAGGTGTCAAGATGTTTTGCCCATTTTCCCACCAAAACATTATATGAAAAAAATAATGGGCTGAATTTTATGGCCACCCTCCCCCACCCCCGAGGTGGGACTGGAGGTAGGGGGGCACAAAGTATTGTGATGGGTGGCAGGGATGACAGGGACGAGAAGGGCCATTCGCCTCCTTGTCACCAAGCAATCATCCTGGGGGCGGGATAGGCCAATGACAGCCTTCCTGCCCAGGGGCCAATTGAGGCCCGTAAGTGACCTATTAATGGCCGATTAAGGGCCTCTTCTCACCGCCGCTGGGGTCGGGGTTGGGGGGGAGGAGTCCTCCACAATGCAGGGAGGATGCCTTGCAACATGAGACGACCTCCCTGCAGGCATTGGAGGGTGGGTCCCTCCTCTGTGAGCAATCTGTGGCCCACGGAGGATCCCTGCTGGGAACCACCACCCCTAGTACCCCCATCCCCTGGACTGTATGACCCAATTTTCCCAGCCCCCTGCCTTCAAACCCGCCTCCAATGGCCTGGGAGAACTTCCCCCTTTGTGTCCCCACAGATATGTTTGTCATCATTAAATGCTGCTACATACACCTGTAAGGCTGACCATCCTGGAGGAAAACAGTGGCAAGACACAGGATAGCCCTCCACAAGGGGATGCCAATATAAACCACCCCTGGACCACAGAGTTCACCATGTTGCTGAATGTGACAAAGATCCTTAATCTACCAATGGATCTTCCATAGTGCCTCTTCTGGGGCTAAGCCATATAGAATAAGTATCTACAGGATTGGGCTAAGGGATATGGCTGGCCATACATCAGATTCTGACCCTTCAACCTCCCCACCATCACCCTGAGCCAGTTGGATCAAATTTATCAGTTCATTGACAATCTAAACAACAAGTCGCTTTTATATAGCATCTGTCACATCGTTAAATAACACAAAGTGGTTCACAGGAGCATTACCAAACGCAATTTGACACTGAGCTACATAAGGAGATATTAGGACAGGTGACCAAAAGCTTGGTCAAAGAGGTAGATTGTAAAAACAGGTCTTAAAAAAGGAAAGAGAAGTAGGGAGGTGGAGTGGTTTAGAGAGGGTCTTCCAGAACTTAGGGTGGAAACAACAGAAGGCACGGCCACCAATGGTGGGGCAATGATTTGTAAGCAATGATTGTGATGTGTAAGAGGACAGAATTAGAGGAGGGCAGAGATCTTGGAGGGCTGTAGGGCCAGAGGAGATCACAGAGATAGGGAGGAGCAAGGCCATGGAGGGATTTTCACACGAGGATGAGAATTCCACTCATGCCATTGAATATTTATGCAGATACCTTCCCTGGAGACCGCATGTTGACATGATAGGAAGACTTGTATGCTCACTACCATCCAAGAACTGTGCTGGCAGGAGTATAACTCCCAAGTCAGACTAAAGACCAGACCACAGGACCTTTTGGTATGTGAGTCAGGTTAGCCTGCTGTCCATATAAAACTGCCTTTGTCATGAAGACCCCCACCTGCCAAGAATGAGGCACATTACTTTCATCTCATGAACATCAATTTTTAAACTGTTGCTGGAGTGAAGAGATGACTTGTTTAAAGAGACCAGCAGTGGCTGGAAGAATATTTGCATACAAAGAGACAGTGCTTGGAGAGACAAAAAAATTGCTCACTGATTCATTTAACGAAGATTGGTCTGGGCAATGGTGATCGACATCTTGTCGGTGTAAGAGACAGCACTGCACTCCCACCCCCACCGAGAGCTTTGGAATTCACAAACGCAAGAGTTTGTTGAAAAAAACTTAGTCACATGGCTAACCTGCTGGCCAACTTGAAGTTTTGAAGTGTGCTCACAGGACAGTTTGAAGACAGACTGCAGATTGCAACTGAACCTGGAACAAAACAGCCTCTCTCCTGACTGGCTCTCTCTTGCTTTCTCACAAACCTCCAGACCCACTGAAGACAAGTAAACTTCAAGAGAGAAGACTCCTACATTGAAACAAGTTAAAGCGTGCACTGAACCCCAACGAACAGCAAGGCTTATGGCAACCAAAGACTCAACATCAAACTCAAAGGACTGTAACAACCAAATATTGCCTCAAACATTTTCCCTTTATTCCTTCTACTTTTTCTGTCTCTATCTGCGTGTGTATTTATCACGTATGTATGCTAGCATGGTCGCGTCATTAACCAGATTAGAGTTTAAGATTAATAAACTTACACCTTTCTTGTTTAAATCTAAGAAAACCTGTCTGATTTCTTTGCCTTACAATTGGAAAATAGTGAAATTAAATTTTATTACAATTAGACCAGGAACCCCTAGACCCCTGTTACAACCAGGTAAGAAAGGTGTCTAGGGTTCTCTTTCAGCCTTCACCTGTTCTTACCGTAACAGCGTTTAATTTTAAACACACCGTGTTTTTAGCTCCCCCTTGGTAAATCCTTGTTCACCGCTTTCCAATTATAAGGCAATGAAATTAGCTTTCTTAGGTTTAAAGAAGAAAAGTTGAAATTTATTAAACTTAAACTCTAATTCGGTTGACGCATACGGATACACGACGTGCTCACGCTAGCATGCATATGCGATATACATATGCAGATAGAGACAGAAAAGAGCAGAAGAAAAATAAAGTGGAAAAGTTTGAGGCAATATCTGAAGAGTTTTTGTTATGGTTCTTTGAGCTCCCTGTGGAGTCTTTGATTGTAGGTAGATCTTGCTTTTTGTTGGGGCCCAGTATTCTTCTTAAACCTTGTTCACTGTAGGAGACTTTTCTCTCTTGGGGTTCATGTGCCTTCAGTGGATTCAGAGGCTTGTGAGAAAGAGATGGGAGCAGACAAGACAGGTCTTCTCACTTCAGGAGCAAACAGACTTTTTCAGTTCAAACTGTTTATACAACTCAGAAAAACCCAGGTTGCTGAGCAGGTTAGTCATGTGACTAACTGGTCTGACCATGTCTTGGATTGTATCACCTTAGCAGTCTCTGGAATGCTCTGCTTACACACAATACCTGGTGATCAAGGACCATTGTGGGTTGAATGTATCAGGGAAGTGTCCTTTGTCCTTCCAATCACCATCTGTTAATATGCAAATGTTTATTCCAGCCACAGCTGATCTGTTTAACAAGTCCTCCCCTCACTCCAGTAACAGTTTAAAATCAAGGTTCATGACAAAATTAATATGCTTCATTCTTGGCAGATGGGGGCCTAGCATGACACCCCTATCTTAGCTGGTCGTAATACTTTTGATACAGAAACAACCCAGAGACAAGACGACTCTGTTACAGACTTGCAAATGTAAGCATCAACTGTGCAGAAGCACTATCTGCTGGATGTGAGGAAAGATGAACTCAGAGTGAGTCAAATATCTTGCTCAGGACACACAGCTGTGGAAGAAATGGGTTGTCTCATGTGCAATGGGCACAGGAGACTAATCTAATTAATGAACCAACATGCTGGCAGCTCCTGATACGATATCTTTGCATAATATTGCACAATTTGGCTGTCTATAATCTGGTGATCACACTTGCGTAAAGCCAGAAATTCTCCTTCACAGTTTAACAGGGGGTTAACATTCAGAGTCTGCTCTCTTTTCACAAGCATTCTGGTGTCAAGCATTCCATCCACTTGTAATTGAGGTGTCCCCCTAACTTTGCAAACATATGAACAAAACAGGGTGATTTTAGTTCACGAATCATGCTAAGAGATTATCCTTTGATTTAAGAAGTGCTTCCTGACATCGCCCCTGAACGGCATAGCTTTAATTTTAAGATATGCCCCCTTGTTCTCGACTTCCCCACCCACAGGAAGAAATAGTTTCTCTATAGCTACTGTAACAGCTCCTCTAATCACGGAATCACTTCAATTAGATCTTTCCTTAACCTTGCCTTGATAAGCCTTGCCTATGTAACCTGTCCTCATAATTTAACCCTTTTAACCCCAGTACCATTCTGGTGAATCGGTGCTTCACCCACTCCAAGGGAATATATCTTTTCTGAGATCGAGCTGAATCTGGTAACATAGGGTTTCTGAATATCCCACTGAAATTTAAAACAAAAAATTGTTAGCCGAATATCAACTAAACTAATCAAACACCACTGATTCAGTTTAAATAATTCCTCTCTGCAACCTCTCAGCCAACTTGTAACTCTGGATCAAAATAAGCTTGGCACAGGGGTCTGAACTGTGTCGATTTTTAACTTGCTCATATTCTGTCACTGAATTTAAAGGAACAGCCATTTTGTTTGTCACAACAATGGGGTAAAAAAATGAATTAGTATTAGTGCATGATGTGTGATTTTATTCATTCTCAGGATTTGGTATGACTGGTGAGGCCAGCATTTATTGCCCATCCCGAGTTACCCTGATAAGGTGGTGGTGGTGGTGGGATTTCGTCTTGAACCGTTGGTAGCAATTTTTGATACGACTGAGTGACTTGCACAGCCAGTTAATCATGTTGATGAGGACTGAGTTACGAATAGGTACAGACCAGGTAAGGACGTCAGGTTTCATTCTCTAAAGGACATTAGTGAACTGTGAATCGGGTTTTTATGGCAAACAAACAGCGTCATGGTCACTTTTACTGGGGCTGGCTTTTTATTTCCAGATTTTCATAAAAACTGAATTCAAGTTCTCAAACTATGGTCAACCTTCAGCTCATGGTTTCTAGATTATTAGCCTGTCTCGGGATTACTGGTCCAGGAACATAACCAGTCCCACAGCTATGCTACAAATGCATCCATCACACAGATTTTAGTTGACACGTTCCAGCAGATATACTTTTTAAAATAACTTCAATTATATTGACATTAATCAAGTGTAGTTAAGAATTTACGGGGGTGTACCTTATAAATGAATATGATACTGAATCTTAGAAACATGCAGCGCAGATGGAGGTCAGCTCTTTGAAAGAGTTATCCAATTAGTTCCCCACCGCCCTGCAGATTTCTCATTTTCAAGTATTTATCTAATTCCCCTTTGAAAGTTAAATCTGCTTCTGCCACCCTCTCAGGCAGTGAATTCCAGATCATAACTGTTGTGTTACTGGGTTCTTCACACTAATTTGCCAATCACACACTGATGAATGGTAACAAATACTTTGGGTTCTTTTTTAATTGAAGACACAATATTATACACAAGTTACAGGAAACATGCATATCTTAATAATTATCAACACAGCTCCTACTGCTTTGTCACATGCATCCTGCAGTAATGATGCACACTCACTATTTACATATTCCTTTAAAGCAATATCACAATATCCCCCTTTTTCCTGAAGTAGAACATTACACAATAAGAATAAATCACATAACACAATAGGATTGCTGTGAATAAAAGCAAAATAGTGCGGATGCTGGAAATCTGAAAGAAAAACAAGAAATGCTGGAAATACTCTGCAGGTCTGGCAGCATTTGTGGAGGGAGAAGCAATGTTAACGTTTCAGGTCAGTGACCCTTCTTCAGAACTGGCAAATATTAGAAATGTGAAAGGTTACGAGCAAGTAAAGCGGGGGTGGGGCAAGAGATAACAAAGAGAAGGTGCAGACAGGACAAGGTCACAGAATAGCTGACCAGAAGGTCATGGAGCAAAGGCAAACAATATGTTAATGGTGTGCTGAAAGACAAAGCATTAGTACAGATAGGGTGTTAACGGACTGAAATTGAACAGCCACAAGCACAAACATGAAAAAAAACAGTGGGTAGGTAAACTGAACAAACTAAGATGAAATCAAATAAAATAAATGCAAAAAAAAAAAGAAAAAAGAAAAAATAACAAAAAATAAAAGTAAAATAGGGGGCCCGTCATGCTCTGAAATTATTGAACTCAGTGTTCAGTCCGGCAGGCTGTAGAGTGCCTAATCGGTAAAGGAGATGCTGTTCCTCGAGCTTGCGTTGATGTTCACTGGAACACTGCAGCAATCCCAGGACAGAGATGTGAGCATGAGAGCAGGGGGAAGTGTTGAAATGGCAAGCAACCGGAAGCTCGGGGTCATGCTTGCGGACTGAGCGGAGGTGTTCCGCAAAGCGGTCACCCAGTCTGTGTTTGGTCTCCCCATTGTAGAGGAGACCACATTG
This sequence comes from Heterodontus francisci, assembly GCF_036365525.1. NCBI lineage: Eukaryota > Metazoa > Chordata > Chondrichthyes > Heterodontiformes > Heterodontidae > Heterodontus > Heterodontus francisci. The sequence continues at coordinate 21,084,705 of NC_090373.1, forward strand.
TGAGCAGCGAATACAGTATACTATATTGAAAGAAGTACAAGTAAATCGCTGCTTCACCTGAAAGGAGTGTTTGGGGCCTGGGATAGTGAAGAGAGAAGAGGTAAATGGGCAGGTATTACACCTCCTGCAATTGTAGGGGAAGGTGCCATGGGAAGCAGGTGAGTTGATGAGGGTAATGGAGGAGTGGACCAGGGTGTCGCAGGGGGATTGATCCCTTTGGAATGCTGACAGAGGAAGGGAGGGGAAGATGCATTTGGTCGTGGCATCACGCTGGAGGTGGCGGAAATGGCGGTGGATGATCCTTTGGATATGGAGGCTGATGGGGTGGGAAGTGAGGACAAGGGGATCCCTGTTGCAGTTCTGGGAGGGAGGGGAAGGGGTGAAGGTAGAGGTGCGAGAAATGGGCCGGACACTGTTGAGGGCCCTGTCAACCACAGTGGGGGGAAATCCTCGGTTGAGGAAAAAGGAAGACCTATCAGAAGCGCTGTCATGGAAGGTAGCATCATCAGAGCAGATGCGTCAGAGATGGAGAAACTGGGAGAACGGAATGGAGTCCTTACAGGAGGCAGGGTGTGAAGAAGTGTAGTTGAGGTAGCTGTGAGAGTCAGTGGGCTTATAATGAATATTAGTAGACAGCCTATCCCCAGAGATGGAGACAGAGAAGCCGAGGAAGGGAAGGGAAGTGTCGGAGAGGGACTATGTAAAGGTGAGAGAAGGGTGGAAATTAGAAGCAAAGTTGATAACGTTTTCCAGTTCGGGGCAGGAGCAGAAAACGGCACCGATACAGTCATCAATGTACCGGAAAAAGAGTTGGGGGACGGGGCCAGAGTAGGACTGGATCAAGGAATGTTCGGCATATCCCACAAAAAGACAGGCATAACTAGGATCCATGCAGGATTGCTGTGAACACTATTTACATAAAGGTTAGACCTCCATGCATCATTTAAGAGTCCCTAAAATGTATAGGTATTTTATGAAATGCCCAGACTTCGTAATAGTAAAACTCTTCTGAGATCTAGAATCATCACGACTGTGTTTTTGACTTGTAATGTAGATGTATGGATATCCTACACATTAGCGTTGTGCTGATTGTCTTCACGGTGGTCTTCCACAGTTTCACTCTCAGATCTCACTCACGAATGTGTTCTCATCGCTATTGGAGTATTGGATAAGATGCAGTTGGACAATTCCCTTAGTTGACATCTGTTCTTCCTCAATGTCACTCCATTAAGTGTTGTGACTTGGCTCACTGCAAACCTTAGATACTGCAGCAGGGAACCAGGTTCCTTCTGTTGGATGAATAACACGCAGCTTTTGCCCCGCATGGGGGAGGGGGGACGTTTATGCTCTCCCCTAGGGTGACCTTGGAGACAGGGAGAGCATATAATCAGGCAGAATGGTGGGGCAAGGGGGAGCCCCACCACTTTCCCGCCTCCACCCAAATTAAGTCTGGGTTGGGAAGGCTGCCACCCCACTGCCAATTGAGGTCTTTAAGTGGGCAATTAATACCCAATTAAGGCCCTTCTCCTGCCTCTGCCGGTATTAGCCCAGCGGCGGGTGGGCCTATGACTGCACAGGGAGCACACCAAGCTTGCCGGCTATGGGTGAGGGGGGAGGGCCCTCGTTAAAGGGCACTTAGAGTCTGATCGAAGGACCCGGCATTGGGATAGGCGGCCTGCTGAGAGCCACCCCCCCCTGCCCTTGTTGCTGATCCCCCTACATCCCCTCTCTTGCGCACCCCCCCCCCCCCAACTCTGCATAACCCCTCACACTCTAACTTAGCTGTGGCCTGGGTCCCTCGCCTCCAGTGGGTCCAGTACCAGCAGCACCTGTGCACTGGTGCTACTCAGTTAAAGAGCTGCTTGCCTCTGGTTAGCTGAAAGCTCTCAGAGAGTGGGACTTCCGTCGCTGGGTTCCTTGATCATGGAGAAGGAGAAGGCCCACCGCCCTCCACCTAAGTGCATCATTGGCACTTTTGATTTAGTGGGCCTTCCCCAGAGGAGGCAAGACGGGGCTCTCGCCGGCGCTTTAGCCAGTGGTTGATACCCCCGTCGCCCGGATAAAATCCCAGCCATATAAACTGGGCAATTCCGTGTCGATCATGTGTAGACTTCATCTTCTCCTGCTTCTCCAGTACTCCTTCCTGCATTGATGTAAATGTGGACAAATGATGACTCGGAAATGTCATTCTGATCTACCTCCCATTCATGATTTCGGCTGGTGACGGTCATCCCATGTCTAATGGCAATGCCCATCAATGCAACATTGCAGCCTGGAAATCTAACACTGTTTCCCTACACTTCACAATAAGCGATTTAACCGTACAAATGGCAAGACTATTGAATCTAGGATAATGTGGAGAGGCTATTATATGGTTTATGCCCTACTTGGCACACATCTCCTGAGATGGTTTGCCTTTATATTGTCGACAATTATCTGATTCAATCTCCATTGGTGTACCAAAAAGACTAAATATCGCACTCATCGTATTTGCTACAGATGTACTCAATGTATCCCTCAACCGTCTGACAATTCGGAATTTTGAAAAGTAATCTGTGATTAAGAGGAAATCATCACCACGAATGGTGAACAGATTGCAATCCTCGACCGGGGATGCGATGGGACCTCGTGAGGGTGTAGTGGTTCCCTGTGCTGGTTTGACTGATGCGTTTGGCAGGCCTCGCACATCCTCATGGCTCTCCCGATATCACCATTAATCTCAGGCCAGTACACAGTTTCCCTCACCAGGCGGCTCGTTCGCTCGATGTCCATGTGGCCCTGGTGCAATTGTGACAATATATCCTGACAAAGAGATTCAAGAATCAGCTCCTGTCTGCATTTAAATATCATTCCTATAGAGATACCTAACTCCTCCCTATATGGTCAAAAGACTTTTAGGTTGTCTTGAAACTCCTGTATTGTATCAGGCCAACCATCAACAATAATACACCACAATGCCTTCAGCAGTGGATCTTTGGCTGTTTCTTCTCTAAACTGGTTACACTTGTGCTGCCCAAAGCTCATCAAGTCAACAGTAAGTACGTCTTCGACCTCTATATCCATACTGTCAACTTGTAGGTCTAATGACATATCCACTGTTTTTTTCAGATTTGGCAATTGGCTCAATGTGTCTGATGTAACCATCCTGTTCCCTGGTTTATAACAGGCTTCAGTCATACCCTTGGATTTTGATTAGTAACCTTTGTAATCTAGGTAGCTCACTTGTCAGAAGTTTACGGCATATCATTTCGAACAGCTTGTGATCTGTTTCCACAATGAACTGATTACCAAAAAGGTACGTGTGGAACCTCACAATGCCAAACACTTGAGCAAGTGTCTCGCTCTCTATGTTCCAGTAATTGGTTTGTGTTGGTGAGAAACTCTTTGAACACTATCGGTTTCCCTTCCTGCATAAAGGCTTACATTTAATTCACAGTTTTTGCTGTTAAAAACAAGACCTTCTCTTCTAGCCATTTTCATCAACACATGAAGATTTCAATCAGGCTCTTCCTTAGTGGTACCCATGACTGCAATGTCATCCGCTATACATACACAACCTGGAACATTTTCGGTAATCCTGCCCATAAACTGCTGGAACAGATCTTGACTCACTGATAAGCCAAATGGTAATCTCTGGAAACAATACCTTGCAAATGGTGTTCGAAAGGTGATTAGTTCCTATAATCCTTCTGATAAATGCACAGAACAATAAGCATTTTTCACATCTGATTTGGGGAAAAACTCTGCTCCAGCAAATCTGGGTTTAATTCTTCCAATGTTGGAATTTTATGTGGACATCTCTTAAGTGCACGATTCAAATGTCTTGAGTCCAACACGCCAGAATTGTACCATCTTTCTTCGGTACACAGGTGACAGAGCTACATCAGTCAGTGTGTTGTTGCACACATTTTGTTCCATATCATCTAATTCAGTCTTAAGCTTTTACTGGATGTGTACACTGTACTTATAAGGTGGGTCAATTGAAGAAATTGCACCTTCTTTTAAATGCAAAACAGCATTTTGAAACAACTTTGAAACTCCCCATAGTATCGAATCTGTCTGGGTATTTCAGCTGTAAGTCATGGACTGACTTGATATGGTCATTTTTGACATCTTCTTCCGCCAATGTTGCATTGCTGATTTAGTGTATGGTCACAATTTTGAGCTCCCTACAGGCCAATAATCCTGCTACTGCTGGACCATTCTTGTCTACCAAGTAGAAAACTTGTAATGACCATGCAGACGTGCCATAGACAGTTGTAATCTGTCAACCTGGCTGTCGTAGGCTGTACCATTGACTCCCATTGGTCAAAATACATGTCATTTAAGTTTCTTAATGGTAGAACATTGGCACTAGCTCTGGTGTCTATCTTGGATTTGAGCGTGTGTTTGCCATTCTTGTTCAGACATATAGGGCTGGATTTTATCGGGGCTTCGACGTCGGGATCCATGGCGGGGGGGCATGAAGATTGCCCCGGATGAGGCCCACCACGGACCTCGATGCCAGCAGAGCCATTCCCAATCTTGCCGGTGGCAGCAAGGCCTTGTGGTGACCCCCCCCCCACCACCACCAACCCCCCCTCGGCCACTCAGCTATGGGACCTCAATTTAAATATGTAAAATAATTAACTTATCCGCATTAATGAAGTTCCCGTCGCCTCCTGATTTCCCGCCGCGATCTTCATCCTGTCGGCTGACACTGACGCGCCTTCGGATCCCCGTCCGGGGAAGTGAGGCGCGACACCTGTGAGGGGGGGGTGGGGAGGAATTAAGTTTATCAGTGTAGGAGGCGGAGAGTGGGGTCAAACTTACTTGATTGGTCTAGGGGGTGATGGGAAGGGGTAAAGGTAAAAGGTTCTGAACTTTGCAGCGGGGGGAAAGTCATATATTCAAGGAAAGTATTTCAGTGGGGTATAGGGCAGGAATGACATGGAATACTATGGGGCGGGGGGTGGGAGAGGGGCTGGGAATATTTCTGCAATTATTTTTAATCAGTTCACATGCACTGTCTCTTGAATAATTTAAACTGTCGGTAAGGGCTCTAAGCCCTTTAAAAATGGTGCCAGACGCCATTACCGGGGACGGCTCCCTCCACGTCATCGGTTTGGGGGCGTGGGGGGGGGGGTTGCGGTCCACCCCGGCCATGTTAATGAGCCGCCGCGTATAAGATCGCAGCGACTCCGCGGAGTGAAACTTGCGTGTGCAGACTGCCGTCTTTTACGGCCGCTGCTGCACTCGGCAGTGGCAACACAGATTCAGCCCATAATGTTGATTGTAGCAAAAGCCTCTAGCTGTGTGATCGCATCCACACATGGTGCTCCATTAACGATGTGGAAAACCTGCTCGCTTTCGATTGAAGAGCTTTCTTCATGGCATCTTTCACCAGGTCTGTCCTATTACCAACCTCATGCATTGACTAGTGGAACACTCCTTGTTGATGCTGTGAGTAGGCTGCGCGCACTTATTATTTGACCATTGTTTATTGTAGCCTCTGACCACCATGTCATAGCCACACTTCCTGCCCTAACGTGCCCAATACCCTTTCAAGCCGCACGCCTTGAAACCTCGGACAATTTGGCGGCTGGTGTAGGAGACTGCACCGCCCACAGGATTTATTTTGTTTTGGTGCCTTGGCTACTTCGCAAATAGTCATAGTCACACCCAACTCTCGTGAGTGTTGCCTTCCTGCCACAATGGCTTCATACTTCCTACCATCTTTCAACAAGGTGCTGATATCATGCTCTTTTTTTCCAATAGGTCTCTCTGGAAAGCTGCGATTGGCGTTGAAGCAATGACAAGTTCCATGATTCTCTCTGACAACTCGGCTTCAGGGAAATCACAGTGTCTGCCCTTATCACAGCATTGGCTCACAAACTGCTCAACTGACTCCTTAGGCTGTTGTCTAAATGCCATTAACTCTAAAACGGTGGATCCTGAAATTCACCTTTATGTGGAATTGATCTTCCAATGTACTCCAGAGCTTCATTGGGTCTTTTTGATCCTCATTGGATCGACCTGATGTCTTAATTTGATGGAGTTGGTTCATTTCCAATGGCTATTTTAATCTTCACCGCCTGTCTGTCAGATTCAGTGAGGGATAAATCCAAGAAGCATAACTCCATTGTCTGGCAAAAAATGTTTAAACTCGGACTGGGCATTTGCGGCCTCCTGATTCATGATGGGAAAGTTAGTAGTCATCATTCCGATGCTCCTTGATTCTCAAGGATCCTTCTGGTTTACTGTACGTTGGGTTTCCCTTGATAAAAATACGAAACAGTACTGCAGAACTGCTGTGACTGCAGCTCGAGTCTTCGCCACACCCAGGCCCAGACTCTGTATTGCTGTAGCTCTGTGGCATTGTAGCCTGTATCACACTCTTTTTCTTTGGCCCCGCCAATTAAGCTGTTTCCACTGGGAACCGCACCATGATGCCCCAATGCCTTTGCAACCTTTCAGCCCAATTCCAAAGCGACTTTCACTGCCTGATCCTGAAACGACTTAATATTCTTACTGACCATCAATCTGGTTAACATCCTAGTCAGTTACTCACTATTTTTTCGAGCATTGATATACAAGAGTACTTCTACCTCCTGGTGCCTCACTATATTGCTCCTTCTTTTGTAACAAACCACGTGTGTTGTCCCAATTTATTTTTCTGGCTTCTCCTGGTCTCTGAACAAGCTGCACGCCATGATCGATGCACTGAACCAAATCACCACGATTCCGACCTTCGCTGTTGTGCTTTGCCTTTACCTCTGCAACCTGATCTTCAAAAACGCACTGCTGCCACCATATTGTGTTACTGGATTTTTCACACAAAATTACCAATCACACACTAATGAATGGTAACAAATACTTTGGGTGCTTTTTCATTGAAGACTCACAATATTATATACAAGTTTTAGGAAAGCTCTACATGCACATCTTACTAGGGATCAACACAGCTCCTACCGCTGTGTCCCATGCTTATGACATCACTTCCTGCGGTGATGATGCACACTCACTATTTACATATTCCTTTAAAGCAATATCACAACAACAACTCGTTGCATTAGCAATTGTCTTTTCATCTCCCCTTGGTTCTTTTGCCAACTACTTTAAATCGGTGTCCTCTGGTAACTGACCCTCCAACTAGTGGAAACAATGAGGGAGGAATTTGTTCATGTAGCTCTGCTTCTAGCGACACTCTGCAGACTTACATCAACTCCTGTGCAGCCCGCAAGGCATTATCCATTGAGAAACACCACACTAACCTGGCTGCTAAAAGCAAAGCTACACAAACAAATTTCTCAACCAGTTTCTCTCTATCTACTCTATCAAAACCCCTCATAATTTTGAATGCCTCTATTAAATCTCCCCTTAACCGACTCTGCTGTCAGGAGTACAATTCTTAGATTGTAACATGACAGTGTTTGGAAATTAAAGTGCAGTTGAAGTTTTTTTTATATTAAAATATTATTAAAGTAAAGTTAAAGTGGAGTTTAATCCGGACAAATGTGAGGTAATGCATTTTGGAAGATCTAATACAGGTGAGAAGTATACAGTAAATGGCAGAACCCTTAGGAGTATTGACAGGCAGAGAGATCTGGGCGTACAGGTCCACAGGTCACTGAAAGTGGCAACGCCGGTGGATAAGGTAGTCAAGAAGGCATACGGCATGCTTGCCTTCATCGGTCGGGGCATAGAGTAAAAAAATTGGCAAGTCATGCTGCAGCTGTACAGAACTTTAGTTAGGCCACACTTAGAATATTGCGTGCAATTCTGGTCGCCACACTACCAGAAGGACGTGGAAGCTTTGGAGAGAGTACAGAAGAGGTTTACCAAGATGTTGCCTGGTGTGGAGGGCATTAGCTATGAGGAGAGGTTGGATAAACTCGGATTGTTTTCACTGGCATGACGGAGGTGGAGGGGCGACATGATCGAGGTTTACAAAGTTATGAGTGGCATGGACAGAGTGGATAGTCAGAAGCTTTTTCCCAGGGTGGAAGAGTCAGTTACTAGGGGACATAGGTTTAAGGTGCGAGGGGCAAAGTTTAGAGGGGATGTGCGAGGCAAGTTTTTTACACAGAGGGTGGTGAGTGCCTGGAACTTGCTGCCGGTGGAGGTGGTGGAAGCAGGTACGATAGCGACGTTTAAAAGGCATCTTGACAAATACATGAATAGGATGGGAATAGAGGGTCCCCGGAAGTGCAGAAGGTTTTAGTTTAGACAGGCATCAAGATCGGCGAAGGCTTGGAGGGCTGAATGGCCTGTTCCTGTGCTGTACTGCTCTTTGTTCTTTGTTGTTTGTTAAAGAAAGCCTCAATAATTAAAGTGATGGTTTACAGTCCAGGAAAGATGGAGGGGTAGAATTTTACAACTTCACATTCCCAATATATTGTGGACATTCATGTTCAAAACTCAGTGGATCCCATTGGCAATTCCCTCCCTTAAATCTGGAATACCCGATAAGCTTAGATGGAAAATCACTTGGGGTTTAATATATGCTTAAATTCCTGATATCCACTGCATTACTGAGAAATTTCAGTCTATTTCCCCCCTCTCCTGCCACTCCCTTTTCCCCTTCCCCCATTGTGTGAACAAATATGTACACAGCAAATAAATGGATCAAGCACAAAAGAGGCAGCAATGCTTTATAAAATCTCACTCAGATGCTTTTTTAATATCCTAATAGAGATCTTTCAGACTATGAAGGGGTTTGACGGTGTAAACATAGAGAAAATACTTCTACTTATGGAGACAAAACTAAGGGCCATAAATATAAGATAGTCACTAATAAATCCAGTTAGGAATTCAGGAGACGCTTCTTTAGCCAGAGAGTGGTGAGAATGTGGAACTCACTACCACAAGGAGTAGTTGAGGTGAATAGCATGGATGCATTTAAGGGGGAGCTCGGTACACACATGCGGGAGAACGGAATAGAAGGGTGTGCTGATGGGGTTAAATGAAGAGGATGGGGGAGGCTGATGTGAAGCATAAACACCAGCATGAGCAGTTGGGCCGAATGGCCTGTTTCTTGTACTGAGAATTCTATGTATTTTTATGTGACACAGAAAGTTGCTGGTCTTAACATATGCTTAGCACATACATCAGCTGTAACACACAGAAGAATTTCACCCTCTAAGTCCTTTTTCTCTTCATGTTTGATGGAGGCATGCACCACAAGAGTAATCTGCATTTTCTATGCTCTCTCCAAAAATAGAAGTCCTCAACTTTGCCCATGTACATTTAACATCTGTGCCCTCAGGATCTCGGTTTTGATTCTGCACTGAAAGGGAACATTAAGTGGCCATTTAACAGTAATTGTTTTTTGTGAGGTAATGGAAGACTAATGGATATTACTTGTAGAAATGGTTGTCGAGCTTTCAATTCAGGCCAGTGATAGAATTTGAGAACTAATCTCATTAGCGATTTCTTTTGCTAAAGGATGTCTCAAGATATTTTGAAAGTCAAAGGAATAGCCGAGCGAAAGAAATTTGGGCCAGAGTGACATCTACTGATGTGTTACTGGAGCTGGTCTTAACCAGCATGGTTTTAGAATCAACTAAGATTTAAGAAACAATGCAACAATATATTTTTCTAAGACATTTTAATTATTTATTTACATCAATTTTTTTTCCTGCACTGTCTTTCTGCTACACCCCAATCCCCCCATACTGGGGACAGGGCATGGGGGAGTTTGAACACTCTGACCCATTGGGAGAGGAGGAAATTCAGAGGCCTGGGCTTCCCTGCAGATTTACCTGCACAGCGTGCACCTTCTGTCATTGACTGTTTCCCTGCCTGCTTGGCAGGCTTTGTTTCCGGTCGGATGAGGAAAGCTCCAGGGGAGGCTGCAGGACCAGGGAGGTCCAGGGGCAGGGGTCTTTCTATGGCCAGTTGGTGGGGGAGGGATCTAATGGTGGGGGAGTTGGGGATTTTGGGAGAAAGTACTCCTGCTCTTCCTGGCCCATCAGGGGCGCTGTGAAGGCACTTCTTGCCAAGGCTGTCCTCACCTCATTGCAGCTGCTGGGTGTGTCAAGGCCTGGGAGACCCAGCTGGCCAGTTAAACCTGCAAAACAGGTTAAATGCGAGGCTTCCAGCCTCATTAACATATTCACAATGCCAACCCACCTCCTGGGAGTGGTTGGCTGCCCGGTCCTTGTCCCACCTTCATTAAATCTGAAGTTGACAGATTGGAGCTATCTTCCCGATGTGATGGAATCCGGCCATAAAAGGGGTGAGAAGGACAAAAGAGTTATTTTCCTATGAAATAGGAATTAAAAAATTAAAAAGCAGAGCGTCCTCTGCCTGGAAGGGTAGAAGGGGCTCATAAACATGCCAGGATATGTTGAAGGACACTAACATCCTGTGTCATATTAACTTGATCTCCTAACACAAAGGCAGCTTCTGAAAAACAGGAATTCGCTCCTGAAAAACATAAGGATATTCACTTCAGTAAAGCATTGACGACACGAGTCTTATAAATAATCACTATAACTTACCACAACCTAACAATGAATGATATTATTTTCTACGGATGCACCTAAATCACCTGTCAATTGAATCTGGGAAACTGAGTTATAATCTTAAAAAAACTATTGCGCAGCTAGTAAATGTACCATCATGCGCAACCTTCACCATCCTGCTGGCTGTAGAGATATTGACCAACATCTGGGTTCATAGCTTCCAGCTGGCTCAGCCTTTCCTTAGAAATTAAATAATGTGGATTTCAACGAGAAATTGACAGTTATACAGCCTTATTTGGGAAATAGAAGGGTATGAACCTATTTGCAAGTGAGGTAACAGCCCCATTCTTAAAAATCTAGTTATGCAGCTTAGAAACAATATAAATATTGGAACCACAAAATGGATCTTTAGAATCATTGGATTCATTCCAGCTTTTCTCATGGAAAAAGTACAAGCTGCTGTGGTGCAGCAACCCCTTAATTGGGATAGCGGTATCTTGCTAAACTCTAGCTTTCTACTCAGGCATTTAAGGTAAATGCTGCTTTAAATATTGATGGACGTCTTAAATATTTTATTGTAACAATATTTAGATTTAAAACGTGGATTCTCTACTAGGAATAAGTTTATACTTCCTTTCTCTTCCTAGAACTATTATCTTTGCAATTGTATTACCCATCAAAGTACAAATTGCATGTTTGCTTCTTTAATAAACTTTATATAATTTAGAAAATATATTGTCTCATATAATCTTTTGCATCTCAAACTCGAGAGCCCATCTCTGTTCACTCTTCAGTGGGGAGGTACATTATTGAGGAGAGATACCCGGACCCTTATAATATCCGGGTTGTTATAATCTGGCTAAAACATGTTAAAATGGCTGTCTGGAGGATGGTAATATCTTCTGCTGTCAGCTTTCCTTCAGGGAGAGTTAGATCAGTTCTCCAGACCAATTCAAGTATCTGTGAGTTCTGTATTTCTCAACCTTAAGTGAGAGTGATCATCTGGGGCATATATCTGATCTGGGATGGTCCCAAAAAGGAGCTAGGATTGTAATCCACTTCAGACATGCTTCCATTTTTTGTCCACTTAATCCTCCCCACCTACACCCAATCCCACCTGCTCACCCATGTTAAAATTCCCCCCACTGTCTGTATGCCTGGCTGTCAACTTCCTAATAATGACTTGTCAGCTGTGGCTCGGTTGGTAACACTCTTGCCTCTGAGTCAGAGGTTGTGGTTTCAAAGTCTCACCCTGGAGACTTGAACACCTCATCCAGGATGACATGCCAGTGCAGTACTGAGGGAGCGCTGCACTGTCAGCGATGTCAGCTTTTGGATGAAGGTGGATGCAAAAGATCACATTTTGAAGAAGAGCAGGGGAGTTTTCCCTGGTATCCTGGTCAGCACCTATCTGTAAGATCTGGTGTTTGCTTTAATTATTTGTAAAACTTCGGTCAAATACAATTACAGGCTAAGTTGGGAGAACAGATCTAAAAGGGACTTACAGCTCAGACTATTGAGGTTGCTTTCACAAGCTTCACAGACTTTATTAAGTTTTCCATAATAAGCAATGGGCAGTGGTCAGCAGTTCCATTCACGATGGAACACCAGTCCTCAACCTTCAGTTAACTGGGCACCTTGTCTCTTTATTGAATTCTATCTTCTGTCTTTTCTTCTTGATGATGCGCGCTCAGTATCTTACAAATCCTTATGTTATACATTGTTCCCAGCTTGGCGCTGTGCCATATTAGGTAAAACCCCATTTCTGTCCATCTAATTGGTCAGTCATTACCTAACTGCCCTTCCACAATGGTACCATGAGTCTGGTTTAGGTCATTGTCATTGTCAATCGGGGGGCTCTAGATTCGTGCTTCCTTGCTGTTTGTTCATCAACAATGACCACTTAATGAGATTGATATGCACTTGTCCCATTTCACAACTATTTGACTAGACATGTTTACAGTCTTTTACCCGTTAAAAAGCTAACAGTCTCCCTGGGGTAATCCACAGTCTAACGACTTTTAAATAAATAGTCTTTACAGAGTCTAAATTAAATCTTTCCATCGCTTCTCGACATGTCATGACTTGTACAGAACTTTAGTTAACATCAAGCTTTGTGGTTATGTTACATACGGAATACAATTTTAACCATTATACTTAAGGATACGACAATTAAGTTGTAACAGTCCTATAATACATATCCCTCAACCAATGCCTAAAACAGATTACAAAAGCAAAATACTGCAGGTGCTGGAAATCTGAAATAAAAACAGAAAATGCTGGAAATACTCAGCAGGTCTGGCAACATCTGTGGAGAGGAGAAGCAAAGTTAACATTTCAAGTTGATGATCTTTCATCAGAACTGCTGCTGAAGGGTTATTGACCTGAAACGTTAACTCTGTTTCTCTCTCCACAGATGCTGCCTGACCTGCTGAATATTTCCAGCATTTCCTGTTTTTATTCCTGAAACAGATTACTGCTCATTACTCATTACTGCTTTGTGGGAGCTTGCTGTGCGCAAATTAGTTGCCACATTTTGTACATTGCATCAGTGACTACACTTCAAAAGTACTTCATCAGTTGTAAAGCGCTTTGGCACTCCCTGAGATTGTGAAAGATGTTATACAAATACAAGTGCTTTCTTTTAATTCTGTCTATTCATCTGTGAGATGTATGTGAACAACTCAAAGTGACTCATACAGAATCACCATCATTTCCGCCACCCGGCCCTAAATCCCAGACTGGACAAGGCAGGGATCATGGCTCAAATTCCTCCTGCAAAAGTTAACTGCAAATCAAACTAGGGTTAATAACTGACATATCCACGCCATAAGACATCAAGGCAAGGAAGGCATTGCATTTTTAATTTAAAGAAAAAGCAGAGTTGTATAGTCAGGAGTTCCTCTGGAAGGCTTTAGCGGGTGTACCTGGGACATCTGCCCCTCCTCTGTGATGTAACTTTGACCTCAGCCTGTACACGGAGTCCTAAACAGCCTAGGGAATGATAACATAGTGGTAATGTTACTGGACTAGTAAATTCAGAGACCTGTGATAATGCTCTGGAGACAGGGTTTCTGTGGTAGCTGGGGAAATTTAAATTAATTAAATTTAATTAATCTGGAATAAAATGCTAGTCTCAGTAATGACCTTGGATAAGCACCTGAAGCTTAAAAATTTGCAGGCCTTGACAGGAAAAGGGCTGGGGAGTGGAACTTGCTGAATTGCTCTTTCAGAGAGCTAGCATGGCCATGATAGGCCCAATGGCCTTCTTCTGTGCTGTAACCATTATATGATTGTATCATACTTAGATCTATCCTTGTTTTGGTCCAAAATGGAAAACTTCACACGTACCTGAAATCCATTTGCACAATTTTGCCCACTCACTTAATCTATCAATGTCTCTTTGTAATTTTATGCTTCCGTCTACACTACTTAATAAGCCACAAATCATTGTATCATCGGCAAGCTTGGATATATGGCTCTCTATTGCGTATTCTAAGTCAGTACTAAATATAGTGAATAATTGAGGCCCCAGCACAGACCCCTGTGCAACACCACGAGTCAGTTCCTTCCAATTCAATACATACCATTATCCCTAATCTCTGTCTTCTACCGCCCATCAAATCTCCTAACGAGGTCAGTAACTTGCCTTCAATTCCATGAGCTTTACTTTTAGGTTACAGTCTCTTATGTGGAACCATATAAATTACATCCATAGACATTCCCTTGTCCACTATTTTCAATACTTCCTCAAAAAATGTAACTAATTCACTAGACTACCCTTTACAATTCCATTTTGGCTCTCTCTAATCAGTTCAAATTTCTCTAAGTGCTCAGTCACTCTCTCCTTAATTATAGATTCAAATAATTTGCCGACAATAGATGTTAGCCTGACAGGTCTGTAACGTCCTGGTTTCCCTCTCACCTTTCTTAAATAATGGAATTACATTTGCAATTTTCCAATCTAAAGAGCTTTGGAAGGTTATAGCTAAAGCAATTTCCTCACTTACTTCCTTTTATTACCTGGGGTGGAAACCTAGGGATTTGTCAGTCTTTATTGCCATTATTATCTCTAATGCTGTTTTCTTGCTTATGTTAACTTTAGTGAGTTCCAGTCCTTGATCTATTATTAGTTTCCCTGGAATGTAAGGTATCTAATCCTCTTCCTCTACAGTGAAGACTGGCACAAAGCAATTATTCAACAAGTTTACCACTTCCTTATTTTAATTTGTAATATTACACAGCTCTGTTTTTAAAGGGTCCAAAAAACTCTTGACTACCCTTTTACTTCTAATATAATTTTTAAAACATTAACCTATGTGCAGGGGCAGAAGAGGTGAGTATGGTTCTTAATGAGTACTTTGCGTCAGTCTTCACAAAAGAGGGGAACGATGCAGATATTGTAGTTAAGGAAGAGGAGAGTGAAGTATTGGATGTGATAAATTTAGGGAGAGAGGAAGTATTAGTGGGAGTAGCATCCTTGAAAGTGGACCAGATGAAATGTACCCCAGGCTGTTAAAAGAGGCCAGGGAGGAAATAATGGATGCTCTGACCATCATTTTCCAGTCCTCACTGGATATCGGTGTGGTGCCGGAAGATTGGTGGTGTGTTAACATTGTACCTTTGTTTAAAAAGGTAACAAGGAATAGAGTGAATAATTACAGGCCAGTCAGCCTAACCTCAGTAGTGGGCAAATTATTGGATTCAATTCTGACAGACAGGATAAACTGTCACTTAGAAAGACACAGGTTAATCAAGGATAGTCAGCATGGATTTGTTAAGCGAAGACGGTGTCTAACAATTGAATTTTTGAAGAAGTAACAAAGAGGATAGATGAAGGTAGTGCAGTTGATGTGGTCTGAATGGATCTTAGCAAGGCTTTTGACAGGGTCCCACGTGACAGACTGGTTAAAAAAAAGCCCGTGGGATCCATGGAAATGTAGCAAACTGGATTTAATTGGCTCAGTGGCAGGAAATAAATGGTAATTGTTGGCGGGTGTTTTAGCGACTGGAGGGCTGTTTCCAGTGGGGTTCCACAGGGCTCAGTACTGGGTCCCCTGCCTTTTGTGGTATATATTAACGATTTGGACATAAATGTAGGGGGCATGATCAAGAAGGTTGCAGACGACACAAAGATTGGCCGTGTGGTAGACAGCAAAGAGGGTAGCTGTAGGCTGCAGGAAGATAAGTGGTAAATGAAATTTAACCCAGAGAAGTGTGGGGTGATGCATTTGGGGAGGTCAAACAAGGCAAAGGAATACACGATTAATAGGAGAATACTGAGAGGTGTAGAGGAAGTGAGGGACCTTGGAGTGAATGTCCACAGATCCCTGAAGGTAGCAGGACAAATCGATAAGGTGGTTAACAAGACATATGGAATCTTTCCTTTATTAGCCGAGGTGTAGAATATAAGAGCAGGGAGGTTGTGCTGGAACTGTATAAATCATTAGTTAGGCCACAACTTGAGTGCTGTGTGCAGTTCTGGTCACCTCATTACAGAAAGGATTGTCTGAAACTTTCCAGCTCGCCGCCAATCTCGGCAGCTTCCGTAACAGCGCGGCGCACGGACGAAATGTGTACTGCTGAGCCGCCGTGATATTTAGCACAGTGGCTCACTTCCATGGAAGGGGCGGAAAGCCCGCCCCTGATGACATAGAGGCAATGGCCTCCAGCGCCAACGCGCAGGCACGGCACCATTTTTAAAGGGCTTCAGGCCCTTCCAAAGCGTTTAAACTTTTAAAGGTACAGTCTGTTAAAAATTAAAGCATAAAATGTTTTCAAAGTTCCAATAACCTTTCCAACTCCCCCATGACTAATCACTATATTAAACGTCCTCTCACCCCAAAAGAACTAATCTTGCGATCCCCCCCAAAGTTGTGAACGTTTAACCTTCAACCCCTTCCCACCATCCCCTCCACCAATTGCGTTAGTTTTTGGCCACCCCCACCCTGAAAACCTCACTCCTGCCCGCTCTGAACGGAGATCCAAAGGCGCGGGATTTCCGGCAACTGGCCGGAATATTGGAGTGGGACTGCTGTTGCAACGAGGTAAGTAATTATTCATTAATTAACATTTACTTAAATATTTTAATCAGGCTTCTGTCGCCAAATGGCAGAGAGGCCACCACGAGGTCTCACCGCCACTGGTAATATGGGGCAGAGCCTACCCGGCGTCAAGGCCCGTGGCGGCCCTCTCCCGGGGACCACCCCCCCCCCGCCACAACACTCAACGTCAGGAGGCTGGTAAAATCCAGCCTGATGTAATTGCACTTGAGAGGGTACAGAGCAGATTATGAGGATGTTGCCAGGACTGAAAAAATACAGCTATGAGGAAAGATTGGATAGGCTGGGGTTGTTCTCCTTGGAACAGAGAAGACTGAGGGGAGATCTGATTGAAATGTACAAAATTTTGAGGGGCCTGGTTAGAGTGGGGGTGAAGGGTCTATTAACCTTAGCAGAGAGGTCAGTGACTAGGGGGCATAAATTTAAAGTGATTGGTGGAAAGATTAGAGGGGAGATGAGGAAAAGTTTTTTCACCCAAAGGGTGCCAGTTGTCTGGAACTTACTGCCTGTAAGGGTAGTACAGGCAGAAACCCTCAACTCATTTAAAAGGGGTCTAGATATGCACCTCAAGCAGGGCTACGGACCAAATGATGGAAAGTGGGATTAGGCTGGGAGGCTCGTTTTTTGGCCGGGGCAGACACGATGGGCCAAGTGGCCTCTTTGTGTGCCATAAACTTTCTATGATACTATTGGGCTAAAAATTCTCTTATTCCTCAATTCTAACCATGGAGTCTCCACTGATGGCTTTCGTTTACCTATATCTTCTCTTATTAATGTTGCAATAGTATCTTTAATCAATAAGGCTTCCCCTCAACCTCTACCAGCTTCTGTATCATAGAACATAGAACATAGAACATTACAGCGCAGTACAGGCCCTTCGGCCCTTGATGTTGTAACCTGAAATATTTAACACTGAACCATGACTAGCTTCCAGCCAAGTCTCTACTGGTCACCATGTCAGACCCTCTAAGCTATATTTGAGCCTCTACTTCACTCAGTTTATTTTTTATACTCTGGGTATTAGTATATGAAACTCTTATTTGGGCAAGAGACCCATTCTTGTCCTTCTGATCTATTGCTGTCTTTCTCTCACTGTTTAGCTTAACTTATTTTTCACTTCTGCTATAACTACTTCAGTTATTTTAGTATTCCCTTCACCTGAATTATCTATATCGCTGTTTGTGACCTGAACTTAGATCTTATCCCTCTTTTTATCTTTGAACTATAATTTTCACTATTGCTTTCAACTGAGACCCCCATCCACCCACTGCGCCCCCCAACCGCCCCCAATTTAGTCCTTTTTACCACCCTATTTCTCCTAGCCCGGTTGGGGTGGAGCCCATCCCAATGGTACAGCTCCTTCTTGTCCCAGTACTGGTGTTAATGTCCCATGAAATGGAATCCCTCCTTCCCACACCATTGCTGTTGACTTTGTGATCTGTTTGATCCTGTGCCAATTAGCACATGGCTCAGGTTCTTTTAATCCTTTGATTACCACACTTCAGGTTAGCTTTTTAATTTAGCTGCTAACTCCTGCTTATACCTCAGAAGGACCTCAGTGAAACCAGTATTGAAGAAGGAACGTATGAATGATTGCTTTCCGGAACCTGGCCTAGGAAAATTTAAATCCCTACTCCCGGACCCTTAGCAATGCCAAAACTCCAGGTCACACAGAATTCCTTGTGCCCAGTGTTGCTAGGGAACAAATGCATTCTTATGGCATTGTTTCATCATTTGAACGCTGTCATAAAACATCTGCCCAGATAATAACAACTTTGCACCTCCAAGGCCTTAGAATTTTAGTCCCTTGATGCTTGGTTTATACTTCATAAAACATCCCATTTTTAAAAAAGACAGACAACTTGAGCAATGTTGTTAAACTATCAGATTTCAACTCATCTGAAACCAAGTAGAAGTTTCCGCTTTGAACTAAATCAGAGGCCACACCATCAATTTTGTAACATAGATATTACATTATGTAAGTATCATGTAATAACAGCCCAGAATTTGCTGGAAAAAAGATAGTGAGTTTAATGGCACTCACCATTATTAATGTGTACATCATCAAGCAACTTGTGGCGAGAAAGAGACATCCCATGAATTATAAATCATCATAAATTGCTGGATGATTTGAGCCACTCTGATGTTGTCCTCGTGAAAGTGGCATCTCACTCTCAACCTCCCCCGAGTTTCAAGAAATTGTTTCATTTGCTCATCAATTGCTTATGAAACTCACTGTAGAAAGTTAGGGTTGGCATTGAACAGCATACAGACTTTTTTAATGATGAGATTAATGTTTCTGCAATGCCCTTCAAACTCTCTAACCCAGAAAGGGAACAATTGAAACTGTGGAGTCTCATTCCTACATGTAATAAATTGTTGTTAGAGATTTTTTTAAATTTTAAATTATATTTTTTATGTGTTGTTCTTACATTTCCTTCCTGTTTCTTTTATCTTTCTCTCTTCTTCCAATCTTTTTTTCATTCTTTCTGTACCTGATTTGACTTTAATTCACCTTATTTCCTTCTGACATTCCTATTTCTTTCTCAATACTTAAATCTCGTTAGGTGAGGAGATAGACTGCTGGTCCTGTCATTCATCAAAGTCCCAGATGCCTTGTTGCTCTCACTGCACCCTTACCAGTTCACACTTCTGTCAAATTACAGAGCAAAAGAATTTTGAGGTGCCGCGTCAGGGAAAAAATCTAACTTGTGGGGCATGCTGCAAGATGCCCCACTCAAGCAAAATCTGGGCCCAAAGAATGAATAAATAAATAGAAGAGGGTAATAAAAAAAACTGTACGCACAGCTTGGGAACCATGCCAATAGTTTGATTGACAATTTTGTTCAACTGATATTTCTTAAAGAGTCAACAGTAAGATGTGTACAATGTTTCGACAAGGTGATATTAATTCATGGATCCCAGCTGCCGATCAATTCTTTTTAAAATTAAAACGCTGACGTCTAATTCTGTGAAATTTAATTCTTCTGTACAGTCAAAAAACTGAAGTCAGCTCGTTTCTAAAAAGAAAAGTAATACAGAAACATTGCAACTTGTGGTACAATTTGGTTCATGAATACTGGTCTGCATGTTCCCATTCATGTATCTGCACATGGGGCCAATGGATCTTCTGGTTATAGGAGGCTGGGAAGGATTCTCATCCCAGTGGATTTCCATCCATTCAAATTAACAGGCGGGAAGTCCTGTGGGGTCCCTTAGGAGAATGTGCTGCTGCCCAACCAATTTTCCTGTGTTCGCCGCATCCAGGAAATCCAATTGCACCAAGTGTAAAAGGAGGAAACTTTGCCCCTCTGCCATTCATAGGAGTTTTCTTGTGAACATAACACTGGTACCTGGGAACTCTATAAGTAGTTTTGTAACAGCAAGATTAAAAATGGCAGTAAGAAAGTTTTGCTTTTATACAACACCCTTCAAAACTTCATGATGTCCCAAAGCACTTGGCAGCCAATAAAGTATTTTTGAAGTGCAGTCACTCTTGTAATGTAGGAAATTAGAATTAGAACATTACAGCGCAGTACAGGCCCTTCGGCCCTCGATGTTGCGCCGACCTGTACTTTGTGCACAGCAAGCTCCCACAAACAGCAATGTGATATAAATGACCAGATAATCTGTTTCCAGGTGTTGGTTGAGGTATAAACAGTGACCAGGACAAACTCCCCTGCTCTTCTTCCAAATAGCACTGCAGGATATTTTTTAATGTTCACCTGAGAGGGCAGACAGCAACTCAGTTTAATATTTCATCTGAAAGGTCAAACTTCTGACGGTGCAGCACTGGGTGCATTAGGCTGGATTTTAAACTTAAGTCTCCGAAGTGGGACTTAAATCCACAACCTTCTGACTCAGAAACAAGATTGTCACTCACTGAGCCACAGCTGATTTTGTGTGCACTTTACACCCTTAGATGCTGTCTCATGGCTATTAGTTACAGAAACACTGCACCGAAGGTTTAAAGTGAGGATTGCTGACTTGATAGAAAGGTGTTAATGCAAATTACAGTACTGTTTCGCGGTCTGCCATTAGTGTAAGAACTATTGGATGCCAATCTAATCCAACTTTGTTTTTATTTTCCAGCCTTTCTTCCACTTACATAAAGTGTTCACCAAGGGACACTGCTTGACTCTGGAAAAGAAATACCTAGCTTAAAAAGTAGCGCTCTGTTAACTAGATAATCAATCAATCACTGAGTACATCTAGTTTTAGTTTTGAATTCTGATTGACCTGATTTTTAAGCTCAGCCTTGAAGGAGGCCATTCAGCCCGTCATGCCTGTGCCAGCTCTTTGAAAGAGTTGTGCAATTATTCATACTGCCCCAATCTTTCCCTATAGTCCTAGTATTTCATTATACATTCCAAAGGATAATTATAACTGAATCAGAAAATTGGAATCCAACATAGCATTGTCAGGGGAAACTGTCAGCCCAGAGCCAGCTGTCTGAGCAGAGAGTATTGCACAGCTGTTTAAAGTGTGAGCAATGTCTGCTATTTTAAGTAGTTCATCAGTAAACGGTGTAAAAGACCTTGATGCAAACCTCAACCTCTCCTCCTAGTCAGTACACCTTTTATATTTTACAAATGACTAACATCTGAGAGGCAAGGTTCAAGCTGAGAAACCCGATTTAACCTGCAACACTGGGTTTAAACTGAGAACCATAGAATGGTTACTGCACAGAATGGGGCCATTTGGCCCATCAAGTCCATGCCCTCTCTCTGCAAGCGTAACGCAGCTAGTCACATTCCTCGTCCTATCCCCTTAGCCCTGCAAACTATTTCTTTTCAAATATTTATGTAATTTCTTTCTGAAGGCCTCGATTGAGCCTACCTCCACCACACTGTCAGGTCGTGCAATCCAGACCATAACTACTCGCTGCGTAAAAAAGTTTTTCCTCATGTCGTCTTTGGTTCTTTTGCCAATCACCTTAAGTCTGTGACCCTTCCACCAACAGGAACAGTTTCTCTCTATCTACTCTGTCTATATCTGTCATGATTTTGAAAACCTCTATCAAATCTCCTCTCAACCTCTCCGCTATAAGGAGAACCCCAGCTTCTCCAATCTATCCACATAATAGTCTCTCATCCCTGGACCCATTCTCATAAATCTTTTCTGCACCCTCTCTAAAGCCTTCACAGCCTTCCTAAAGTGTGGTGCCCAAAATTGGACACAATGTTCCAGTTGTGAATGACCCAGTGCTTTATAACTTCCTTGCTTTTATACTCTATGCCTCGATTTATAAAGCCCAGGATCCTGTATGCTTTTTTTTTTACCACTTTCTCAACATGCCCTGCACTGTCAATGATTTGTTCACAAATACCCCCAGGTCCCTCTGTTCCTGCACCCCCTTTAGAACTGTACACTTTATTTTATATTGCCTCTCCTCTCTCGTCATATCACTTCTCTGCATTAAATTTCATCTGCCACATGTCTACCCATTCTCCCATCCTGTCAACATCATCTTGAAGTCTATCACCATCCTTCTCACTGTTCACTACACTTTCAAGTTTTGTGTTATCCACTAATTTTGAAATTGCATCCTGTACACCCAAGTCTGGTTCATTGAAATATATCAAGAAAAGCAGTGGTACCAGTACCAACCCCTGGGGAACCCCACTGCATACCTTCCTCCAGTCTGAAAAATAACTGTTCATCGCTACTCTCTGTTTCCTGTCCTTAAGGCAATTTTGTATCCATGCTTTCATAACCCCTTTTATTCCATAGGCTTTAACTTCGCTGACAAGCCCATTATGATATCAAATGCCTTTTGGAAGTCCATGTACACCACATCAACCTCATGAGACTCATCTACCTGCTCTGTTACCCAATCAGAAAACTCAAACAAGTCAGTTATACATGATTTGCTTCCAACAAATCCAGGCTGACTTTCCTTAATTAATCTACAATTGTCCAATGATTGTTAATTATGCCCTGGATTATTGTTTCCAAAGGCTTCCCACCACTGAGGTTCAACTGACTGGCCTGTACTTACTGGGTTTATCTTTACTCTTTTTTAAACAAGGGGATAACATTTGGAAATCTCCAGCCCTCTGTATCAAAGGAGGATTGGAAGATTATGACCAGTGCCTCTGCAATTTCCACCCTTACTTCCCTGAGGAACCATCAGGTCCTGGTGACTTATAAATTTTAAGTACAGCCAGCCTATAAAATACCTCCTCTTTAACAAATTTTAGCCCATCCAGTATCTCAACTACCTCCTCTTTTACTGTCACTTTGGCAGTATTTTCTTCCTTGGCAAAGGCAGATGCAAAGTACTCAGTTGGTACCTCAGCCACGCCATCAGCCTGCATGTTTAGGACTCCTGAAGAGATTATGTTGAAACTGAGAGACTGTGTTCAAACTGAGAGACTGGGTTCAAACTGAGAGACTGGATTTAAACTGAGAGACTGAGTTTAAACTGAGAACCTAGGATCAAACTGAGAGACTGGGTTCAAACTGCGAGACTGAGTTTAAACTGAGAACCGAGGATCAAACTGAGAGACTGGGTTCAAACTGAGAGACTGGGTTCAAACTGAGAGACTGGATTTAAACTGAGAGACTGAGTTTAAACTGAGAACCTAGGATCAAACTGAGAGACTGGGTTCAAACTGCGAGACTGAGTTTAAACTGAGAACCGAGGATCAAACTGAGAGACTGGGTTCAAACTGCGAGACTGAGTTTAAACTGAGAACCTAGGATCAAACTGAGAGACTGGGTTCAAACTGAGAGACTGACCTTAAACTGAGAGACTGGATTTAAACTGAGAACCTAGGATCAAACTGAGAGACTGGGTTCAAACTGAGAGACTGAGTTTAAACTGAGAGACTGGATTTAAACTGAGAACCTAGGATCAAACTGAGAGACTGGGTTCAAACTGAGAGACTGGGTTCAAACTGAGAGACTGAGTTTAAACTGAGAGACTGAGTTTAAACTGAGAGACTGACTTTAAACTGAGAGACTGGGTTCAAACTGAGAGACTGAGTTTAAACTGAGAGACTGAGTTTAAACTGAGAGACTGGGTTCAAACTGAGAGACTGAGTTTAAACTGAGAGACTGGATTTAAACTGAGAACCTAGGATCAAACTGAGAGACTGGGTTCAAACTGAGAGACTGGGTTCAAACTGAGAGACTGGGTTCAAACTGAGAGACTGAGTTTAAACTGAGAGACTGAGTTTAAACTGAGAGACTGGGATGAAACTGAGAGACTGAGTTTAAACTGAGAGACTGGGTTCAAACTGAGAGACTGAGTTTAAACTGAGAGACTGAGTTTAAACTGAGAGACTGGGATCAAACTGAGAGACTGGGTTCAAACTGAGAGACTGAGTTTAAACTGAGAGACTGAGTTTAAACTGAGAGACTGGGATCAAACTGAGAGACTGGGATCAAACTGAGGGACTGAGTTTAAACTGAGAACCTAGGATCAAACTGAGAGACTGGGTTCAAACTGAGAGACTGAGTTTAAACTGAGAGACTGGGTTCAAACTGAGAGACTGAGTTTAAACTGAGAACCCAGGATCAAACTGAGAGACTGGGTTCAAACTAAGAGACTGAGTTTAAACTGAGAACCTAGGATCAAACTGAGAGACTGAGATTAAACTGAGAACCTAGGATCAACCTGAGAGACTGGGTTCAAACTGAGAGACTGAGTTTAAACTAAGAACCTAGGATCAAACTGGGAGACTGGGTTCAAACTGAGAAACTGAGTTTAAACTGAGAACCCAGGATCAAACTGAGAGACTGGGTTAAAACTGAGAGACTGGATTTAAACTGAGAACCTAGGATCAAACTTAGAGACTGGGTTCAAATTGAGAGACTGAGTTTAAACTGAGAACCTAGGATCAAACTGAGAGACTGGGTTCAAACTGAGAGACTGAGTTTAAACTGAGAACCTAGGATCAAACTGGGAGACTGGGTTCAAACTGAGAGACTGAGTTTAAACTGAGAACCTAGGATCAAACTTAGAGACTGGGTTCAAACTGAGAGACTGAGTTTAAACTGAGAACCTAGGATCAAACTGAGAGACTGGGTTCAAACTGAGAGACTGGATTTAAACTGAGAACCTAGGATCAAACTGAGAGAATGGGTTCAAACTGAGAGACTGAGTTTAAACTAAGAGACTGAGTTTAAACTGAGAACCTAGGATCAAACTGAGAGACTGAGATTAAACTGAGAACCTAGGATCAACCTGAGAGACTGGGTTCAAACTGAGAGACTGAGTTTAAACTAAGAACCTAGGATCAAACTGGGAGACTGGGTTCAAACTGAGAGACTGAGTTTAAACTGAGAACCTAGGATCAAACTGAGAGACTGGGTTCAAACTGAGAGACTGGATTTAAACTGAGAACCTAGGATCAAACTGAGAGACTGGGATCAAACTGAGAGACTGGGTTCAAACTGAGAGACTGAGTTTAAACTGAGAGACTGAGTTTAAACTGAGAGACTGGGATCAAACTGAGAGACTGGGTTCAAACTGAGAGACTGAGTTTAAACTGAGAACCTAGGATCAAACTGAGAGACTGGGTTCAAACTGAGAGACTGGATTTAAACTGAGAACCTAGGATCAAACTGAGAGAATGGGATCAAACTGAGAGACTGGGTTCAAACTGAGAGACTGAGTTTAAACTAAGAGACTGAGTTTAAACTGAGAACCTAGGATCAAACTGAGAGACTGAGATTAAACTGAGAACCTAGGATCAACCTGAGAGACTGGGTTCAAACTGAGAGACTGAGTTTAAACTAAGAACCTAGGATCAAACTGGGAGACTGGGTTCAAACTGAGAGACTGGATTTAAACTGAGAACCTAGGATCAAACTGAGAGACTGGGATCAAACTGAGAGACTGGGTTCAAACTGAGAGACTGAGTTTAAACTGAGAGACTGAGTTTAAACTGAGAGACTGGGATCAAACTGAGAGACTGGGTTCAAACTGAGAGACTGAGTTTAAACTGAGAGACTGGGATCAAACTGAGAGACTGGGTTCAAACTGAGAGACTGAGTTTAAACTGAGAGACTGGGATCAAACTGAGAGACTGGGTTCAAAATGAGGGACTGAGTTTAAACTGAGAACCTAGGATCAAACTGAGAGACTGGGTTCAAACTGAGAGACTGAGTTTAAACTGAGAGACTGGGTTTAAACTGAGAACCCAGGATCAAACTGAGAGACTGGGTTCAAACTGAGAGACTGGATTTAAACTGAGAACCTAGGATCAAACTTAGAGACTGGGTTCAAATTGAGAGACTGAGTTTAAACTGAGAACCTAGGATCAAACTGAGAGACTGGGTTCAAACTGAGAGACTGAGTTTAAACTGAGAACCTAGGATCAAACTGGGAGACTGGGTTCAAACTGAGAGACTGAGTTTAAACTGAGAACCTAGGATCAAACTTAGAGACTGGGTTCAAACTGAGAGACTGAGTTTAAACTGAGAACCTAGGATCAAACTGAGAGACTGGGATCAAACTGAGAGACTGGGTTCAAACTGAGAGACTGAGTTTAAACTGAGAGACTGGGTTCAAACTGAGAGACTGAGTTTAAACTGAGAGACTGGGTTCAAACTGAGAGACTGAGTTTAAACTGAAAGACTGAGTTTAAACTGAGAACCTAGGATCAAACTGAGAGACTGGGATCAAACTGAGAGACTGGGTTCAAACTGAGAGACTGAGTTTAAACTGAGAGACTGGGTTCAAACTGAGAGACTGAGTTTAAACTGAGAGACTGAGTTTAAACTGAGAGACTGGGATCAAACTGAGAGACTGGGTTCAAACTGAGAGACTGAGTTTAAACTGAGAACTAGGATCAAACTGAGAAACTGGGTTCAAACTGAGAGACTGAGTTTAAACTGAGAGACTGGGTTTAAACTGAGAGACTGGGTTCAAACTGAGAGACTGAGTTTAAACTGAGAACCTAGGATCAAACTGAGAGACTGGGTTCAAACTAAGAGACTGAGTTTAAACTGAGAACCTAGGATCAAACTGAGAGACTGGGTTCAAACTGAGAGACTGAGATTAAACTGAGAAACTGGGTTCAAACTGAGAGACTGAGTTTAAACTGAGAGACTGGGATCAAACTGAGAGACTGAGTTTAAACTGAGAGACTGGGTTCAAACTGAGAGACTGAGTTTAAACTGAGAGACTGAGTTTAAACTGAGAGACTGGGATCAAACTGAGAGACTGGGTTCAAACTGAGAGACTGAGTTTAAACTGAGAGACTGGGATCAAACTGAGAGACTGGGTTCAAAATGAGGGACTGAGTTTAAACTGAGAGACTGGGTTTAAACTGAGAGACTGGGATCAAACTGAGAGACTGAGTTTAAACTGAGAACCCAGGATCAAACTGAGAGACTGGGTTCAAACTGAGAGACTGAGTTTAAACTGAGAACCTAGGATCAAACTGAGAGACTGAGTTTAAACTGAGAACCGAGGATCAAACTGAGAGACTGGGTTCAAACTGAGAGACTGAGTTTAAACTGAGAACCTAGGATCAAACTGGGAGACTGGGTTCAAACTGAGAGACTGAGTTTAAACTGAGAACCTAGGATCAAACTGAGAGACTGGGTTAAAACTGAGAGACTGGATTTAAACTGAGAACCTAGGATCAAACTTAGAGACTGGGTTCAAACTGAGAGACTGAGTTTAAACTGAGAACCTAGGATCAAACTGAGAGACTGGGTTCAAACTGAGAGACTGAGTTTAAACTGAGAACCTAGGATCAAACTGGGAGACTGGGTTCAAACTGAGAGACTGAGTTTAAACTGAGAACCTAGGATCAAACTGAGAGACTGGGTTCAAACTGAGAGACTGGATTTAAACTGAGAACCTAGGATCAAACTGAGAGACTGGGATCAAACTGAGAGACTGGGTTCAAACTGAGAGACTGAGTTTAAACTGAGAGACTGGGTTCAAACTGAGAGACTGGGTTCAAACTGAGAGACTGAGTTTAAATTGAGAGACTGAGTTTAAACTGAGAACCTAGGATCAAACTGAGAGACTGAGTTTAAACTGAGAGACTGGGTTCAAACTGAGAGACTGAGTTTAAACTGAGAGACTGGGTTCAAACTGAGAGACTGAGTTTAAACTGAGAGACTGAGTTTAAACTGAGAGACTGGGTTCAAACTGAGAGACTGAGTTTAAACTGAGAACCCAGGATCAAACTGAGAGACTGGGTTCAAACTGAGAGACTGAGTTTAAACTGAGAGACTGGGTTTAAACTGAGAGACTGGGTTCAAACTGAGAGACTGAGTTTAAACTGAGAACCTAGGATCAAACTGAGAGACTGGGTTCAAACTAAGAGACTGAGTTTAAACTGAGAACCTCGGATCAAACTGAGAGACTGAGTTTAAACTGAGAACCTAGGATCAAACTGAGAGACTGGCTTCAAACTAAGAGACTGAGTTTAAACTGAGAGCGAGGATCAAACTGAGAGACTGGGTTCAAACTGAGAGACTGAGTTTCAACTGAGAACCTAGGATCAAACTGAGAGACTGGGTTCAAACTGAGAGACTGAGTTTAAACTGAGAACCTAGGATCAAACTGGGAGACTGGGTTCAAACTGAGAGACTGAGTTTAAACTGAGAACCTAGGATCAAACTGAGAGACTGGGTTAAAACTGAGAGACTGGATTTAAACTGAGAACCTAGGATCAAACTTAGAGACTGGGTTCAAACTGAGAGACTGAGTTTAAACTGAGAACCTAGGATCAAACTGAGAGACTGGGTTCAAACTGAGAGACTGAGTTTAAACTGAGAACCTAGGATCAAACTGGGAGACTGGGTTCAAACTGAGAGACTGAGTTTAAACTGAGAGACTGGGTTCAAACTGAGAGACTGAGTTTAAACTGTGAGACTGGGTTCAAACTGAGAGACTGAGTTTAAACTGAGAGACTGAGTTTAAACTGAGAACCTAGGATCAAACTGAGAGACTGGGATCAAACTGAGAGACTGGGTTCAAACTGAGAGACTGAGTTTAAACTGAGAGACTGGGTTCAAACTGAGAGACTGAGTTTAAACTGAGAGACTGGGTTCAAACTGAGAGACTGAGTTTAAACTGAGAGACTGAGTTTAAACTGAGAGACTGGGATCAAACTGAGAGACTGGGTTCAAACTGAGAGACTGAGTTTAGACTGAGAACCTAGGATCAAATTGAGAGACTGGGTTCAAACTGAGAGTCTGAGTTTAAACTGAGAGACTGGGTTTAAACTGAGAGACTGGGTTCAAACTGAGAGACTGAGTTTAAACTGAGAACCTAGGATCAAACTGAGAGACTGGGTTCAAACTAAGAGACTGAGTTTAAACTGAGAACCTAGGATCAAACTGAGAGACTGAGTTTAAACTGAGAACCTAGGATCAAACTGAGAGACTGGGTTCAAACTGAGAGACTGAGTTTAAACTGAGAGACTGGGTTTAAACTGAGAGACTGGGATCAAACTGAGAGACTGGGTTCAAACTGAGAGACTGAGTTTAAACTGAGAGACTGGGTTCAAACTGAGAGACTGAGTTTAAACTGAGAGACTGGGTTCAAACTGAGAGACTGAGTTTAAACTGAAAGACTGAGTTTAAACTGAGAACCTAGGATCAAACTGAGAGACTGGGATCAAACTGAGAGACTGGGTTCAAACTGAGAGACTGAGTTTAAACTGAGAGACTGGGTTCAAACTGAGAGACTGAGTTTAAACTGAGAGACTGAGTTTAAACTGAGAGACTGGGATCAAACTGAGAGACTGGGTTCAAACTGAGAGACTGAGTTTAAACTGAGAACTAGGATCAAACTGAGAAACTGGGTTCAAACTGAGAGACTGAGTTTAAACTGAGAGACTGGGTTTAAACTGAGAGACTGGGTTCAAACTGAGAGACTGACTTAAACTGAGAACCTAGGATCAAACTGAGAGACTGGGTTCAAACTAAGAGACTGAGTTTAAACTGAGAACCTAGGATCAAACTGAGAGACTGGGTTCAAACTGAGAGACTGAGTTTAAACTGAGAAACTGGGTTCAAACTGAGAGACTGAGTTTAAACTGAGAGACTGGGATCAAACTGAGAGACTGAGTTTAAACTGAGAACCTAGGATCAAACTGAGAGACTGAGTTTAAACTGAGAGACTGGGTTCAAACTGAGAGACTGAGTTTAAACTGAGAGACTGAGTTTAAACTGAGAGACTGGGATCAAACTGAGAGACTGGGTTCAAACTGAGAGACTGAGTTTAAACTGAGAGACTGGGATCAAACTGAGAGACTGGGTTCAAAATGAGGGACTGAGTTTAAACTGAGAGACTGGGTTTAAACTGAGAGACTGGGATCAAACTGAGAGACTGAGTTTAAACTGAGAACCCAGGATCAAACTGAGAGACTGGGTTCAAACTGAGAGATTGAGTTTAAACTGAGAACCTAGGATCAAACTGAGAGACTGAGTTTAAACTGAGAACCTAGGATCAAACTGAGAGACTGGGTTCAAACTGAGAGACTGAGTTTAAACTGAGAACCTAGGATCAAACTGGGAGACTGGGTTCAAACTGAGAGACTGAGTTTAAACTGAGAACCTAGGATCAAACTGAGAGACTGGGTTAAAACTGAGAGACTGGATTTAAACTGAGAACCTAGGATCAAACTTAGAGACTGGGTTCAAACTGAGAGACTGAGTTTAAACTGAGAACCTAGGATCAAACTGAGAGACTGGGTTCAAACTGAGAGACTGAGTTTAAACTGAGAACCTAGGATCAAACTGGGAGACTGGGTTCAAACTGAGAGACTGAGTTTAAACTGAGAACCTAGGATCAAACTGAGAGACTGGGTTCAAACTGAGAGACTGGATTTAAACTGAGAACCTAGGATCAAACTGAGAGACTGGGATCAAACTGAGAGACTGGGTTCAAACTGAGAGACTGAGTTTAAACTGAGAGACTGGGTTCAAACTGAGAGACTGGGTTCAAACTGAGAGACTGAGTTTAAATTGAGAGACTGAGTTTAAACTGAGAACCTAGGATCAAACTGAGAGACTGAGTTTAAACTGAGAGACTGGGTTCAAACTGAGAGACTGAGTTTAAACTGAGAGACTGGGTTCAAACTGAGAAACTGAGTTTAAACTGAGAGACTGAGTTTAAACTGAGAGACTGGGTTCAAACTGAGAGACTGAGTTTAAACTGAGAACCCAGGATCAAACTGAGAGACTGGGTTGAAACTGAGAGACTGAGTTTAAACTGAGAGACTGGGTTTAAACTGAGAGACTGGGTTCAAACTGAGAGACTGAGTTTAAACTGAGAACCTAGGATCAAACTGAGAGACTGGGTTCAAACTAAGAGACTGAGTTTAAACTGAGAACCTCGGATCAAACTGAGAGACTGAGTTTAAACTGAGAACCTAGGATCAAACTGAGAGACTGGCTTCAAACTAAGAGACTGAGTTTAAACTGAGAGCGAGGATCAAACTGAGAGACTGGGTTCAAACTGACAGACTGAGTTTAAACTGAGAACCTAGGATCAAACTGAGAGACTGGGTTCAAACTGAGAGACTGAGTTTTAACTGAGAACCTAGGATCAAACTGGGAGACTGGGTTCAAACTGAGAGACTGAGTTTAAACTGAGAACCTAGGATCAAACTGAGAGACTGGGTTAAAACTGAGAGACTGGATTTAAACTGAGAACCTAGGATCAAACTTAGAGACTGGGTTCAAACTGAGAGACTGAGTTTAAACTGAGAACCTAGGATCAAACTGAGAGACTGGGTTCAAACTGAGAGACTGAGTTTAAACTGAGAACCTAGGATCAAACTGGGAGACTGGGTTCAAACTGAGAGACTGAGTTTAAACTGAGAGACTGGGTTCAAACTGAGAGACTGAGTTTAAACTGTGAGACTGGGTTCAAACTGAGAGACTGAGTTTAAACTGAGAGACTGAGTTTAAACTGAGAACCTAGGATCAAACTGAGAGACTGGGATCAAACTGAGAGACTGGGTTCAAACTGAGAGACTGAGTTTAAACTGAGAGACTGGGTTCAAACTGAGAGACTGAGTTTAAACTGAGAGACTGGGTTCAAACTGAGAGACTGAGTTTAAACTGAGAGACTGAGTTTAAACTGAGAGACTGGGATCAAACTGAGAGACTGGGTTCAAACTGAGAGACTGAGTTTAGACTGAGAACCTAGGATCAAATTGAGAGACTGGGTTCAAACTGAGAGTCTGAGTTTAAACTGAGAGACTGGGTTTAAACTGAGAGACTGGGTTCAAACTGAGAGACTGAGTTTAAACTGAGAACCTAGGATCAAACTGAGAGACTGGGTTCAAACTAAGAGACTGAGTTTAAACTGAGAACCTAGGATCAAACTGAGAGACTGAGTTTAAACTGAGAACCTAGGATCAAACTGAGAGACTGGGTTCAAACTGAGAGACTGAGTTTAAACTGAGAGACTGGGTTTAAACTGAGAGACTGGGATCAAACTGAGAGACTGGGTTCAAACTGAGAGACTAAGTTTAAACTGAGAACCCAGGATCAAACTGAGAGACTGGGTTCAAAGTGAGAGACTGAGTTTAAACTGAGAACCTAGGATCAAACTGAGAGACTGAGTTTAAACTGAGAACCTAGGATCAAACTGAGAGACTGGGTACAAACTGAGAGACTGAGTTTAAACTGAGAACCTAGGATCAAACTGGGAGACTGGGTTCAAACTGAGAGACTGAGTTTAAACTGAGAACCTAGGATCAAACTGAGAGACTGGGTTAAAACTGAGAGACTGGATTTAAACTGAGAACCTAGGATCAAACTTAGAGACTGGGTTCAAACTGAGAGACTGAGTTTAAACTGAGAACCTAGGATCAAACTGAGAGACTGGGTTCAAACTGAGAGACTGAGTTTAAACTGAGAACCTAGGATCAAACTGGGAGACTGGGTTCAAACTGAGAGACTGAGTTTAAACTGAGAACCTAGGATCAAACTGAGAGACTGGGTTCAAACTGAGAGACTGAGTTTAAACTGAGAGACTGGGTTTAAACTGAGAGACTGGGTTCAAACTGAGAGACTGAGTTTAAACTGAGAACCTAGGATCAAACTGAGAGACTGGGTTCAAACTAAGAGACTGAGTTTAAACTGAGAACCTAGGATCAAACTGAGAGACTGAGTTTAAACTGAGAACCTAGGATCAAACTGAGAGACTGGGTTCAAACTGAGAGACTGAGTTTAAACTGAGAGACTGGGTTTAAACTGAGAGACTGGGATCAAACTGAGAGACTGGGTTCAAACTGAGAGACTGAGTTTAAACTGAGAACCCAGGATCAAACTGAGAGACTGGGTTCAAACTGAGAGACTGAGTTTAAACTGAGAACCTAGGATCAAACTGAGAGACTGGGTTCAAACTGAGAGACTGAGTTTAAACTGAGAACCTAGGATCAAACTGGGAGACTGGGTTCAAACTGAGAGACTGAGTTTAAACTGAGAACCTAGGATCAAACTGAGAGACTGGGTTAAAACTGAGAGACTGGATTTAAACTGAGAACCTAGGATCAAACTTAGAGACTGGGTTCAAACTGAGAGACTGAGTTTAAACTGAGAACCTAGGATCAAACTGGGAGACTGGGTTCAAACTGAGAGACTGAGTTTAAACTGAGAACCTAGGATCAAACTTAGAGACTGGGTTCAAACTGAGAGACTGAGTTTAAACTGAGAACCGAGGATCAAACTGAGAGACTGGGTTCAAACTGAGAGACTGGATTTAAACTGAGAACCTAGGATCAAACTGAGAGACTGGGATCAAACTGAGAGACTGGGTTCAAACTGAGAGACTGAGTTTAAACTGAGAGACTGTGTTTAAACTGAGAACCTAGGATCAAACTGAGAGACTGGGATCAAACTGAGAGACTGGGTTCAAACTGAGAGACTGAGTTTAAACTGAGAACCTAGGATCAAACTGAGAGACTGGGTTCAAACTGAGAGACTGAGTTTAAACTGAGAACCTAGGATCAAACTGGGAGACTGGGTTCAAACTGAGAGACTGAGTTTAAACTGAGAACCTAGGATCAAACTGAGAGACTGGGTTCAAACTGAGAGACTGAGTTTAAACTGAGAACCTAGGATCAAACTGGGAGACTGGGTTCAAACTGAGAGACTGAGTTTAAACTGAGAGACTGGGTTCAAACTGAGAGACTGAGTTTAAACTGTGAGACTGGGTTCAAACTGAGAGACTGAGTTTAAACTGAGAGACTGAGTTTAAACTGAGAACCTAGGATCAAACTGAGAGACTGGGATCAAACTGAGAGACTGGGTTCAAACTGAGAGACTGAGTTTAAACTGAGAGACTGGGTTCAAACTGAGAGACTGAGTTTAAACTGAGAGACTGGGTTCAAACTGAGAGACTGAGTTTAAACTGAGAGACTGAGTTTAAACTGAGAGACTGGGATCAAACTGAGAGACTGGGTTCAAACTGAGAGACTCAGTTTAAACTGAGAACCTAGGATCAAATTGAGAGACTGGGTTCAAACTGAGAGTCTGAGTTTAAACTGAGAGACTGGGTTTAAACTGAGAGACTGGGTTCAAACTGAGAGACTGAGTTTAAACTGAGAACCTAGGATCAAACTGAGAGACTGGGTTCAAACTAAGAGACTGAGTTTAAACTGAGAACCTAGGATCAAACTGAGAGACTGAGTTTAAACTGAGAACCTAGGATCAGACTGAGTGACTGGGTTCAAACTGAGAGACTGAGTTTAAACTGAGAACCTAGGACAAACTGAGAGACTGGGTTCAAACTGAGAGACTGAGTTTAAACTGAGAACCTAGGATCAAACTTAGAGACTGGGTTCAAACTGAGAGACTGAGTTTAAACTGAGAACCTAGGATCAAACTGAGAGACTGGCTTCAAACTAAGAGACTGAGTTTAAACTGAGAACCTCGGATCAAACTTAGAGACTGGGTTCAAACTGAGAGACTGAGTTTAAACTGAGAACCTAGGATCAAACTGAGAGACTGGGTTCAAACTGAGAGACTGGATTTAAACTGAGAACCTAGGATCAAACTGAGAGACTGGGATCAAGCTGAGAGACTGGGTTCAAATTGAGAGACTGAGTTTAAAATGAGAAACTAGGATCAAACTGAGAGTCTGGGATCAAGCTGAGAGACTGGGTTCAAACTGAGAGATTGAGTTTGAACTGAGAACCTTGGATCAAACTGAGAGACTGGGATCAAGCTGAGAGACTGGGTTCAAACTAAGAGACTGAGTTTAAACAGAGAACCTAGGATCAAACTGAGAGACTGGGATCAAGCTGAGAGACTGGGTTCAAACTGAGAGATTGAGTTTGAACTGAGAACCTTGGATCAAACTGAGAGACTGGGATCAAGCTGAGAGACTGGGTTCAAACTAAGAGACTGAGTTTAAACAGAGAACCTAGGATCAAACTGAGAGTCTGGGATCAAGCTGAGAGACTGGGTTCAAACTGAGAGATTGAGTTTGAACTGAGAACCTTGGATCAAACTGAGAGACTGGGATCAAGCTGAGAGACTGGGTTCAAACTAAGAGACTGAGTTTAAACTGAGAACCTAGGACAAACTGAGAGACTGGGTTCAAACTGAGAGACTGAGTTTAAACTGAGAACCTAGGATCAAACTTAGAGACTGGGTTCAAACTGAGAGACTGAGTTTAAACTGAGAACCTAGGATCAAACTGAGAGACTGGGTTCAAACTGAGAGACTGAGTTTAAACTGAGAACCTCGGATCAAACTTAGAGACTGGGTTCAAACTGAGAGACTGAGTTTAAACTGAGAACCTAGGATCAAACTGAGAGACTGGGTTCAAACTGAGAGACTGGATTTAAACTGAGAACCTAGGATCAAACTGAGAGACTGGGATCAAGCTGAGAGACTGGGTTCAAATTGAGAGACTGAGTTTAAAATGAGAACCTAGGATCAAACTGAGAGTCTGGGATCAAGCTGAGAAACTGGGTTCAAACTGAGAGATTGAGTTTGAACTGAGAACCTTGGATCAAACTGAGAGACTGGGATCAAGCTGAGAGACTGGGTTCAAACTAAGAGACTGAGTTTAAACAGAGAACCTAGGATCAAACTGAGAGACTGGGATCAAGCTGAGAGACTGGGTTCAAACTAAGAGACTGAGTTTAAACTGAGAACCTGGGATCAAACTGAGAGACTGGGTTCAAACTGAGAGACTGAGTTTGAACTGAGAACCGAGGATCAAACTGAGAGACTGGGATCAAGCTGAGAGACTGGATTTAAACTGAGAACCTAGGATCAAACTGAGAGACTGAGTTTAAACTGAAAACCTAGGATCAAACTGAGAGACTGGGTTCAAACTGAGAGACTGAGTTGAAACTGAGAACCTATGATCAAACTGAGAGACTGGGTTCAAACTAAGAGACTGAGTTTAAACTGAGAACCTGGGATCAAACTGAGAGACTGGGTTCAAACTGAGAGACTGAGTTTAAACTGAGAGACTGGGTTCAAACTGAGAGACTGAGTTTAAACTGAGAGACTGGGTTCAAACTGAGAGACTGAGTTTAAACTGAGAGACTGAGTTTAAACTGAGAGACTGGGATCAAACTGAGAGACTGGGTTCAAACTGAGAGACTGAGTTTAAACTAAGAGATTGAGTTTAAACTGAGAACCTGGGATCAAACTGAGAGACTGGGTTCAAACTGAGAGACTGAGTTTAAACTGAGAGACTGGGTTCAAACTGAGAGACTGAGTTTAAACTGAGAGACTGGGTTC
This sequence comes from Heterodontus francisci, assembly GCF_036365525.1. Classification (NCBI taxonomy): domain Eukaryota; kingdom Metazoa; phylum Chordata; class Chondrichthyes; order Heterodontiformes; family Heterodontidae; genus Heterodontus; species Heterodontus francisci. The sequence continues at coordinate 21,120,913 of NC_090373.1, forward strand.
AAACTGAGAGACTGAGTTTAAACTGAGAGACTGAGTTTAAACTGAGAGACTGGGATCAAACTGAGAGACTGGGTTCAAACTGAGAGACTGAGTTTAAACTGAGAACCTAGGATCAAACTGAGAGACTGGGTTCAAACTGAGAGACTGAGTTTAAACTGAGAGACTGGGTTCAAACTGAGAGACTGAGTTTAAACTGAGAGACTGAGTTTAAACTGAGAGACTGGGATCAAACTGAGAGACTGGGTTCAAACTGAGAGACTGAGTTTAAACTGAGAACCTAGGATCAAATTGAGAGACTGGGTTCAAACTGAGAGTCTGAGTTTAAACTGAGAGACTGGGTTTAAACTGAGAGACTGGGTTCAAACTGAGAGACTGAGTTTAAACTGAGAACCTAGGATCAAACTGAGAGACTGGGTTCAAACTAAGAGATTGAGTTTAAACTGAGAACCTAGGATCAAACTGAGAGACTGAGTTTAAACTGAGAACCTAGGATCAGACTGAGTGACTGGGTTCAAACTGAGAGACTGAGTTTAAACTGAGAACCTAGGACAAACTGAGAGACTGGGTTCAAACTGAGAGACTGAGTTTAAACTGAGAACCTAGGATCAAACTTAGAGACTGGGTTCAAACTGAGAGACTGAGTTTAAACTGAGAACCTAGGATCAAACTGAGAGACTGGCTTCAAACTAAGAGACTGAGTTTAAACTGAGAACCTAGGATCAAACTGAGTGACTGGGTTCAAACTGAGAGACTGAGTTTAAACTGAGAACCTAGGACAAACTGAGAGACTGGGTTCAAACTGAGAGACTGAGTTTAAACTGAGAACCTCGGATCAAACTTAGAGACTGGGTTCAAACTGAGAGACTGAGTTTAAACTGAGAACCTAGGATCAAACTGAGAGACTGGGTTCAAACTGAGAGACTGGATTTAAACTGAGAGACTGAGTTTAAACTGAGAGACTGGGTTCAAACTGAGAGACTGAGTTTAAACTGAGAACCCAGGATCAAACTGAGAGACTGGGTTCAAACTAAGAGACTGAGTTTAAACTGAGAACCTAGGATCAAACTGAGAGACTGAGTTTAAACTGAGAACCTAGGATCAAACTGAGAGACTGGGTTCAAACTGAGAGACTGAGTTTAAACTAAGAACCTAGCACCAAACTGGGAGACTGGGTTCAAACTGAGAGACTGAGTTTAAACTGAGAACCTAGGATCAAACTGAGAGACTGAGTTTAAACTGAGAGACTGGGATCAAACTTAGAGACTGGGTTCAAACTGAGAGACTGAGTTTAAACTGAGAACCTAGGATCAAACTGAGAGACTGGGTTCAAACTGAGAGACTGAGTTTAAACTGAGAACCTAGGATCAAACTGAGAGACTGAGTTTAAACTGAGAACCTGGGATCAAACTTAGAGACTGGGTTCAAACTGAGAGACTGAGTTTAAACTGAGAACCTAGGATCGAACTGAGAGACTGGGTTCAAACTGAGAGACTGGATTTAAACTGAGAACCTAGGATCAAACTGAGAGACTGGGATCAAGCTGAGAGACTGGGTTCAAACTAAGAGACTGAGTTTAAACAGAGAACCTAGGATCAAACTGAGAGACTGGGTTCAAATTGAGAGACTGAGTTTAAACTGAGAACCTTGGATCAAACTGAGAGTCTGGGATCAAGCTGAGAGACTGGGTTCAAACTGAGAGATTGAGTTTGAACTGAGAACCTTGGATCAAACTGAGAGACTGGGATCAAGCTGAGAGACTGGGTTCAAACTAAGAGACTGAGTTTAAACAGAGAACCTAGGATCAAACTGAGAACCTAGGATCAAGCTGAGAGACTGGGTTCAAACTGAGAGACTGAGTTTAAACTGAGAACCTAGGATCAAACTGAGAGACTGGGTTCAAACTAAGAGACTGAGTTTAAACTGAGAACCTAGGATCAAACTGAGAGACTGAGTTTAAACTGAGAACCTAGGATCAGACTGAGTGACTGGGTTCAAACTGAGAGACTGAGTTTAAACTGAGAACCTAGGACAAACTGAGAGACTGGGTTCAAACTGAGAGACTGAGTTTAAACTGAGAACCTAGGATCAAACTTAGAGACTGGGTTCAAACTGAGAGACTGAGTTTAAACTGAGAACCTAGGATCAAACTGAGAGACTGGGTTCAAACTGAGAGACTGGATTTAAACTGAGAACCTAGGATCAAACTGAGAGACTGGGATCAAGCTGAGAGACTGGGTTCAAATTGAGAGACTGAGTTTAAAATGAGAACCTAGGATCAAACTGAGAGTCTGGGATCAAGCTGAGAGACTGGGTTCAAACTGAGAGATTGAGTTTGAACTGAGAACCTTGGATCAAACTGAGAGACTGGGATCAAGCTGAGAGACTGGGTTCAAACTAAGAGACTGAGTTTAAACAGAGAACCTAGGATCAAACTGAGAGACTGGGATCAAGCTGAGAGACTGGGTTCAAACTAAGAGACTGAGTTTAAACTGAGAACCTGGGATCAAACTGAGAGACTGGGTTCAAACTGAGAGACTGAGTTTGAACTGAGAACCGAGGATCAAACTGAGAGACTGGGATCAAACTGAGAGACTGGATTTAAACTGAGAACCTAGGATCAAACTGAGAGACTGAGTTTAAACTGAAAACCTAGGATCAAACTGAGAGACTGGGTTCAAACTGAGAGACTGAGTTGAAACTGAGAACCTATGATCAAACTGAGAGACTGGGTTCAAACTAAGAGACTGAGTTTAAACTGAGAACCTGGGATCAAACTGAGAGACTGGGTTCAAACTGAGAGACTGAGTTTAAACTGAGAGACTGGGTTCAAACTGAGAGACTGAGTTTAAACTGAGAGACTGGGTTCAAACTGAGAGACTGAGTTTAAACTGAGAGACTGAGTTTAAACTGAGAGACTGGGATCAAACTGAGAGACTGGGTTCAAACTGAGAGACTGAGTTTAAACTAAGAGACTGAGTTTAAACTGAGAACCTGGGATCAAACTGAGAGACTGGGTTCAAACTGAGAGACTGAGTTTAAACTGAGAGACTGGGTTCAAACTGAGAGACTGAGTTTAAACTGAGAGACTGGGTTCAAACTGAGAGACTGAGTTTAAACTGAGAGACTGAGTTTAAACTGAGAGACTGGGATCAAACTGAGAGACTGGGTTCAAACTGAGAGACTGAGTTTAAACTGAGAACCTAGGATCAAACTGAGAGACTGGGTTCAAACTGAGAGACTGAGTTTAAACTGAGAAACTAGGATCAAACTGAGAGACTGGGTTCAAACTGAGAGACTGAGTTTAAACTGAGAACCTAGGATCAAACTGAGAGACTGGGTTCAAACTGAGAGACTGGATTTAAACTGAGAACCTAGGATCAAACTGAGAGATTGGGATCAAGCTGAGAGACTGGGTTCAAACTAAGAGACTGAGTTTAAACAGAGAACCTAGGATCAAACTGAGAGACTGGGTTCAAACTGAGAGACTGGGTTCAAATTGAGAGACTGAGTTTAAACTGAGAACCTTGGATCAAACTGAGAGACTGGGATCAAGCTGAGAGACTGGGTTCAAACTAAGAGACTGAGTTTAAACAGAGAACCTAGGATCAAACTGAGAGACTGGGATCAAGCTGAGAGACTGGGTTCAAACTAAGAGACTGAGTTTAAACTGAGAACCTGGGATCAACCTGAGAGACTGGGTTCAAACTGAGAGATTGAGTTTGAACTGAGAACCGAGGATCAAACTGAGAGACTGGGATCAAGCTGAGAGACTGGATTTAAACTGAGAACCTAGGATCAAACTGAGAGACTGAGTTTAAACTGAGAACCTAGGATCAAACTGAGAGACTGGGTTCAAACTGAGAGACTGAGTTGAAACTGAGAACCTAGGATCAAACTGAGAGACTGGGTTCAAACTGAGCGACTGAGTTTAAACTGAGAAACTAGGATCAAACTGAGAGACTGGGTTCATACTGAGAGACTGGGTTCAAACTGAGAGACTGAGTTTAAACTGAGAACCTAGGATCAAACTGAGAGACTGGGTTCAAACTGAGAGACTGAGTTTAAACTGAGAACCTAGGATCAAACTGAGAGACTGTGTTCAAACTGAGAGACTGGGTTCAAACTGAGAGACTGGGTTTAAACTGAGAGACTGGGTTTCAACTGAGAGACTGGATTTAAACTGAGAACCTAGGATCAAACTGAGAGACTGGGTTTAAACTGAGAGACTGGGTTCAAACTGAGAGACTGAGTTTAAACTGAGAGACTGAGTTTAAACTGAGAGACTGGGATCAAACTGAGAGACTGAGTTTAAACTGAGAGACTGGGTTCAAACTGAGAGACTGAGTTTAAACTGAGAGACTGGGATCAAACTGAGAGACTGAGTTGAAACTGAGAACCTAGGATCAAACTGAGAGACTGAGTTTAAACTGAGAGACTGGGTTCAAACTGAGAGACTGAGTTTAAACTGAGAGACTGAGTTTAAACTGAGAGACTGGGATCAAACTGAGAGACTGGGTTCAAACTGAGAGACTGAGTTTAAACTGAGAGACTGGGATCAAACTGAGAGACTGCGTTCAAAATGAGGGACTGAGTTTAAACTGAGAACCTACGATCAAACTGAGAGACTGGGGTTCAAACTGAGAGACTGAGTTTAAACTGAGAGACTGGGTTCAAACTGAGAGACTGAGTTTAAACTGAGAACCCAGGATTAAACTGAGAGACTGGGTTCAAACTAAGAGACTGAGTTTAAACTGAGAACCTAGGATCAAACTGAGAGACTGAGTTTAAACTGAGAACCTAGGATCAAACTGAGAGACTGGGTTCAAACTGAGAGACTGAGTTTAAACTAAGAACCTAGCACCAAACTGGGAGACTGGGTTCAAACTGAGAGACTGAGTTTAAACTGAGAACCTAGGATCAAACTGAGAGACTGAGTTTAAACTGAGAGACTGGGATCAAACTTAGAGACTGGGTTCAAACTGAGAGACTGAGTTTAAACTGAGAACCTAGGATCAAACTGAGAGACTGGGTTCAAACTGAGAGACTGAGTTTAAACTGAGAACCTAGGATCAAACTGAGAGACTGAGTTTAAACTGAGAACCTGGGATCAAACTTAGAGACTGGGTTCAAACTGAGAGACTGAGTTTAAACTGAGAACCTAGGATCAAACTGAGAGACTGGGTTCAAACTGAGAGACTGGATTTAAACTGAGAACCTAGGATCAAACTGAGAGACTGGGATCAAGCTGAGAGACTGGGTTCAAACTAAGAGACTGAGTTTAAACAGAGAACCTAGGATCAAACTGAGAGACTGGGTTCAAATTGAGAGACTGAGTTTAAACTGAGAACCTTGGATCAAACTGAGAGTCTGGGATCAAGCTGAGAGACTGGGTTCAAACTGAGAGATTGAGTTTGAACTGAGAACCTTGGATCAAACTGAGAGACTGGGATCAAGCTGAGAGACTGGGTTCAAACTAAGAGACTGAGTTTAAACAGAGAACCTAGGATCAAACTGAGAGACTGGGATCAAGCTGAGAGACTGGGTTCAAACTAAGAGACTGAGTTTAAACTGAGAACCTGGGATCAACCTGAGAGACTGGGTTCAAACTGAGAGATTGAGTTTGAACTGAGAACCGAGGATCAAACTGAGAGACTGGGATCAAGCTGAGAGACTGGATTTAAACTGAGAACCTAGGATCAAACTGAGAGACTGAGTTTAAACTGAGAACCTAGGATCAAACTGAGAGACTGGGTTCAAACTGAGAGACTGAGTTGAAACTGAGAACCTAGGATCAAACTGAGAGACTGGGTTCAAACTGAGCGAATGAGTTTAAACTGAGAAACTAGGATCAAACTGAGAGACTGGGTTCATACTGAGAGACTGGGTTCAAACTGAGAGACTGAGTTTAAACTGAGAACCTAGGATCAAACTGAGAGACTGGGTTCAAACTGAGAGACTGAGTTTAAACTGAGAACCTAGGATCAAACTGAGAGACTGTGTTCAAACTGAGAGACTGGGTTCAAACTGAGAGACTGGGTTTAAACTGAGAGACTGGGTTTCAACTGAGAGACTGGATTTAAACTGAGAACCTAGGATCAAACTGAGAGACTGGGTTTAAACTGAGAGACTGGGTTCAAACTGAGAGACTGAGTTTAAACTGAGAGACTGAGTTTAAACTGAGAGACTGGGATCAAACTGAGAGACTGAGTTTAAACTGAGAGACTGGGTTCAAACTGAGAGACTGAGTTTAAACTGAGAGACTGGGATCAAACTGAGAGACTGAGTTGAAACTGAGAACCTAGGATCAAACTGAGAGACTGAGTTTAAACTGAGAGACTGGGTTCAAACTGAGAGACTGAGTTTAAACTGAGAGACTGAGTTTAAACTGAGAGACTGGGATCAAACTTGGAGACTGGGTTCAAACTGAGAGACTGAGTTTAAACTGAGAGACTGGGATCAAACTGAGAGACTGCGTTCAAAATGAGGGACTGAGTTTAAACTGAGAACCTACGATCAAACTGAGAGACTGGGTTCAAACTGAGAGACTGAGTTTAAACTGAGAGACTGGGTTCAAATTGAGAGACAGAGTTTAAACTGAGAACCCAGGATCAAACTGAGAGACTGGGTTCAAACTAAGAGACTGAGTTTAAACTGAGAACCTAGGATCAAACTGAGAGACTGAGTTTAAACTGAGAACCTAGGATCAAACTGAGAGACTGGGATCAAGCTGAGAGACTGGGTTCAAACTAAGAGACTGAGTTTAAACAGAGAACCTAGGATGAAACTGAGAGACTGGGATCAAGCTGAGAGACTGGGTTCAAACTAAGAGACTGAGTTTAAACTGAGAACCTGGGATCAACCTGAGAGACTGGGTTCAAACTGAGAGATTGAGTTTGAACTGAGAACCGAGGATCAAACTGAGAGACTGGGATCAAGCTGAGAGACTGGATTTAAACTGAGAACCTAGGATCAAACTGAGAGACTGAGTTTAAACTGAGAACCTAGGATCAAACTGAGAGACTGGGTTCAAACTGAGAGACTGAGTTGAAACTGAGAACCTAGGATCAAACTGAGAGACTGGGTTCAAACTGAGCGACTGAGTTTAAACTGAGAAACTAGGATCAAACTGAGAGACTGGGTTCATACTGAGAGACTGGGTTCAAACTGAGAGACTGAGTTTAAACTGAGAACCTAGGATCAAACTGAGAGACTGGGTTCAAACTGAGAGACTGAGTTTAAACTGAGAACCTAGGATCAAACTGAGAGACTGTGTTCAAACTGAGAGACTGGGTTCAAACTGAGAGACTGGGTTTAAACTGAGAGACTGGGTTTCAACTGAGAGACTGGATTTAAACTGAGAACCTAGGATCAAACTGAGAGACTGGGTTTAAACTGAGAGACTGGGTTCAAACTGAGAGACTGAGTTTAAACTGAGAGACTGAGTTTAAACTGAGAGACTGGGATCAAACTGAGAGACTGAGTTTAAACTGAGAGACTGGGTTCAAACTGAGAGACTGAGTTTAAACTGAGAGACTGGGATCAAACTGAGAGACTGAGTTGAAACTGAGAACCTAGGATCAAACTGAGAGACTGAGTTTAAACTGAGAGACTGGGTTCAAACTGAGAGACTGAGTTTAAACTGAGAGACTGAGTTTAAACTGAGAGACTGGGATCAAACTTGGAGACTGGGTTCAAACTGAGAGACTGAGTTTAAACTGAGAGACTGGGATCAAACTGAGAGACTGCGTTCAAAATGAGGGACTGAGTTTAAACTGAGAACCTACGATCAAACTGAGAGACTGGGTTCAAACTGAGAGACTGAGTTTAAACTGAGAGACTGGGTTCAAACTGAGAGACAGAGTTTAAACTGAGAACCCAGGATCAAACTGAGAGACTGGGTTCAAACTAAGAGACTGAGTTTAAACTGAGAACCTAGGATCAAACTGAGAGACTGAGTTTAAACTGAGAACCTGGGATCAAACTTAGAGACTGGGTTCAAACTGAGAGACTGAGTTTAAACTGAGAACCTAGGATCAAACTGAGAGACTGGGTTCAAACTGAGAGACTGGATTTAAACTGAGAACCTAGGATCAAACTGAGAGACTGGGATCAAGCTGAGAGACTGGGTTCAAACTAAGAGACTGAGTTTAAACAGAGAACCTAGGATCAAACTGAGAGACTGGGTTCAAATTGAGAGACTGAGTTTAAACTGAGAACCTTGGATCAAACTGAGAGTCTGGGATCAAGCTGAGAGACTGGGTTCAAACTGAGAGATTGAGTTTGAACTGAGAACCTTGGATCAAACTGAGAGACTGGGATCAAGCTGAGAGACTGGGTTCAAACTAAGAGACTGAGTTTAAACAGAGAACCTAGGATCAAACTGAGAACCTAGGATCAAGCTGAGAGACTGGGTTCAAACTGAGAGACTGAGTTTAAACTGAGAACCTAGGATCAAACTGAGAGACTGGGTTCAAACTAAGAGACTGAGTTTAAACTGAGAACCTAGGATCAAACTGAGAGACTGAGTTTAAACTGAGAACCTAGGATCAGACTGAGTGACTGGGTTCAAACTGAGAGACTGAGTTTAAACTGAGAACCTAGGACAAACTGAGAGACTGGGTTCAAACTGAGAGACTGAGTTTAAACTGAGAACCTAGGATCAAACTTAGAGACTGGGTTCAAACTGAGAGACTGAGTTTAAACTGAGAACCTAGGATCAAACTGAGAGACTGGGTTCAAACTGAGAGACTGGATTTAAACTGAGAACCTAGGATCAAACTGAGAGACTGGGATCAAGCTGAGAGACTGGGTTCAAATTGAGAGACTGAGTTTAAAATGAGAACCTAGGATCAAACTGAGAGTCTGGGATCAAGCTGAGAGACTGGGTTCAAACTGAGAGATTGAGTTTGAACTGAGAACCTTGGATCAAACTGAGAGACTGGGATCAAGCTGAGAGACTGGGTTCAAACTAAGAGACTGAGTTTAAACAGAGAACCTAGGATCAAACTGAGAGACTGGGATCAAGCTGAGAGACTGGGTTCAAACTAAGAGACTGAGTTTAAACTGAGAACCTGGGATCAAACTGAGAGACTGGGTTCAAACTGAGAGACTGAGTTTGAACTGAGAACCGAGGATCAAACTGAGAGACTGGGATCAAACTGAGAGACTGGATTTAAACTGAGAACCTAGGATCAAACTGAGAGACTGAGTTTAAACTGAAAACCTAGGATCAAACTGAGAGACTGGGTTCAAACTGAGAGACTGAGTTGAAACTGAGAACCTATGATCAAACTGAGAGACTGGGTTCAAACTAAGAGACTGAGTTTAAACTGAGAACCTGGGATCAAACTGAGAGACTGGGTTCAAACTGAGAGACTGAGTTTAAACTGAGAGACTGGGTTCAAACTGAGAGACTGAGTTTAAACTGAGAGACTGGGTTCAAACTGAGAGACTGAGTTTAAACTGAGAGACTGAGTTTAAACTGAGAGACTGGGATCAAACTGAGAGACTGGGTTCAAACTGAGAGACTGAGTTTAAACTAAGAGACTGAGTTTAAACTGAGAACCTGGGATCAAACTGAGAGACTGGGTTCAAACTGAGAGACTGAGTTTAAACTGAGAGACTGGGTTCAAACTGAGAGACTGAGTTTAAACTGAGAGACTGGGTTCAAACTGAGAGACTGAGTTTAAACTGAGAGACTGAGTTTAAACTGAGAGACTGGGATCAAACTGAGAGACTGGGTTCAAACTGAGAGACTGAGTTTAAACTGAGAACCTAGGATCAAACTGAGAGACTGGGTTCAAACTGAGAGACTGAGTTTAAACTGAGAAACTAGGATCAAACTGAGAGACTGGGTTCAAACTGAGAGACTGAGTTTAAACTGAGAACCTAGGATCAAACTGAGAGACTGGGTTCAAACTGAGAGACTGGATTTAAACTGAGAACCTAGGATCAAACTGAGAGACTGGGATCAAGCTGACAGACTGGGTTCAAACTAAGAGACTGAGTTTAAACAGAGAACCTAGGATCAAACTGAGAGACTGGGTTCAAACTGAGAGACTGGGTTCAAATTGAGAGACTGAGTTTAAACTGAGAACCTTGGATCAAACTGAGAGACTGGGATCAAGCTGAGAGACTGGGTTCAAACTAAGAGACTGAGTTTAAACAGAGAACCTAGGATCAAACTGAGAGACTGGGATCAAGCTGAGAGACTGGGTTCAAACTAAGAGACTGAGTTTAAACTGAGAACCTGGGATCAACCTGAGAGACTGGGTTCAAACTGAGAGATTGAGTTTGAACTGAGAACCGAGGATCAAACTGAGAGACTGGGATCAAGCTGAGAGACTGGATTTAAACTGAGAACCTAGGATCAAACTGAGAGACTGAGTTTAAACTGAGAACCTAGGATCAAACTGAGAGACTGGGTTCAAACTGAGAGACTGAGTTGAAACTGAGAACCTAGGATCAAACTGAGAGACTGGGTTCAAACTGAGCGACTGAGTTTAAACTGAGAAACTAGGATCAAACTGAGAGACTGGGTTCATACTGAGAGACTGGGTTCAAACTGAGAGACTGAGTTTAAACTGAGAACCTAGGATCAAACTGAGAGACTGGGTTCAAACTGAGAGACTGAGTTTAAACTGAGAACCTAGGATCAAACTGAGAGACTGTGTTCAAACTGAGAGACTGGGTTCAAACTGAGAGACTGGGTTTAAACTGAGAGACTGGGTTTCAACTGAGAGACTGGATTTAAACTGAGAACCTAGGATCAAACTGAGAGACTGGGTTTAAACTGAGAGACTGGGTTCAAACTGAGAGACTGAGTTTAAACTGAGAGACTGAGTTTAAACTGAGAGACTGGGATCAAACTGAGAGACTGAGTTTAAACTGAGAGACTGGGTTCAAACTGAGAGACTGAGTTTAAACTGAGAGACTGGGATCAAACTGAGAGACTGAGTTGAAACTGAGAACCTAGGATCAAACTGAGAGACTGAGTTTAAACTGAGAGACTGGGTTCAAACTGAGAGACTGAGTTTAAACTGAGAGACTGAGTTTAAACTGAGAGACTGGGATCAAACTGAGAGACTGGGTTCAAACTGAGAGACTGAGTTTAAACTGAGAGACTGGGATCAAACTGAGAGACTGCGTTCAAAATGAGGGACTGAGTTTAAACTGAGAACCTACGATCAAACTGAGAGACTGGGGTTCAAACTGAGAGACTGAGTTTAAACTGAGAGACTGGGTTCAAACTGAGAGACTGAGTTTAAACTGAGAACCCAGGATCAAACTGAGAGACTGGGTTCAAACTAAGAGACTGAGTTTAAACTGAGAACCTAGGATCAAACTGAGAGACTGAGTTTAAACTGAGAACCTAGGATCAAACTGAGAGACTGGGTTCAAACTGAGAGACTGAGTTTAAACTAAGAACCTAGCACCAAACTGGGAGACTGGGTTCAAACTGAGAGACTGAGTTTAAACTGAGAACCTAGGATCAAACTGAGAGACTGAGTTTAAACTGAGAGACTGGGATCAAACTTAGAGACTGGGTTCAAACTGAGAGACTGAGTTTAAACTGAGAACCTAGGATCAAACTGAGAGACTGGGTTCAAACTGAGAGACTGAGTTTAAACTGAGAACCTAGGATCAAACTGAGAGACTGAGTTTAAACTGAGAACCTGGGATCAAACTTAGAGACTGGGTTCAAACTGAGAGACTGAGTTTAAACTGAGAACCTAGGATCAAACTGAGAGACTGGGTTCAAACTGAGAGACTGGATTTAAACTGAGAACCTAGGATCAAACTGAGAGACTGGGATCAAGCTGAGAGACTGGGTTCAAACTAAGAGACTGAGTTTAAACAGAGAACCTAGGATCAAACTGAGAGACTGGGTTCAAATTGAGAGACTGAGTTTAAACTGAGAACCTTGGATCAAACTGAGAGTCTGGGATCAAGCTGAGAGACTGGGTTCAAACTGAGAGATTGAGTTTGAACTGAGAACCTTGGATCAAACTGAGAGACTGGGATCAAGCTGAGAGACTGGGTTCAAACTAAGAGACTGAGTTTAAACAGAGAACCTAGGATCAAACTGAGAGACTGGGATCAAGCTGAGAGACTGGGTTCAAACTAAGAGACTGAGTTTAAACTGAGAACCTGGGATCAACCTGAGAGACTGGGTTCAAACTGAGAGATTGAGTTTGAACTGAGAACCGAGGATCAAACTGAGAGACTGGGATCAAGCTGAGAGACTGGATTTAAACTGAGAACCTAGGATCAAACTGAGAGACTGAGTTTAAACTGAGAACCTAGGATCAAACTGAGAGACTGGGTTCAAACTGAGAGACTGAGTTGAAACTGAGAACCTAGGATCAAACTGAGAGACTGGGTTCAAACTGAGCGACTGAGTTTAAACTGAGAAACTAGGATCAAACTGAGAGACTGGGTTCATACTGAGAGACTGGGTTCAAACTGAGAGACTGAGTTTAAACTGAGAACCTAGGATCAAACTGAGAGACTGGGTTCAAACTGAGAGACTGAGTTTAAACTGAGAACCTAGGATCAAACTGAGAGACTGTGTTCAAACTGAGAGACTGGGTTCAAACTGAGAGACTGGGTTTAAACTGAGAGACTGGGTTTCAACTGAGAGACTGGATTTAAACTGAGAACCTAGGATCAAACTGAGAGACTGGGTTTAAACTGAGAGACTGGGTTCAAACTGAGAGACTGAGTTTAAACTGAGAGACTGAGTTTAAACTGAGAGACTGGGATCAAACTGAGAGACTGAGTTTAAACTGAGAGACTGGGTTCAAACTGAGAGACTGAGTTTAAACTGAGAGACTGGGATCAAACTGAGAGACTGAGTTGAAACTGAGAACCTAGGATCAAACTGAGAGACTGAGTTTAAACTGAGAGACTGGGTTCAAACTGAGAGACTGAGTTTAAACTGAGAGACTGAGTTTAAACTGAGAGACTGGGATCAAACTTGGAGACTGGGTTCAAACTGAGAGACTGAGTTTAAACTGAGAGACTGGGATCAAACTGAGAGACTGCGTTCAAAATGAGGGACTGAGTTTAAACTGAGAACCTACGATCAAACTGAGAGACTGGGTTCAAACTGAGAGACTGAGTTTAAACTGAGAGACTGGGTTCAAATTGAGAGACAGAGTTTAAACTGAGAACCCAGGATCAAACTGAGAGACTGGGTTCAAACTAAGAGACTGAGTTTAAACTGAGAACCTAGGATCAAACTGAGAGACTGAGTTTAAACTGAGAACCTAGGATCAAACTGAGAGACTGGGATCAAGCTGAGAGACTGGGTTCAAACTAAGAGACTGAGTTTAAACAGAGAACCTAGGATGAAACTGAGAGACTGGGATCAAGCTGAGAGACTGGGTTCAAACTAAGAGACTGAGTTTAAACTGAGAACCTGGGATCAACCTGAGAGACTGGGTTCAAACTGAGAGATTGAGTTTGAACTGAGAACCGAGGATCAAACTGAGAGACTGGGATCAAGCTGAGAGACTGGATTTAAACTGAGAACCTAGGATCAAACTGAGAGACTGAGTTTAAACTGAGAACCTAGGATCAAACTGAGAGACTGGGTTCAAACTGAGAGACTGAGTTGAAACTGAGAACCTAGGATCAAACTGAGAGACTGGGTTCAAACTGAGCGACTGAGTTTAAACTGAGAAACTAGGATCAAACTGAGAGACTGGGTTCATACTGAGAGACTGGGTTCAAACTGAGAGACTGAGTTTAAACTGAGAACCTAGGATCAAACTGAGAGACTGGGTTCAAACTGAGAGACTGAGTTTAAACTGAGAACCTAGGATCAAACTGAGAGACTGTGTTCAAACTGAGAGACTGGGTTCAAACTGAGAGACTGGGTTTAAACTGAGAGACTGGGTTTCAACTGAGAGACTGGATTTAAACTGAGAACCTAGGATCAAACTGAGAGACTGGGTTTAAACTGAGAGACTGGGTTCAAACTGAGAGACTGAGTTTAAACTGAGAGACTGAGTTTAAACTGAGAGACTGGGATCAAACTGAGAGACTGAGTTTAAACTGAGAGACTGGGTTCAAACTGAGAGACTGAGTTTAAACTGAGAGACTGGGATCAAACTGAGAGACTGAGTTGAAACTGAGAACCTAGGATCAAACTGAGAGACTGAGTTTAAACTGAGAGACTGGGTTCAAACTGAGAGACTGAGTTTAAACTGAGAGACTGAGTTTAAACTGAGAGACTGGGATCAAACTTGGAGACTGGGTTCAAACTGAGAGACTGAGTTTAAACTGAGAGACTGGGATCAAACTGAGAGACTGCGTTCAAAATGAGGGACTGAGTTTAAACTGAGAACCTACGATCAAACTGAGAGACTGGGTTCAAACTGAGAGACTGAGTTTAAACTGAGAGACTGGGTTCAAACTGAGAGACAGAGTTTAAACTGAGAACCCAGGATCAAACTGAGAGACTGGGTTCAAACTAAGAGACTGAGTTTAAACTGAGAACCTAGGATCAAACTGAGAGACTGAGTTTAAACTGAGAACCTAGGATCAAACTGAGAGACTGGGTTCAAACTGAGAGACTGAGTTTAAACTAAGAACCTAGCACCAAACTGGGAGACTGGGTTCAAACTGAGAGACTGAGTTTAAACTGAGAACCTAGGATCAAACTGAGAGACTGGGTTAAAACTGAGAGACTGGATTTAAACTGAGAACCTAGGATCAAACTTAGAGACTGGGTTCAAACTGAGAGACTGAGTTTAAACTGAGAACCTAGGATCAAACTGGGAGACTGGGTTCAAACTGAGAGACTGAGTTTAAACTGAGAGACTGGGTTCAAACTGAGAGACTGAGTTTAAACTGAGAACCTAGGATCAAACTGAGAGACTGAGTTTAAACTGAGAACCTAGGATCAAACTGAGAGACTGGGTTCAAACTGAGAGACTGAGTTTAAACTAAGAACCTAGCACCAAACTGGGAGACTGGGTTCAAACTGAGAGACTGAGTTTAAACTGAGAACCTAGGATCAAACTGAGAGACTGAGTTGAAACTGAGAACCTAGGATCAAACTGAGAGACTGGGTTCAAACTGAGAGACTGAGTTTAAACTAAGAACCTAGCACCAAACTGGGAGACTGGGTTCAAACTGAGAGACTGAGTTTAAACTGAGAACCTAGGATCAAACTGAGAGCGAGGATCAAACTGAGAGACTGGGTTCAAACTGAGAGACTGAGTTTAAACTGAGAACCTAGGATCAAACTGAGAGACTGGGTTCAAACTGAGAGACTGAGTTTAAACTGAGAACCTGGGATCAAACTTAGAGACTGGGTTCAAACTGAGAGACTGAGTTTAAACTGAGAACCTAGGATCAAACTGAGAGACTGGGTTCAAACTGAGAGACTGAGTTTAAACTGAGAACCTAGGATCAAACTGAGAGACTGAGTTTAAACAGAGAACCTAGGATGAAACTGAGAGACTGGGATCAAGCTGAGAGACTGGGTTCAAACTAAGAGACTGAGTTTAAACTGAGAACCTGGGATCAACCTGAGAGACTGTGTTCAAACTGAGAGATTGAGTTTGAACTGAGAACCGAGGATCAAACTGAGAGACTGGGATCAAGCTGAGAGACTGGATTTAAACTGAGAACCTAGGATCAAACTGAGAGACTGAGTTTAAACTGAGAACCTAGGATCAAACTGAGAGACTGGGTTCAAACTGAGAGACTGAGTTGAAACTGAGAACCTAGGATCAAACTGAGAGACTGGGTTCAAACTGAGCGACTGAGTTTAAACTGAGAAACTAGGATCAAACTGAGAGACTGGGTTCATACTGAGAGACTGGGTTCAAACTGAGAGACTGAGTTTAAACTGAGAACCTAGGATCAAACTGAGAGACTGGGTTCAAACTGAGAGACTGAGTTTAAACTGAGAACCTAGGATCAAACTGAGAGACTGTGTTCAAACTGAGAGACTGGGTTCAAACTGAGAGACTGGGTTTAAACTGAGAGACTGGGTTTCAACTGAGAGACTGGATTTAAACTGAGAACCTAGGATCAAACTGAGAGACTGGGTTTAAACTGAGAGACTGGGTTCAAACTGAGAGACTGAGTTTAAACTGAGAGACTGAGTTTAAACTGAGAGACTGGGATCAAACTGAGAGACTGAGTTTAAACTGAGAGACTGGGTTCAAACTGAGAGACTGAGTTTAAACTGAGAGACTGGGATCAAACTGAGAGACTGAGTTGAAACTGAGAACCTAGGATCAAACTGAGAGACTGAGTTTAAACTGAGAGACTGGGTTCAAACTGAGAGACTGAGTTTAAACTGAGAGACTGAGTTTAAACTGAGAGACTGGGATCAAACTTGGAGACTGGGTTCAAACTGAGAGACTGAGTTTAAACTGAGAGACTGGGATCAAACTGAGAGACTGCGTTCAAAATGAGGGACTGAGTTTAAACTGAGAACCTACGATCAAACTGAGAGACTGGGTTCAAACTGAGAGACTGAGTTTAAACTGAGAGACTGGGTTCAAACTGAGAGACAGAGTTTAAACTGAGAACCCAGGATCAAACTGAGAGACTGGGTTCAAACTAAGAGACTGAGTTTAAACTGAGAGCCTAGGATCAAACTGAGAGACTGAGTTTAAACTGAGAACCTAGGATCAAACTGAGAGACTGGGTTCAAACTGAGAGACTGAGTTTAAACTAAGAACCTAGCACCAAACTGGGAGACTGGGTTCAAACTGAGAGACTGAGTTTAAACTGAGAACCTAGGATCAAACTGAGAGACTGGGTTAAAACTGAGAGACTGGATTTAAACTGAGAACCTAGGATCAAACTTAGAGACTGGGTTCAAACTGAGAGACTGAGTTTAAACTGAGAACCTAGGATCAAACTGGGAGACTGGGTTCAAACTGAGAGACTGAGTTTAAACTGAGAGACTGGGTTCAAACTGAGAGACTGAGTTTAAACTGAGAACCTAGGATCAAACTGAGAGACTGAGTTTAAACTGAGAACCTAGGATCAAACTGAGAGACTGGGTTCAAACTGAGAGACTGAGTTTAAACTAA
Organism: Heterodontus francisci; assembly: GCF_036365525.1. Taxonomy (NCBI): domain Eukaryota; kingdom Metazoa; phylum Chordata; class Chondrichthyes; order Heterodontiformes; family Heterodontidae; genus Heterodontus; species Heterodontus francisci. The sequence continues at coordinate 21,137,979 of NC_090373.1, forward strand.
GAACCTAGCACCAAACTGGGAGACTGGGTTCAAACTGAGAGACTGAGTTTAAACTGAGAACCTAGGATCAAACTGAGAGACTGAGTTTAAACTGAGAACCTAGGATCAAACTGAGAGACTGGGTTCAAACTGAGAGACTGAGTTTAAACTAAGAACCTAGCACCAAACTGGGAGACTGGGTTCAAACTGAGAGACTGAGTTTAAACTGAGAACCTAGGATCAAACTGAGAGCGAGGATCAAACTGAGAGACTGGGTTCAAACTGAGAGACTGAGTTTAAACTGAGAACCTAGGATCAAACTGAGAGACTGGGTTCAAACTGAGAGACTGGATTTAAACTGAGAACCTAGGATCAAACTGAGAGACTGGGATCAAGCTGAGAGACTGGGTTCAAACTAAGAGACTGAGTTTAAACAGAGAACCTAGGATCAAACTGAGAGACTGGGTTCAAACTGAGAGACTGGGTTCAAATTGAGGGACTGAGTTTAAACTGAGAACCTACGATCAAACTGAGAGACTGGGTTCAAACTGTGAGACTGAGTTTAAACTGAGAGACTGGGTTCAAACTGAGAGACAGAGTTTAAACTGAGAACCCAGGATCAAACTGAGAGACTGGGTTCAAACTAAGAGACTGAGTTTAAACTGAGAACCTAGGATCAAACTGAGAGACTGAGTTTAAACTGAGAACCGAGGATCAAACTGAGAGACTGGGTTCAAACTGAGAGACTGAGTTTAAACTAAGAACCTAGCACCAAACTGGGAGACTGGGTTCAAACTGAGAGACTGAGTTTAAACTGAGAACCTAGGATCAAACTGAGAGACTGGGTTAAAACTGAGAGACTGGATTTAAACTGAGAACCTAGGATCAAACTGAGAGTCTGGGTTCAAACTGAGAGACTGAGTTTAAACTGAGAACCTAGGATCAAACTGGGAGACTGGGTTCAAACTGAGAGACTGAGTTTAAACTGAGAGACTGGGTTCAAACTGAGAGACTGAGTTTAAACTGAGAACCTAGGATCAAACTGAGAGACTGAGTTTAAACTGAGAACCTAGGATCAAACTGAGAGACTGGGTTCAAACTGAGAGACTGAGTTTAAACTAAGAACCTAGCACCAAACTGGGAGACTGGGTTCAAACTGAGAGACTGAGTTTAAACTGAGAACCTAGGATCAAACTGAGAGACTGAGTTTAAACTGAGAACCTAGGATCAAACTGAGAGACTGGGTTCAAACTGAGAGACTGAGTTTAAACTAAGAACCTAGCACCAAACTGGGAGACTGGGTTCAAACTGAGAGACTGAGTTTAAACTGAGAACCTAGGATCAAACTGAGAGCGAGGATCAAACTGAGAGACTGGGTTCAAACTGAGAGACTGAGTTTAAACTGAGAACCTAGGATCAAACTGAGAGACTGGGTTCAAACTGAGAGACTGAGTTTAAACTGAGAACCTGGGATCTAACTTAGAGACTGGGTTCAAACTGAGAGACTGAGTTTAAACTGAGAACCTAGGATCAAACTGAGAGACTGGGTTCAAACTGAGAGACTGGATTTAAACTGAGAACCTAGGATCAAACTGAGAGACTGGGATCAAGCTGAGAGACTGGGTTCAAACTAAGAGACTGAGTTTAAACAGAGAACCTAGGATCAAACTGAGAGACTGGGTTCAAATTGAGAGACTGAGTTTAAACTGAGAACCTTGGATCAAACTGAGAGTCTGGGATCAAGCTGAGAGACTGGGTTCAAACTGAGAGATTGAGTTTGAACTGAGAACCTTGGATCAAACTGAGAGACTGGGATCAAGCTGAGAGACTGGGTTCAAACTAAGAGACTGAGTTTAAACAGAGAACCTAGGATCAAACTGAGAGACTGGGATCAAGCTGAGAGACTGGGTTCAAACTCAGAGACTGAGTTTAAACTGAGAACCTGGGATCAACCTGAGAGACTGGGTTCAAACTGAGAGATTGAGTTTGAACTGAGAACCGAGGATCAAACTGAGAGACTGGGATCAAGCTGAGAGACTGGATTTAAACTGAGAACCTAGGATCAAACTGAGAGACTGAGTTTAAACTGAGAACCTAGGATCAAACTGAGAGACTGGGTTCAAACTGAGAGACTGAGTTGAAACTGAGAACCTAGGATCAAACTGAGAGACTGGGTTCAAACTGAGCGACTGAGTTTAAACTGAGAAACTAGGATCAAACTGAGAGACTGGGTTCATACTGAGAGACTGGGTTCAAACTGAGAGACTGAGTTTAAACTGAGAACCTAGGATCAAACTGAGAGACTGGGTTCAAACTGAGAGACTGGGTTCAAGCTGAGAGACTGGGTTTAAACTGAGAGACTGGGTTTCAACTGAGAGACTGGATTTAAACTGAGAACCTAGGATCAAACTGAGAGACTGGGTTTAAACTGAGAGACTGGGATCAAACTGAGAGACTGAGTTTAAACTGAGAGACTGAGTTTAAACTGAGAGACTGGGATCAAACTGAGAGACTGAGTTTAAACTGAGAGACTGGGTTCAAACTGAGAGACTGAGTTTAAACTGAGAGACTGGGATCAAACTGAGAGACTGAGTTGAAACTGAGAACCTAGGATCAAACTGAGAGACTGAGTTTAAACTGAGAGACTGGGTTCAAACTGAGAGACTGAGTTTAAACTGAGAGACTGAGTTTAAACTGAGTGACTGGGATCAAACTGAGAGACTGGGTTCAAACTGAGAGACTGAGTTTAAACTGAGAGACTGGGATCAAACTGAGAGACTGCGTTCAAAATGAGGGACTGAGTTTAAACTGAGAACCTACGATCAAACTGAGAGACTGGGTTCAAACTGAGAGACTGAGTTTAAACTGAGAGACTGGGTTCAAACTGAGAGACTGAGTTTAAACTGAGAACCCAGGATCAAACTGAGAGACTGGGTTCAAACTAAGAGACTGAGTTTAAACTGAGAACCTAGGATCAAACTGAGAGACTGAGTTTAAACTGAGAACCTAGGATCAAACTGAGAGACTGGGTTCAAACTGAGAGACTGAGTTTAAACTAAGAACCGAGCACCAAACTGGGAGACTGGGTTCAAACTGAGAGACTGAGTTTAAACTGAGAACCTAGGATCAAACTGAGAGACTGAGTTTAAACTGAGAGACTGGCATCAAACTGAGAGACTGCGTTCAAAATGAGGGACTGAGTTTAAACTGAGAACCTACGATCAAACTGAGAGACTGGGTTCAAACTGAGAGACTGAGTTTAAACTGAGAGACTGGGTTCAAACTGAGAGACTGAGTTTAAACTGAGAACCCAGGATCAAACTGAGAGACTCTGTTCAAACTAAGAGACTGAGTTTAAACTGAGAACCTAGGATCAAACTGAGAGACTGAGTTTAAACTGAGAACCTAGGATCAAACTGAGAGACTGGGTTCAAACTGAGAGACTGAGTTTAAACTAAGAACCTAGCACCAAACTGGGAGACTGGGTTCAAACTGAGAGACTGAGTTTAAACTGAGAACCTAGGATCAAACTGAGAGACTGGGTTAAAACTGAGAGACTGGATTTAAACTGAGAACCTAGGATCAAACTTAGAGACTGGGTACAAACTGAGAGACTGAGTTTAAACTGAGAACCTAGGATCAAACTGAGAGACTGGGTTCAAACTGAGAGACTGAGTTTAAACAGAGAACCTAGGATCAAACTGGGATACTGGGTTCAAACTGAGAGACTGAGTTTAAACTGAGAACCTAGGATCAAACTTAGAGACTGGGTTCAAACTGAGAGACTGAGTTTAAACTGAGAACCTCGGATCAAACTGAGAGACTGGGTTCAAACTGAGAGACTCGATTTAAACTGAGAACCTCGGATCAAACTGAGAGACTGGGATCAAACTGAGAGACTGGGTTCAAACTGAGAGATTGAGTTTGAACTGAGAACCGAGGATCAAACTGAGAGACTGGGATCAAGCTGAGAGACTGGATTTAAACTGAGAACCTAGGATCAAACTGAGAGACTGAGTTTAAACTGAGAACCTAGGATCAAACTGAGAGACTGGGTTCAAACTGAGAGACTGAGTTGAAACTGAGAACCTAGGATCAAACTGAGAGACTGGGTTCAAACTGAGAGACCGAGTTTAAACTGAGAACCTAGGATCAAACTGAGAGACTGAGTTTAAACTGAGAACCTAGGATCAAACTGAGAGACTGGGTTCAAACTGAGAGACTGAGTTTAAACTAAGAACCTAGCACCAAACTGGGAGACTGGGTTCAAACTGAGAGACTGAGTTTAAACTGAGAACCTAGGATCAAACTGAGAGCGAGGATCAAACTGAGAGACTGGGTTCAAACTGAGAGACTGAGTTTAAACTGAGAAACTAGGATCAAACTGAGAGACTGGGTTCAAACTGAGAGACTGAGTTTAAACTGAGAACCTGGGATCTAACTTAGAGACTGGGTTCAAACTGAGAGACTGAGTTTAAACTGAGAACCTAGGATCAAACTGAGAGACTGGGTTCAAACTGAGAGACTGGATTTAAACTGAGAACCTAGGATCAAACTGAGAGACTGGGATCAAGCTGAGAGACTGGGTTCAAACTAAGAGACTGAGTTTAAACAGAGAACCTAGGATCAAACTGAGAGACTGGGTTCAAACTGAGAGACTGGGTTCAAATTGAGAGACTGAGTTTAAACTGAGAACCTTGGATCAAACTGAGAGTCTGGGATCAAGCTGAGAGACTGGGTTCAAACTGAGAGATTGAGTTTGAACTGAGAACCTTGGATCAAACTGAGAGACTGGGATCAAGCTGAGAGACTGGGTTCAAACTAAGAGACTGAGTTTAAACAGAGAACCTAGGATCAAACTGAGAGACTGGGATCAAGCTGAGAGACTGGGTTCAAACTCAGAGACTGAGTTTAAACTGAGAACCTGGGATCAGCCTGAGAGACTGGGTTCAAACTGAGAGATTGAGTTTGAACTGAGAACCGAGGATCAAACTGAGAGACTGGGATCAAGCTGAGAGACTGGATTTAAACTGAGAACCTAGGATCAAACTGAGAGACTGAGTTTAAACTGAGAGACTGGGATCAAACTGAGAGACTGGGTTCAAACTGAGCGACTGAGTTTAAACTGAGAAACTAGGATCAAACTGAGAGACTGGGTTCATACTGAGAGACTGGGTTCAAACTGAGAGACTGAGTTTAAACTGAGAACCTAGGATCAAACTGAGAGACTGGGTTCAAACTGAGAGACTGGGTTCAAACTGAGAGACTGAGTTTAAACTGAGAACCCAGGATCAAACTGAGAGACTGGGTTCAAACTAAGAGACTGAGTTTAAACTGAGAACCTAGGATCAATCTGAGAGACTGAGTTTAAACTGAGAACCTAGGATCAAACTGAGAGACTGGGTTCAAACTGAGAGACTGAGTTTAAACTAAGAACCGAGCACCAAACTGGGAGACTGGGTTCAAACTGAGAGACTGAGTTTAAACTGAGAACCTAGGATCAAACTGAGAGACTGAGTTTAAACTGAGAGACTGGCATCAAACTGAGAGACTGCGTTCAAAATGAGGGACGGAGTTTAAACTGAGAACCTACGATCAAACTGAGAGACTGGGTTCAAACTGAGAGACTGAGTTTAAACTGAGAGACTGGGTTCAAACTGAGAGACTGAGTTTAAACTGAGAACCCAGGATCAAACTGAGAGACTCTGTTCAAACTAAGAGACTGAGTTTAAGCTGAGAACCTAGGATCAAACTGAGAGACTGAGTTTAAACTGAGAACCTAGGATCAAACTGAGAGACTGGGTTCAAACTGAGAGACTGAGTTTAAACTAAGAACCTAGCACCAAACTGGGAGACTGGGTTCAAACTGAGAGACTGAGTTTAAACTGAGAACCTAGGATCAAACTGAGAGACTGGGTTAAAACTGAGAGACTGGATTTAAACTGAGAACCTAGGATCAAACTTAGAGACTGGGTACAAACTGAGAGACTGAGTTTAAACTGAGAACCTAGGATCAAACTGAGAGACTGGGTTCAAACTGAGAGACTGAGTTTAAACAGAGAACCTAGGATCAAACTGGGAGACTGGGTTCAAACTGAGAGACTGAGTTTAAACTGAGAACCTAGGATCAAACTTAGAGACTGGGTTCAAACTGAGAGACTGAGTTTAAACTGAGAACCTCGGATCAAACTGAGAGACTGGGTTCAAACTGAGAGACTCGATTTAAACTGAGAACCTCGGATCAAACTGAGAGACTGGGATCAAACTGAGAGACTGGGTTCAAACTGAGAGATTGAGTTTGAACTGAGAACCGAGGATCAAACTGAGAGACTGGGATCAAGCTGAGAGACTGGATTTAAACTGAGAACCTAGGATCAAACTGAGAGACTGAGTTGAAACTGAGAACCTAGGATCAAACTGAGAGACTGGGTTCAAACTGAGAGACTGAGTTGAAACTGAGAACCTAGGATCAAACTGAGAGACTGGGTTCAAACTGAGCGACTGAGTTTAAACTGAGAAACTAGGATCAAACTGAGAGACTGGGTTCATACTGAGAGACTGGGTTCAAACTGAGAGACTGAGTTTAAACTGAGAACCTAGGATCAAACTGAGAGACTGGGTTCAAACTGAGAGACTGAGTTTAAACTGAGAACCTAGGATCAAACTGAGAGACTGTGTTCAAACTGAGAGACTGGGTTCAAACTGAGAGACTGGGTTTAAACTGAGAGACTGGGTTTCAACTGAGAGACTGGATTTAAACTGAGAACCTAGGATCAAACTGAGAGACTGGGTTTAAACTGAGAGACTGGGTTCAAACTGAGAGACTGAGTTTAAACTGAGAGACTGGGATCAAACTGAGAGACTGAGTTGAAACTGAGAACCTAGGATCAAACTGAGAGACTGAGTTTAAACTGAGAGACTGGGTTCAAACTGAGAGACTGAGTTTAAACTGAGAGACTGAGTTTAAACTGAGAGACTGGGATCAAACTGAGAGACTGAGTTTAAACTGAGAGACTGGGTTCAAACTGAGAGACTGAGTTTAAACTGAGAGACTGGGATCAAACTGAGAGACTGAGTTGAAACTGAGAACCTAGGATCAAACTGAGAGACTGAGTTTAAACTGAGAGACTGGGTTCAAACTGAGAGACTGAGTTTAAACTGAGAGACTGAGTTTAAACTGAGAGACTGGGATCAAACTTGGAGACTGGGTTCAAACTGAGAGACTGAGTTTAAACTGAGAGACTGGGATCAAACTGAGAGACTGCGTTCAAAATGAGGGACTGAGTTTAAACTGAGAACCTACGATCAAACTGAGAGACTGGGTTCAAACTGAGAGACTGAGTTTAAACTGAGAGACTGGGTTCAAACTGAGAGACAGAGTTTAAACTGAGAACCCAGGATCAAACTGAGAGACTGGGTTCAAACTAAGAGACTGAGTTTAAACTGAGAACCTAGGATCAAACTGAGAGACTGAGTTTAAACTGAGAACCTAGGATCAAACTGAGAGACTGGGTTCAAACTGAGAGACTGAGTTTAAACTAAGAACCTAGCACCAAACTGGGAGACTGGGTTCAAACTGAGAGACTGAGTTTAAACTGAGAACCTAGGATCAAACTGAGAGACTGGGTTAAAACTGAGAGACTGGATTTAAACTGAGAACCTAGGATCAAACTTAGAGACTGGGTTCAAACTGAGAGACTGAGTTTAAACTGAGAACCTAGGATCAAACTGAGAGACTGGGTTCAAACTGAGAGACTGAGTTTAAACTGAGAACCTAGGATCAAACTGGGAGACTGGGTTCAAACTGAGAGACTGAGTTTAAACTGAGAGACTGGGTTCAAACTGAAAGACTGAGTTTAAACTGAGAACCTAGGATCAAACTGAGAGACTGAGTTTATACTGAGAACCTAGGATCAAACTGAGAGACTGGGTTCAAACTGAGAGACTGAGTTTAAACTAAGAACCTAGCACCAAACTGGGAGACTGGGTTCAAACTGAGAGACTGAGTTTAAACTGAGAACCTAGGATCAAACTGAGAGACTGAGTTTAAACTGAGAACCTAGGATCAAACTTAGAGACTGGGTTCAAACTGAGAGACTGAGTTTAAACTGAGAACCTAGGATCAAACTGAGAGACTGGGTTCAAACTGAGAGACTGAGTTGAAACTGAGAACCTAGGATCAAACTGAGAGACTGGGTTCAAACTGAGCGACTGAGTTTAAACTGAGAAACTAGGATCAAACTGAGAGACTGGGTTCATACTGAGAGACTGGGTTCAAACTGAGAGACTGAGTTTAAACTGAGAACCTAGGATCAAACTGAGAGACTGGGTTCAAACTGAGAGACTGAGTTTAAACTGAGAACCTAGGATCAAACTGAGAGACTGTGTTCAAACTGAGAGACTGGGTTCAAACTGAGAGACTGGGTTTAAACTGAGAGACTGGGTTTCAACTGAGAGACTGGATTTAAACTGAGAACCTAGGATCAAACTGAGAGACTGGGTTTAAACTGAGAGACTGGGTTCAAACTGAGAGACTGAGTTTAAACTGAGAGACTGAGTTTAAACTGAGAGACTGGGATCAAACTGAGAGACTGAGTTTAAACTGAGAGACTGGGTTCAAACTGAGAGACTGAGTTTAAACTGAGAGACTGGGATCAAACTGAGAGACTGAGTTGAAACTGAGAACCTAGGATCAAACTGAGAGACTGAGTTTAAACTGAGAGACTGGGTTCAAACTGAGAGACTGAGTTTAAACTGAGAGACTGAGTTTAAACTGAGAGACTGGGATCAAACTTGGAGACTGGGTTCAAACTGAGAGACTGAGTTTAAACTGAGAGACTGGGATCAAACTGAGAGACTGCGTTCAAAATGAGGGACTGAGTTTAAACTGAGAACCTACGATCAAACTGAGAGACTGGGTTCAAACTGAGAGACTGAGTTTAAACTGAGAGACTGGGTTCAAACTGAGAGACAGAGTTTAAACTGAGAACCCAGGATCAAACTGAGAGACTGGGTTCAAACTAAGAGACTGAGTTTAAACTGAGAACCTAGGATCAAACTGAGAGACTGAGTTTAAACTGAGAACCTAGGATCAAACTGAGAGACTGGGTTCAAACTGAGAGACTGAGTTTAAACTAAGAACCTAGCACCAAACTGGGAGACTGGGTTCAAACTGAGAGACTGAGTTTAAACTGAGAACCTAGGATCAAACTGAGAGACTGGGTTAAAACTGAGAGACTGGATTTAAACTGAGAACCTAGGATCAAACTTAGAGACTGGGTTCAAACTGAGAGACTGAGTTTAAACTGAGAACCTAGGATCAAACTGAGAGACTGGGTTCAAACTGAGAGACTGAGTTTAAACTGAGAACCTAGGATCAAACTGGGAGACTGGGTTCAAACTGAGAGACTGAGTTTAAACTGAGAGACTGGGTTCAAACTGAAAGACTGAGTTTAAACTGAGAACCTAGGATCAAACTGAGAGACTGAGTTTAAACTGAGAACCTAGGATCAAACTGAGAGACTGGGTTCAAACTGAGAGACTGAGTTTAAACTAAGAACCTAGCACCAAACTGGGAGACTGGGTTCAAACTGAGAGACTGAGTTTAAACTGAGAACCTAGGATCAAACTGAGAGACTGAGTTTAAACTGAGAACCTAGGATCAAACTGAGAGACTGGGTTCAAACTGAGAGACTGAGTTTAAACTAAGAACCTAGCACCAAACTGGGAGACTGGGTTCAAACTGAGAGACTGAGTTTAAACTGAGAACCTAGGATCAAACTGAGAGCGAGGATCAAACTGAGAGACTGGGTTCAAACTGAGAGACTGAGTTTAAACTGAGAACCTAGGATCAAACTGAGAGACTGGGTTCAAACTGAGAGACTGAGTTTAAACTGAGAACCTGGGATCAAACTTAGAGACTGGGTTCAAACTGAGAGACTGAGTTTAAACTGAGAACCTAGGATCAAACTGAGAGACTGGGTTCAAATTGAGAGACTGGATTTAAACTGAGAACCGAGGATCAAACTGAGAGACTGGGATCAAGCTGAGAGACTGGGTTCAAACTAAGAGACTGAGTTTAAACAGAGAACCTAGGATCAAACTGAGAGACTGGGTTCAAACTGAGAGACTGGGTTCAAATTGAGGGACTGAGTTTAAACTGAGAACCTACGATCAAACTGAGAGACTGGGTTCAAACTGAGAGACTGAGTTTAAACTGAGAGACTGGGTTCAAACTGAGAGACAGAGTTTAAACTGAGAACCCAGGATCAAACTGAGAGACTGGGTTCAAACTAAGAGACTGAGTTTAAACTGAGAACCTAGGATCAAACTGAGAGACTGAGTTTAAACTGAGAACCTAGGATCAAACTGAGAGACTGGGTTCAAACTGAGAGACTGAGTTTAAACTAAGAACCTAGCACCAAACTGGGAGACTGGGTTCAAACTGAGAGACTGAGTTTAAACTGAGAACCTAGGATCAAACTGAGAGACTGGGTTAAAACTGAGAGACTGGATTTAAACTGAGAACCTAGGATCAAACTTAGAGACTGGGTTCAAACTGAGAGACTGAGTTTAAACTGAGAACCTAGGATCAAACTGAGAGTCTGGGTTCAAACTGAGAGACTGAGTTTAAACTGAGAACCTAGGATCAAACTGGGAGACTGGGTTCAAACTGAGAGACTGAGTTTAAACTGAGAGACTGGGTTCAAACTAAGAGACTGAGTTTAAACTGAGAACCTAGGATCAAACTGAGAGACTGAGTTTAAACTGAGAACCTAGGATCAAACTGAGAGACTGGGTTCAAACTGAGAGACTGAGTTTAAACTAATAACCTAGCACCAAACTGGGAGACTGGGTTCACTCTGAGAGACTGAGTTTAAACTGAGAACCTAGGATCAAACTGAGAGACTGAGTTTAAACTGAGAACCTAGGATCAAACTGAGAGACTGGGTTCAAACTGAGAGACTGAGTTTAAACTAAGAACCTAGCACCAAACTGGGAGACTGGGTTCAAACTGAGAGACTGAGTTTAAACTGAGAACCTAGGATCAAACTGAGAGCGAGGATCAAACTGAGAGACTGGGTTCAAACTGAGAGACTGAGTTTAAACTGAGAACCTAGGATCAAACTGAGAGACTGGGTTCAAACTGAGAGACTGAGTTTAAACTGAGAACCTGGGATCAAACTTAGAGACTGGGTTCAAACTGAGAGACTGAGTTTAAACTGAGAACCTAGGATCAAACTGAGAGACTGGGTTCAAACTGAGAGACTGGATTTAAACTGAGAACCTAGGATCAAACTGAGAGACTGGGATCAAGCTGAGAGACTGGGTTCAAACTAAGAGACTGAGTTTAAACAGAGAACCGAGGATCAAACTGAGAGACTGGGTTCAAACTGAGAGACTGGGTTCAAATTGAGAGACTGAGTTTAAACTGAGAACCTTGGATCAAACTGAGTGTCTGGGATCAAGCTGAGAGACTGGGTTCAAACTGAGAGATTGAGTTTGAACTGAGAACCTTGGATCAAACTGAGAGACTGGGATCAAGCTGAGAGACTGGGTTCAAACTAAGAGACTGAGTTTAAACAGAGAACCTAGGATCAAACTGAGAGACTGGGATCAAGCTGAGAGACTGGGTTCAAACTCAGAGACTGAGTTTAAACTGAGAACCTGGGATCAACCTGAGAGACTGGGTTCAAACTGAGAGATTGAGTTTGAACTGAGAACCGAGGATCAAACTGAGAGACTGGGATCAAGCTGAGAGACTGGATTTAAACTGAGAACCTAGGATCAAACTGAGAGACTGGGTTCAAACTGAGAGACTGAGTTGAAACTGAGAACCTAGGATCAAACTGAGAGACTGGGTTCAAACTGAGCGACTGAGTTTAAACTGAGAAACTAGGATCAAACTGAGAGACTGGGTTCATACTGAGAGACTGGGTTCAAACTGAGAGACTGAGTTTAAACTGAGAACCTAGGATCAAACTGAGAGACTGGGTTCAAACTGAGAGACTGGGTTCAAGCTGAGAGACTGGGTTTAAACTGAGAGACTGGGTTTCAACTGAGAGACTGGATTTAAACTGAGAACCTAGGATCAAACTGAGAGACTGGGTTTAAACTGAGAGACTGGGATCAAACTGAGAGACTGAGTTTAAACTGAGAGACTGAGTTTAAACTGAGAGACTGGGATCAAACTGAGAGACTGAGTTTAAACTGAGAGACTGGGTTCAAACTGAGAGACTGAGTTTAAACTGAGAGACTGGGATCAAACTGAGAGACTGAGTTGAAACTGAGAACCTAGGATCAAACTGAGAGACTGAGTTTAAACTGAGAGACTGGGTTCAAACTGAGAGACTGAGTTTAAACTGAGAGACTGAGTTTAAACTGAGAGACTGGGATCAAACTGAGAGACTGGGTTCAAACTGAGAGACTGAGTTTAAACTGAGAGACTGGGATCAAACTGAGAGACTGCGTTCAAAATGAGGGACTGAGTTTAAACTGAGAACCTACGATCAAACTGAGAGACTGGGTTCAAACTGAGAGACTGAGTTTAAACTGAGAGACTGGGTTCAAACTGAGAGACTGAGTTTAAACTGAGAACCCAGGATCAAACTGAGAGACTGGGTTCAAACGAAGAGACTGAGTTTAAACTGAGAACCTAGGATCAAACTGAGAGACTGAGTTTAAACTGAGAACCTAGGATCAAACTGAGAGACTGGGTTCAAACTGAGAGACTGAGTTTAAACTAAGAACCGAGCACCAAACTGGGAGACTGGGTTCAAACTGAGAGACTGAGTTTAAACTGAGAACCTAGGATCAAACTGAGAGACTGAGTTTAAACTGAGAGACTGGGATCAAAATGAGAGACTGCGTTCAAAATGAGGGACTGAGTTTAAACTGAGAACCTACGATCAAACTGAGAGACTGGGTTCAAACTGAGAGACTGAGTTTAAACTGAGAGACTGGGTTCAAACTGAGAGACTGAGTTTAAACTGAGAACCCAGGATCAAACTGAGAGACTCTGTTCAAACTAAGAGACTGAGTTTAAACTGAGAACCTAGGATCAAACTGAGAGACTGAGTTTAAACTGAGAACCTAGGATCAAACTGAGAGACTGGGTTCAAACTGAGAGACTGAGTTTAAACTAAGAACCTAGCACCAAACTGGGAGACTGGGTTCAAACTGAGAGACTGAGTTTAAACTGAGAACCTAGGATCAAACTGAGAGACTGGGTTAAAACTGAGAGACTGGATTTAAACTGAGAACCTAGGATCAAGATTAGAGACTGGGTACAAACTGAGAGACTGACTTTAAACTGAGAACCTAGGATCAAACTGAGAGACTGGGTTCAAACTGAGAGACTGAGTTTAAACAGAGAACCTAGGATCAAACTGGGAGACTGGGTTCAAACTGAGAGACTGAGTTTAAACTGAGAACCTAGGATCAAACTTAGAGACTGGGTTCAAACTGAGAGACTGTGTTTAAACTGAGAACCTCGGATCAAACTGAGAGACTGGGTTCAAACTGAGAGACTCGATTTAAACTGAGAACCTCGGATCAAACTGAGAGACTGGGATCAAACTGAGAGACTGGGTTCAAACTGAGAGACTGAGTTTAAACTGAGAGACTGTGTTTAAACTGAGAACCTAGGATCAAACTGAGAGACTGGGATCAAACTGAGAGACTGGGTTCAAACTGAGAGACTGAGTTTAAACTGAGAGACTGGGTTCAAACTGAGAGACTGAGTTTAAACTGAGAGACTGGGTTCAAACTGAGAGACTGAGTTTAAACTGAGAGACTGAGTTTAAACTGAGAGACTGGGATCAAACTGAGAGACTGGGTTCAAACTGAGAGACTGAGTTTAAACTGAGAACCTAGGATCAAACTGAGAGACTGGGTTCAAACTGAGAGACTGGGTTTAAACTGAGAGACTGGGTTCAAACTGAGAGACCGGGGATTAAACTGAGAACCTAGGATCAAACTGAGAGACTGGGTTCAAACTAAGAGACTGAGTTTAAACTGAGAACCTGGGATCAAACTGAGAGACTGGGTTTAAACTGAGAACCCAGGATCAAACTGAGAGACTGAGTTTAAACTGAGAGACTGGGTTCAAACTGAGAGACTGAGTTTAAACTGAGAGACTGGGATCAAACTGAGAGACTGGGTTCAAACTGAGAGACTGAGTTTAAACTGAGAGACTGGGATCAAACTGAGAGACTGGGTTCAAAATGAGGGACTGAGTTTAAACTGAGAACCAAGGATCAAACTGAGAGACTGGGTTCAAACTGAGAGACTGAGTTTAAACTGAGAGACTGGGTTTAAACTGAGAGACTGGGATCAAACTGAGAGACTGGGTTCAAACTGAGAGACTGAGTTTAAACTGAGAGACTGGGATCAAACTGAGAGACTGCGTTCAAAATGAGGGACTGAGTTTAAACTGAGAACCTACGATCAAACTGAGAGACTGGGTTCAAACTGAGAGACTGAGTTTAAACTGAGAGACTGGGTTCAAACTGAGAGACTGAGTTTAAACTGAGAACCCAGGATCAAACTGAGAGACTGGGTTCAAACGAAGAGACTGAGTTTAAACTGAGAACCTAGGATCAAACTGAGAGACTGAGTTTAAACTGAGAACCTAGGATCAAACTGAGAGACTGGGTTCAAACTGAGAGACTGAGTTTAAACTAAGAACCGAGCACCAAACTGGGAGACTGGGTTCAAACTGAGAGACTGAGTTTAAACTGAGAACCTAGGATCAAACTGAGAGACTGAGTTTAAACTGAGAGACTGGGATCAAAATGAGAGACTGCGTTCAAAATGAGGGACTGAGTTTAAACTGAGAACCTACGATCAAACTGAGAGACTGGGTTCAAACTGAGAGACTGAGTTTAAACTGAGAGACTGGGTTCAAACTGAGAGACTGAGTTTAAACTGAGAACCCAGGATCAAACTGAGAGACTCTGTTCAAACTAAGAGACTGAGTTTAAACTGAGAACCTAGGATCAAACTGAGAGACTGAGTTTAAACTGAGAACCTAGGATCAAACTGAGAGACTGGGTTCAAACTGAGAGACTGAGTTTAAACTAAGAACCTAGCACCAAACTGGGAGACTGGGTTCAAACTGAGAGACTGAGTTTAAACTGAGAACCTAGGATCAAACTGAGAGACTGGGTTAAAACTGAGAGACTGGATTTAAACTGAGAACCTAGGATCAAACTTAGAGACTGGGTACAAACTGAGAGACTGACTTTAAACTGAGAACCTAGGATCAAACTGAGAGACTGGGTTCAAACTGAGAGACTGAGTTTAAACAGAGAACCTAGGATCAAACTGGGAGACTGGGTTCAAACTGAGAGACTGAGTTTAAACTGAGAACCTAGGATCAAACTTAGAGACTGGGTTCAAACTGAGAGACTGTGTTTAAACTGAGAACCTCGGATCAAACTGAGAGACTGGGTTCAAACTGAGAGACTCGATTTAAACTGAGAACCTCGGATCAAACTGAGAGACTGGGATCAAACTGAGAGACTGGGTTCAAACTGAGAGACTGAGTTTAAACTGAGAGACTGTGTTTAAACTGAGAACCTAGGATCAAACTGAGAGACTGGGATCAAACTGAGAGACTGGGTTCAAACTGAGAGACTGAGTTTAAACTGAGAGACTGGGTTCAAACTGAGAGACTGAGTTTAAACTGAGAGAATGGGTTCAAACTGAGAGACTGAGTTTAAACTGAGAGACTGAGTTTAAACTGAGAGACTGGGATCAAACTGAGAGACTGGGTTCAAACTGAGAGACTGAGTTTAAACTGAGAACCTAGGATCAAACTGAGAGACTGGGTTCAAACTGAGAGACTGGGTTTAAACTGAGAGACTGGGTTCAAACTGAGAGACCGGGGATTAAACTGAGAACCTAGGATCAAACTGAGAGACTGGGTTCAAACTAAGAGACTGAGTTTAAACTGAGAACCTGGGATCAAACTGAGAGACTGGGTTTAAACTGAGAACCCAGGATCAAACTGAGAGACTGAGTTTAAACTGAGAGACTGGGTTCAAACTGAGAGACTGAGTTTAAACTGAGAGACTGGGATCAAACTGAGAGACTGGGTTCAAACTGAGAGACTGAGTTTAAACTGAGAGACTGGGATCAAACTGAGAGACTGGGTTCAAAATGAGGGACTGAGTTTAATCTGAGAACCAAGGATCAAACTGAGAGACTGGGTTCAAACTGAGAGACTGAGTTTAAACTGAGAGACTGGGTTTAAACTGAGAGACTGGGATCAAACTGAGAGACTGGGTTCAAACTGAGAGACTGAGTTTAAACTGAGAACCCAGGATCAAACTGAGAGACTGGGTTCAAACTAAGAGACTGAGTTTAAACTGAGAACCTAGGATCAAACTGAGAGACTGAGTTTAAACTGAGAACCTAGGATCAAACTGAGAGACTGGGTACAAACTGACAGACTGAGTTTAAACTGAGAACCTAGGATCAAACTGGGAGACTGGGTTCAAACTGAGAGACTGAGTTTAAACTGAGAACCTAGGATCAAACTGAGAGACTGGGTTAAAACTGAGAGACTGGATTTAAACTGAGAACCTAGGATCAAACTGAGAGACTGAGTTTAAACTGAGAACCTAGGATCAAACTGAGAGACTGGGTTCAAACTGAGAGACTTTGTTTAAACTAAGAACCTAGCACCAAACTGGGAGACTGGGTTCAAACTGAGAGACTGAGTTTAAACTGAGAACCTAGGATCAAACTGAGAGACTGGGTTAAAACTGAGAGACTGGATTTAAACTGAGAACCTAGGATCAAACTTAGAGACTGGGTTCAAACTGAGAGACTGAGTTTAAACTGAGAACCTAGGATCAAACTGAGAGACTGGGTTCAAACTGAGAGACTGAGTTTAAACTGAGAACCTAGGATCAAACTGGGAGACTGGGTTCAAACTGAGAGACTGAGTTTAAACTGAGAACCTAGGATCAAACTTAGAGACTGGGTTCAAACTGAGAGACTGAGTTTAAACTGAGAACCTCGGATCAAACTGAAAGACTGGGTTCAAACTGAGAGACTCGATTTAAACTGAGAACCTAGGATCAAACTGAGAGACTGGGATCAAACTGAGAGACTGGGTTCAAACTGAGGGACTGAGTTTAAACTGAGAGACTGTGTTTAAACTGAGAACCTAGGATCAAACTGAGAGACTGGGATCAAACTGAGAGACTGGGTTCAAACTGAGAGACTGAGTTTAAACTGAGAGACTGGGTTCAAACTGAGAGACTGAGTTTAAACTGAGAGACTGGGTTCAAACTGAGAGACTGAGTTTAAACTGAGAGACTGAGTTTAAACTGAGAACCTAGGATCAAACTGAGAGACTGGGTTCAAACTGAGAGACTGAGTTTAAACTGAGAGACTGGGTTTAAACTGAGAGACTGGGTTCAAACTGAGAGACCGGGGATTAAACTGAGAATCTAGGATCAAACTGAGAGACTGGGTTCAAACTAAGAGACTGAGTTTAAACTGAGAACCTGGGATCAAACTGAGAGACTGGGTTTAAACTGAGAGACTGGGTTCAATCTGAGAGACTGAGTTTAAACTGAGAGACTGAGTTTAAACTGAGAGACTGGGATCAAACTGAGAGACTGGGTTCAAACTGAGAGACTGAGTTCAAACTGAGAGACTGGGATCAAACTGAGAGACTGGGTTCAAAATGAGGGACTGAGTTTAAACTGAGAACCTAGGATCAAACTGAGAGACTGGGTTCAAACTGAGAGACTGAGTTTAAACTGAGAGACTGGGTTTAAACTGAGAGACTGGGATCAAACTGAGAGACTGGGTTCAAACTGAGAGACTGAGTTTAAACTGAGAACCCAGGATCAAACTGAGAGACTGGGTTCAAACTAAGAGACTGAGTTTAAACTGAGAACCTAGGATCAAACTGAGAGACTGAGTTTAAACTGAGAACCTAGGATCAAACTGGGAGACTGGATTCAAACTGAGAGACTGAGTTTAAACTGAGAACCTAGGATCAAACTGAGAGACTGGGTTAAAACTGAGAGACTGGATTTAAACTGAGAACCTAGGATCAAACTTAGAGACTGGGTTCAAACTGAGAGACTGAGTTCAAACTGAGAGACTGGGATCAAACTGAGAGACTGGGTTCAAACTGAGAGACTGAGTTCAAACTGAGAGACTGGGATCAAACTGAGAGACTGGGTTCAAAATGAGGGACTGAGTTTAAACTGAGAACCTAGGATCAAACTGAGAGACTGGGTTCAAACTGAGAGACTGAGTTTAAACTGAGAGACTGGGTTTAAACTGAGAGACTGGGATCAAACTGAGAGACTGGGTTCAAACTGAGAGACTGAGTTTAAACTGAGAACCCAGGATCAAACTGAGAGACTGGGTTCAAACTAAGAGACTGAGTTTAAACTGAGAACCTAGGATCAAACTGAGAGACTGAGTTTAAACTGAGAACCTAGGATCAAACTGGGAGACTGGATTCAAACTGAGAGACTGAGTTTAAACTGAGAACCTAGGATCAAACTGAGAGACTGGGTTAAAACTGAGAGACTGGATTTAAACTGAGAACCTAGGATCAAACTGAGAGACTGGGTTCAAACTGAGAGACTGAGTTTAAACTGAGAACCTAGGATCAAACTGAGAGACTGGGTTCAAACTGAGAGACTGAGTTTAAACTGAGAACCTAGGATCAAACTGGGTGACTGGGTTCAAACTGAGAGACTGAGTTTAAACTGAGAACCTAGGATCAAACTTAGAGACTGGGTTCAAACTGAGAGACTGAGTTTAAACTGAGAACCTAGGATCAAACTGAGAGACTGGGTTAAAACTGAGAGACTGGATTTAAACTGAGAACCTAGGATCAAACTTAGAGACTGGGTTCAAACTGAGAGACTGAGTTTAAACTGAGAACCTAGGATCAAACTGAGAGACTGGGATCAAACTGAGAGACTGGGTTCAAACTGAGAGACTGAGTTTAAACTGAGAACCTAGGATCAAACTGAGAGACTTGGATCAAACTGAGAGACTGGGTTCAAACTGAGAGACTGAGTTTAAACTGAGAACCTAGGATCAAACTGAGAGACTGGGATGAAACTGAGAGACTGGGTTCAAACTGAGAGACTGAGTTTAAACTGAGAACCTAGGATCAAACTGAGAGACTGGGTTCAAACTGAGAGACTGGATTTAAACTGAGAACCTAGGATCAAACTGAGAGACTGGGATCAAACTGAGAGACTGGGTTCAAACTGAGAGACTGAGTTTAAACTGAGAGACTGTGTTTAAACTGAGAACCTAGGATCAAACTGAGAACCTAGGATCAAACTGAGAGACTGGGTTCAAACTGAGAGACTGAGTTTAAACTGAGAGACTGGGTTCAAACTGAGAGACTGAGTTTAAACTGTGAGACTGGGTTCAAACTGAGAGACTGAGTTTACACTGAGAGACTGAGTTTAAACTGAGAACCTAGGATCAAACTGAGAGACTGGGATCAAACTGAGAGACTGGGTTCAAACTGAGAGACTGAGTTTAAACTGAGAGACTGGGTTCAAACTGAGAGACTGAGTTAAAA
Source organism: Heterodontus francisci (assembly GCF_036365525.1). Classification (NCBI taxonomy): domain Eukaryota; kingdom Metazoa; phylum Chordata; class Chondrichthyes; order Heterodontiformes; family Heterodontidae; genus Heterodontus; species Heterodontus francisci. Next base: position 21,157,543 of record NC_090373.1, read on the forward strand.
CTGAGAGACTGGGATCGAACTGAGAGACTGGGTCCAAACTGAGAGACTGAGTTTAAACTGAGAACCGAGGATCAAACTGTAGACTGGGTTCAAACTGAGAGACTGAGTTTAAACTGAGAGACTGGGTTTAAACTGAGAGACTGGGTTCAAACTGAGAGACTGAGTTTAAACTGAGAACCTAGGATCAAACTGAGAGAATGGGTTCAAACTAAGAGACTGAGTTTAAACTGAGAACATAGGATCAAACTGAGAGACTGGCTTCAAACTAAGAGACTGAGTTTAAACTGAGAACCTAGGATCAAACTGAGAGAATGGGTTCAAACTAAGAGACTCAGTTTAAACTGAGAACCTAGGATCAAACTGAGAGACTGGGTTCAAACTGAGAGACTGAGTTTAAACTGAGAACCTAGGATCAAACTGAGAGACTGGGTTCAAACTGAGAGACTGAGTTTAAACTGAGAACCTAGGATCAAACTTAGAGACTGGGTTCAAACTGAGAGACTGAGTTTAAACTGAGAACCTAGGATCAAACTGAGAGACTGGGTTCAAACTGAGAGACTGGATTTAAACTGAGAACCTAGGATCAAACTGAGAGACTGGGTTCAAGCTGAGAGACTGGGTTCAAACTAAGAGACTGAGTTTAAACAGAGAACCTAGGATCAAACTGAGAGACTGGGTTCAAACTGAGAGACTGGGTTCAAATTGAGAGACTGAGTTTAAACTGAGAACCTAGGATCAAACTGAGAGTCTGGGATCAAGCTGAGAGACTGGGTTCAAACTGAGAGATTGAGTTTGAACTGAGAACCTAGGATCAAACTGAGAGACTGGGTTCAAACTGAGAGACTGAGTTTAAACTGAGAGACTGGGTTTAAACTGAGAGACTGGGATCAAACTGAGAGACTGGGTTCAAACTGAGAGACTGAGTTTAAACTGAGAGACTGGGATCAAACTGAGAGACTGCGTTCAAAATGAGGGACTGAGTTTAAACTGAGAACCTACGATCAAACTGAGAGACTGGGTTCAAACTGAGAGACTGAGTTTAAACTGAGAGACTGGGTTCAAACTGAGAGACTGAGTTTAAACTGAGAACCCAGGATCAAACTGAGAGACTGGGTTCAAACGAAGAGACTGAGTTTAAACTGAGAACCTAGGATCAAACTGAGAGACTGAGTTTAAACTGAGAACCTAGGATCAAACTGAGAGACTGGGTTCAAACTGAGAGACTGAGTTTAAACTAAGAACCGAGCACCAAACTGGGAGACTGGGTTCAAACTGAGAGACTGAGTTTAAACTGAGAACCTAGGATCAAACTGAGAGACTGAGTTTAAACTGAGAGACTGGGATCAAAATGAGAGACTGCGTTCAAAATGAGGGACTGAGTTTAAACTGAGAACCTACGATCAAACTGAGAGACTGGGTTCAAACTGAGAGACTGAGTTTAAACTGAGAGACTGGGTTCAAACTGAGAGACTGAGTTTAAACTGAGAACCCAGGATCAAACTGAGAGACTCTGTTCAAACTAAGAGACTGAGTTTAAACTGAGAACCTAGGATCAAACTGAGAGACTGAGTTTAAACTGAGAACCTAGGATCAAACTGAGAGACTGGGTTCAAACTGAGAGACTGAGTTTAAACTAAGAACCTAGCACCAAACTGGGAGACTGGGTTCAAACTGAGAGACTGAGTTTAAACTGAGAACCTAGGATCAAACTGAGAGACTGGGTTAAAACTGAGAGACTGGATTTAAACTGAGAACCTAGGATCAAACTTAGAGACTGGGTACAAACTGAGAGACTGACTTTAAACTGAGAACCTAGGATCAAACTGAGAGACTGGGTTCAAACTGAGAGACTGAGTTTAAACAGAGAACCTAGGATCAAACTGGGAGACTGGGTTCAAACTGAGAGACTGAGTTTAAACTGAGAACCTAGGATCAAACTTAGAGACTGGGTTCAAACTGAGAGACTGTGTTTAAACTGAGAACCTCGGATCAAACTGAGAGACTGGGTTCAAACTGAGAGACTCGATTTAAACTGAGAACCTCGGATCAAACTGAGAGACTGGGATCAAACTGAGAGACTGGGTTCAAACTGAGAGACTGAGTTTAAACTGAGAGACTGTGTTTAAACTGAGAACCTAGGATCAAACTGAGAGACTGGGATCAAACTGAGAGACTGGGTTCAAACTGAGAGACTGAGTTTAAACTGAGAGACTGGGTTCAAACTGAGAGACTGAGTTTAAACTGAGAGACTGGGTTCAAACTGAGAGACTGAGTTTAAACTGAGAGACTGAGTTTAAACTGAGAGACTGGGATCAAACTGAGAGACTGGGTTCAAACTGAGAGACTGAGTTTAAACTGAGAACCTAGGATCAAACTGAGAGACTGGGTTCAAACTGAGAGACTGGGTTTAAACTGAGAGACTGGGTTCAAACTGAGAGACCGGGGATTAAACTGAGAACCTAGGATCAAACTGAGAGACTGGGTTCAAACTAAGAGACTGAGTTTAAACTGAGAACCTGGGATCAAACTGAGAGACTGGGTTTAAACTGAGAACCCAGGATCAAACTGAGAGACTGAGTTTAAACTGAGAGACTGGGTTCAAACTGAGAGACTGAGTTTAAACTGAGAGACTGGGATCAAACTGAGAGACTGGGTTCAAACTGAGAGACTGAGTTTAAACTGAGAGACTGGGATCAAACTGAGAGACTGGGTTCAAAATGAGGGACTGAGTTTAAACTGAGAACCAAGGATCAAACTGAGAGACTGGGTTCAAATTGAGAGACTGAGTTTAAACTGAGAGACTGGGTTTAAACTGAGAGACTGGGATCAAACTGAGAGACTGGGTTCAAACTGAGAGACTGAGTTTAAACTGAGAACCCAGGATCAAACTGAGAGACTGGGTTCAAACTAAGAGACTGAGTTTAAACTGAGAACCTAGGATCAAACTGAGAGACTGAGTTTAAACTGAGAACCTAGGATCAAACTGAGAGACTGGGTACAAACTGACAGACTGAGTTTAAACTGAGAACCTAGGATCAAACTGGGAGACTGGGTTCAAACTGAGAGACTGAGTTTAAACTGAGAACCTAGGATCAAACTGAGAGACTGGGTTAAAACTGAGAGACTGGATTTAAACTGAGAACCTAGGATCAAACTGAGAGACTGAGTTTAAACTGAGAACCTAGGATCAAACTGAGAGACTGGGTTCAAACTGAGAGACTTTGTTTAAACTAAGAACCTAGCACCAAACTGGGAGACTGGGTTCAAACTGAGAGACTGAGTTTAAACTGAGAACCTAGGATCAAACTGAGAGACTGGGTTAAAACTGAGAGACTGGATTTAAACTGAGAACCTAGGATCAAACTTAGAGACTGGGTTCAAACTGAGAGACTGAGTTTAAACTGAGAACCTAGGATCAAACTGAGAGACTGGGTTCAAACTGAGAGACTGAGTTTAAACTGAGAACCTAGGATCAAACTGGGAGACTGGGTTCAAACTGAGAGACTGAGTTTAAACTGAGAACCTAGGATCAAACTTAGAGACTGGGTTCAAACTGAGAGACTGAGTTTAAACTGAGAACCTCGGATCAAACTGAAAGACTGGGTTCAAACTGAGAGACTCGATTTAAACTGAGAACCTAGGATCAAACTGAGAGACTGGGATCAAACTGAGAGACTGGGTTCAAACTGAGGGACTGAGTTTAAACTGAGAGACTGTGTTTAAACTGAGAACCTAGGATCAAACTGAGAGACTGGGATCAAACTGAGAGACTGGGTTCAAACTGAGAGACTGAGTTTAAACTGAGAGACTGGGTTCAAACTGAGAGACTGAGTTTAAACTGAGAGACTGGGTTCAAACTGAGAGACTGAGTTTAAACTGAGAGACTGAGTTTAAACTGAGAACCTAGGATCAAACTGAGAGACTGGGTTCAAACTGAGAGACTGAGTTTAAACTGAGAGACTGGGTTTAAACTGAGAGACTGGGTTCAAACTGAGAGACCGGGGATTAAACTGAGAATCTAGGATCAAACTGAGAGACTGGGTTCAAACTAAGAGACTGAGTTTAAACTGAGAACCTGGGATCAAACTGAGAGACTGGGTTTAAACTGAGAGACTGGGTTCAATCTGAGAGACTGAGTTTAAACTGAGAGACTGAGTTTAAACTGAGAGACTGGGATCAAACTGAGAGACTGGGTTCAAACTGAGAGACTGAGTTCAAACTGAGAGACTGGGATCAAACTGAGAGACTGGGTTCAAAATGAGGGACTGAGTTTAAACTGAGAACCTAGGATCAAACTGAGAGACTGGGTTCAAACTGAGAGACTGAGTTTAAACTGAGAGACTGGGTTTAAACTGAGAGACTGGGATCAAACTGAGAGACTGGGTTCAAACTGAGAGACTGAGTTTAAACTGAGAACCCAGGATCAAACTGAGAGACTGGGTTCAAACTAAGAGACTGAGTTTAAACTGAGAACCTAGGATCAAACTGAGAGACTGAGTTTAAACTGAGAACCTAGGATCAAACTGGGAGACTGGATTCAAACTGAGAGACTGAGTTTAAACTGAGAACCTAGGATCAAACTGAGAGACTGGGTTAAAACTGAGAGACTGGATTTAAACTGAGAACCTAGGATCAAACTGAGAGACTTGGATCAAACTGAGAGACTGGGTTCAAACTGAGTGACTGAGTTTAAACTGAGAACCTAGGATCAAACTGAGAGACTGGGATGAAACTGAGAGACTGGGTTCAAACTGAGAGACTGAGTTTAAACTGAGAACCTAGGATCAAACTGAGAGACTGGGTTCAAACTGAGAGACTGGATTTAAACTGAGAACCTAGGATCAAACTGAGAGACTGGGATCAAACTGAGAGACTGGGTTCAAACTGAGAGACTGAGTTTAAACTGAGAGACTGTGTTTAAACTGAGAACCTAGGATCAAACTGAGAACCTAGGATCAAACTGAGAGACTGGGTTCAAACTGAGAGACTGAGTTTAAACTGAGAGACTGGGTTCAAACTGAGAGACTGAGTTTAAACTGTGAGACTGGGTTCAAACTGAGAGACTGAGTTTACACTGAGAGACTGAGTTTAAACTGAGAACCTAGGATCAAACTGAGAGACTGGGATCAAACTGAGAGACTGGGTTCAAACTGAGAGACTGAGTTTAAACTGAGAGACTGGGTTCAAACTGAGAGACTGAGTTAAAACTGAGAGACTGGGATCGAACTGAGAGACTGGGTCCAAACTGAGAGACTGAGTTTAAACTGAGAACCGAGGATCAAACTGTAGACTGGGTTCAAACTGAGAGACTGAGTTTAAACTGAGAGACTGGGTTTAAACTGAGAGACTGGGTTCAAACTGAGAGACTGAGTTTAAACTGAGAACCTAGGATCAAACTGAGAGAATGGGTTCAAACTAAGAGACTGAGTTTAAACTGAGAACCTAGGATCAAACTGAGAGACTGGCTTCAAACTAAGAGACTGAGTTTAAACTGAGAACCTAGGATCAAACTGAGAGAATGGGTTCAAACTAAGAGACTCAGTTTAAACTGAGAACCTAGGATCAAACTGAGAGACTGGGTTCAAACTGAGAGACTGAGTTTAAACTGAGAACCTAGGATCAAACTGAGAGACTGGGTTCAAACTGAGAGACTGAGTTTAAACTGAGAACCTAGGATCAAACTTAGAGACTGGGTTCAAACTGAGAGACTGAGTTTAAACTGAGAACCTAGGATCAAACTGAGAGACTGGGTTCAAACTGAGAGACTGGATTTAAACTGAGAACCTAGGATCAAACTGAGAGACTGGGTTCAAGCTGAGAGACTGGGTTCAAACTAAGAGACTGAGTTTAAACAGAGAACCTAGGATCAAACTGAGAGACTGGGTTCAAACTGAGAGACTGGGTTCAAATTGAGAGACTGAGTTTAAACTGAGAACCTAGGATCAAACTGAGAGTCTGGGATCAAGCTGAGAGACTGGGTTCAAACTGAGAGATTGAGTTTGAACTGAGAACCTAGGATCAAACTGAGAGACTGGGTTCAAACTGAGAGACTGAGTTTAAACTGAGAGACTGGGTTTAAACTGAGAGACTGGGATCAAACTGAGAGACTGGGTTCAAACTGAGAGACTGAGTTTAAACTGAGAGACTGGGATCAAACTGAGAGACTGCGTTCAAAATGAGGGACTGAGTTTAAACTGAGAACCTACGATCAAACTGAGAGACTGGGTTCAAACTGAGAGACTGAGTTTAAACTGAGAGACTGGGTTCAAACTGAGAGACTGAGTTTAAACTGAGAACCCAGGATCAAACTGAGAGACTGGGTTCAAACGAAGAGACTGAGTTTAAACTGAGAACCTAGGATCAAACTGAGAGACTGAGTTTAAACTGAGAACCTAGGATCAAACTGAGAGACTGGGTTCAAACTGAGAGACTGAGTTTAAACTAAGAACCGAGCACCAAACTGGGAGACTGGGTTCAAACTGAGAGACTGAGTTTAAACTGAGAACCTAGGATCAAACTGAGAGACTGAGTTTAAACTGAGAGACTGGGATCAAAATGAGAGACTGCGTTCAAAATGAGGGACTGAGTTTAAACTGAGAACCTACGATCAAACTGAGAGACTGGGTTCAAACTGAGAGACTGAGTTTAAACTGAGAGACTGGGTTCAAACTGAGAGACTGAGTTTAAACTGAGAACCCAGGATCAAACTGAGAGACTCTGTTCAAACTAAGAGACTGAGTTTAAACTGAGAACCTAGGATCAAACTGAGAGACTGAGTTTAAACTGAGAACCTAGGATCAAACTGAGAGACTGGGTTCAAACTGAGAGACTGAGTTTAAACTAAGAACCTAGCACCAAACTGGGAGACTGGGTTCAAACTGAGAGACTGAGTTTAAACTGAGAACCTAGGATCAAACTGAGAGACTGGGTTAAAACTGAGAGACTGGATTTAAACTGAGAACCTAGGATCAAACTTAGAGACTGGGTACAAACTGAGAGACTGACTTTAAACTGAGAACCTAGGATCAAACTGAGAGACTGGGTTCAAACTGAGAGACTGAGTTTAAACAGAGAACCTAGGATCAAACTGGGAGACTGGGTTCAAACTGAGAGACTGAGTTTAAACTGAGAACCTAGGATCAAACTTAGAGACTGGGTTCAAACTGAGAGACTGTGTTTAAACTGAGAACCTCGGATCAAACTGAGAGACTGGGTTCAAACTGAGAGACTCGATTTAAACTGAGAACCTCGGATCAAACTGAGAGACTGGGATCAAACTGAGAGACTGGGTTCAAACTGAGAGACTGAGTTTAAACTGAGAGACTGTGTTTAAACTGAGAACCTAGGATCAAACTGAGAGACTGGGATCAAACTGAGAGACTGGGTTCAAACTGAGAGACTGAGTTTAAACTGAGAGACTGGGTTCAAACTGAGAGACTGAGTTTAAACTGAGAGACTGGGTTCAAACTGAGAGACTGAGTTTAAACTGAGAGACTGAGTTTAAACTGAGAGACTGGGATCAAACTGAGAGACTGGGTTCAAACTGAGAGACTGAGTTTAAACTGAGAACCTAGGATCAAACTGAGAGACTGGGTTCAAACTGAGAGACTGGGTTTAAACTGAGAGACTGGGTTCAAACTGAGAGACCGGGGATTAAACTGAGAACCTAGGATCAAACTGAGAGACTGGGTTCAAACTAAGAGACTGAGTTTAAACTGAGAACCTGGGATCAAACTGAGAGACTGGGTTTAAACTGAGAACCCAGGATCAAACTGAGAGACTGAGTTTAAACTGAGAGACTGGGTTCAAACTGAGAGACTGAGTTTAAACTGAGAGACTGGGATCAAACTGAGAGACTGGGTTCAAACTGAGAGACTGAGTTTAAACTGAGAGACTGGGATCAAACTGAGAGACTGGGTTCAAAATGAGGGACTGAGTTTAAACTGAGAACCAAGGATCAAACTGAGAGACTGGGTTCAAACTGAGAGACTGAGTTTAAACTGAGAGACTGGGTTTAAACTGAGAGACTGGGATCAAACTGAGAGACTGGGTTCAAACTGAGAGACTGAGTTTAAACTGAGAACCCAGGATCAAACTGAGAGACTGGGTTCAAACTAAGAGACTGAGTTTAAACTGAGAACCTAGGATCAAACTGAGAGACTGAGTTTAAACTGAGAACCTAGGATCAAACTGAGAGACTGGGTACAAACTGACAGACTGAGTTTAAACTGAGAACCTAGGATCAAACTGGGAGACTGGGTTCAAACTGAGAGACTGAGTTTAAACTGAGAACCTAGGATCAAACTGAGAGACTGGGTTAAAACTGAGAGACTGGATTTAAACTGAGAACCTAGGATCAAACTGAGAGACTGAGTTTAAACTGAGAACCTAGGATCAAACTGAGAGACTGGGTTCAAACTGAGAGACTTTGTTTAAACTAAGAACCTAGCACCAAACTGGGAGACTGGGTTCAAACTGAGAGACTGAGTTTAAACTGAGAACCTAGGATCAAACTGAGAGACTGGGTTAAAACTGAGAGACTGGATTTAAACTGAGAACCTAGGATCAAACTTAGAGACTGGGTTCAAACTGAGAGACTGAGTTTAAACTGAGAACCTAGGATCAAACTGAGAGACTGGGTTCAAACTGAGAGACTGAGTTTAAACTGAGAACCTAGGATCAAACTGGGAGACTGGGTTCAAACTGAGAGACTGAGTTTAAACTGAGAACCTAGGATCAAACTTAGAGACTGGGTTCAAACTGAGAGACTGAGTTTAAACTGAGAACCTCGGATCAAACTGAAAGACTGGGTTCAAACTGAGAGACTCGATTTAAACTGAGAACCTAGGATCAAACTGAGAGACTGGGATCAAACTGAGAGACTGGGTTCAAACTGAGGGACTGAGTTTAAACTGAGAGACTGTGTTTAAACTGAGAACCTAGGATCAAACTGAGAGACTGGGATCAAACTGAGAGACTGGGTTCAAACTGAGAGACTGAGTTTAAACTGAGAGACTGGGTTCAAACTGAGAGACTGAGTTTAAACTGAGAGACTGGGTTCAAACTGAGAGACTGAGTTTAAACTGAGAGACTGAGTTTAAACTGAGAACCTAGGATCAAACTGAGAGACTGGGTTCAAACTGAGAGACTGAGTTTAAACTGAGAGACTGGGTTTAAACTGAGAGACTGGGTTCAAACTGAGAGACCGGGGATTAAACTGAGAATCTAGGATCAAACTGAGAGACTGGGTTCAAACTAAGAGACTGAGTTTAAACTGAGAACCTGGGATCAAACTGAGAGACTGGGTTTAAACTGAGAGACTGGGTTCAATCTGAGAGACTGAGTTTAAACTGAGAGACTGAGTTTAAACTGAGAGACTGGGATCAAACTGAGAGACTGGGTTCAAACTGAGAGACTGAGTTCAAACTGAGAGACTGGGATCAAACTGAGAGACTGGGTTCAAAATGAGGGACTGAGTTTAAACTGAGAACCTAGGATCAAACTGAGAGACTGGGTTCAAACTGAGAGACTGAGTTTAAACTGAGAGACTGGGTTTAAACTGAGAGACTGGGATCAAACTGAGAGACTGGGTTCAAACTGAGAGACTGAGTTTAAACTGAGAACCCAGGATCAAACTGAGAGACTGGGTTCAAACTAAGAGACTGAGTTTAAACTGAGAACCTAGGATCAAACTGAGAGACTGAGTTTAAACTGAGAACCTAGGATCAAACTGGGAGACTGGATTCAAACTGAGAGACTGAGTTTAAACTGAGAACCTAGGATCAAACTGAGAGACTGGGTTAAAACTGAGAGACTGGATTTAAACTGAGAACCTAGGATCAAACTTAGAGACTGGGTTCAAACTGAGAGACTGAGTTCAAACTGAGAGACTGGGATCAAACTGAGAGACTGGGTTCAAACTGAGAGACTGAGTTCAAACTGAGAGACTGGGATCAAACTGAGAGACTGGGTTCAAAATGAGGGACTGAGTTTAAACTGAGAACCTAGGATCAAACTGAGAGACTGGGTTCAAACTGAGAGACTGAGTTTAAACTGAGAGACTGGGTTTAAACTGAGAGACTGGGATCAAACTGAGAGACTGGGTTCAAACTGAGAGACTGAGTTTAAACTGAGAACCCAGGATCAAACTGAGAGACTGGGTTCAAACTAAGAGACTGAGTTTAAACTGAGAACCTAGGATCAAACTGAGAGACTGAGTTTAAACTGAGAACCTAGGATCAAACTGGGAGACTGGATTCAAACTGAGAGACTGAGTTTAAACTGAGAACCTAGGATCAAACTGAGAGACTGGGTTAAAACTGAGAGACTGGATTTAAACTGAGAACCTAGGATCAAACTTAGAGACTGGGTTCAAACTGAGAGACTGAGTTTAAACTGAGAACCTAGGATCAAACTGAGAGACTGGGTTCAAACTGAGAGACTGAGTTTAAACTGAGAACCTAGGATCAAACTGGGTGACTGGGTTCAAACTGAGAGACTGAGTTTAAACTGAGAACCTAGGATCAAACTTAGAGACTGGGTTCAAACTGAGAGACTGAGTTTAAACTGAGAACCTAGGATCAAACTGAGAGACTGGGTTAAAACTGAGAGACTGGATTTAAACTGAGAACCTAGGATCAAACTTAGAGACTGGGTTCAAACTGAGAGACTGAGTTTAAACTGAGAACCTAGGATCAAACTGAGAGACTGGGATCAAACTGAGAGACTGGGTTCAAACTGAGAGACTGAGTTTAAACTGAGAACCTAGGATCAAACTGAGAGACTTGGATCAAACTGAGAGACTGGGTTCAAACTGAGAGACTGAGTTTAAACTGAGAACCTAGGATCAAACTGAGAGACTGGGATGAAACTGAGAGACTGGGTTCAAACTGAGAGACTGAGTTTAAACTGAGAACCTAGGATCAAACTGAGAGACTGGGTTCAAACTGAGAGACTGGATTTAAACTGAGAACCTAGGATCAAACTGAGAGACTGGGATCAAACTGAGAGACTGGGTTCAAACTGAGAGACTGAGTTTAAACTGAGAGACTGTGTTTAAACTGAGAACCTAGGATCAAACTGAGAACCTAGGATCAAACTGAGAGACTGGGTTCAAACTGAGAGACTGAGTTTAAACTGAGAGACTGGGTTCAAACTGAGAGACTGAGTTTAAACTGTGAGACTGGGTTCAAACTGAGAGACTGAGTTTACACTGAGAGACTGAGTTTAAACTGAGAACCTAGGATCAAACTGAGAGACTGGGATCAAACTGAGAGACTGGGTTCAAACTGAGAGACTGAGTTTAAACTGAGAGACTGGGTTCAAACTGAGAGACTGAGTTAAAACTGAGAGACTGGGATCGAACTGAGAGACTGGGTCCAAACTGAGAGACTGAGTTTAAACTGAGAACCGAGGATCAAACTGTAGACTGGGTTCAAACTGAGAGACTGAGTTTAAACTGAGAGACTGGGTTTAAACTGAGAGACTGGGTTCAAACTGAGAGACTGAGTTTAAACTGAGAACCTAGGATCAAACTGAGAGAATGGGTTCAAACTAAGAGACTGAGTTTAAACTGAGAACCTAGGATCAAACTGAGAGACTGGCTTCAAACTAAGAGACTGAGTTTAAACTGAGAACCTAGGATCAAACTGAGAGAATGGGTTCAAACTAAGAGACTCAGTTTAAACTGAGAACCTAGGATCAAACTGAGAGACTGGGTTCAAACTGAGAGACTGAGTTTAAACTGAGAACCTAGGATCAAACTGAGAGACTGGGTTCAAACTGAGAGACTGAGTTTAAACTGAGAACCTAGGATCAAACTTAGAGACTGGGTTCAAACTGAGAGACTGAGTTTAAACTGAGAACCTAGGATCAAACTGAGAGACTGGGTTCAAACTGAGAGACTGGATTTAAACTGAGAACCTAGGATCAAACTGAGAGACTGGGTTCAAGCTGAGAGACTGGGTTCAAACTAAGAGACTGAGTTTAAACAGAGAACCTAGGATCAAACTGAGAGACTGGGTTCAAACTGAGAGACTGGGTTCAAATTGAGAGACTGAGTTTAAACTGAGAACCTAGGATCAAACTGAGAGTCTGGGATCAAGCTGAGAGACTGGGTTCAAACTGAGAGATTGAGTTTGAACTGAGAACCTAGGATCAAACTGAGAGACTGGGATCAAGCTGAGAGACTGGGTTCAAACTAAGAGACTGAGCTTAAACTGAGAACCCAGGATCAAACTGAGAGACTGGATTCAAACTGAGAGATTGAGTTTAAACTGAGAACCGAGGATCAAACTGAGAGACTGGGATCAAGCTGAGAGACTGGATTTAAACTGAGACCCTAGGATCAAACTGAAAGACTGAGTTTAAACTGAGAACCTAGGATCAAACTGAGAGACTGGGTTCAAACTGAGAGACTGAGTTGAAACTGAGAACCTAGGATCAAACTGGGAGACTGGGTTCAAACTGAGAGACTGAGTTTAAACTGAGAACCTAGGATCAAACTGAGAGACTGGGATCAAACTGAGAGACTGGGTTCAAACTGAGAGACTGAGTTTAAACTGAGAAACTAGGATCAAACTGAGAGATTGGGATCAAACTGAGAGACTGAGTTTAAACTGAGAACCTAGGATCGAACTGAGAGACTGAGTTTAAACTGAGAACCTAGGATCAAACTGAGAGACTGGGTTCAAACTGAGAGACTGAGTTTAAACTGAGAACCTAGGATCAAACTGGGAGACTGGGTTCAAACTGAGAGACTGAGTTTAAACTGAGAACCTAGGATCAAACTGAGAGACTGGGTTAAAACTGAGAGACTGGATTTAAACTGAGAACCTAGGATCAAACTTAGAGACTGGGTTCAAACTGAGAGACTGAGTTTAAACTGAGAACCTAGGATCAAACTGAGAGACTGGGTTCAAACTGAGAGACTGAGTTTAAACTGAGAACCTGGGATCAAACTGGGAGACTGGGTTCAAACTGAGAGACTGAGTTTAAACTGAGAACCTAGGATCAAACTTAGAGACTGGGTTCAAACTGAGAGACTGAGTTCAAACTGAGAACCTAGGATCAAACTGAGAGACTGGAATCAAACTGAGAGACTGGGTTCAAACTGAGAGACTGAGTTTAAACTGAGAGACTGTGTTTAAACTGAGAACCTAGGATCAAACTGAGAGACTGGGTTCAAACTGAGAGACTGGATTTAAACTGAGAACCTAGGATCAAACTGAGAGACTGGGATCAAACTGAGAGACTGAGTTTAAACTGAGAGACTGTGTTTAAACTGAGAACCTAGGATCAAACTGAGAGACTGGGTTCAAACTGAGAGACTGGATTTAAACTGAGAACCTAGGATCAAACTGAGAGACTGGGATCAAACTGAGAGACTGAGTTTAAACTGAGAACCTAGGATCAAACTGAGAGACTGGGTTCAAACAGAGAGACTGAGTTTAAACTGAGAACCTAGGATCAAACTGGGTGACTGGGTTCAAACTGAGAGACTGAGTTTAAACTGAGAACCTAGGATCAAACTTAGAGACTGGGTTCAAACTGAGAGACTGAGTTTAAACTGAGAACCTAGGATCAAACTGAGAGACTGGGTTCAAACTGAGAGACTGGATTTAAACTGAGAACCTAGGATCAAACTGAGAGACTGGGTTCAAGCTGAGAGACTGGGTTCAAACTAAGAGACTGAGTTTAAACAGAGAACCTAGGATCAAACTGAGAGACTGGGTTCAAACTGAGAGACTGGGTTCAAATTGAGAGACTGAGTTTAAACTGAGAACCTAGGATCAAACTGAGAGTCTGGGATCAAGCTGAGAGACTGGGTTCAAACTGAGAGATTGAGTTTGAACTGAGAACCTAGGATCAAACTGAGAGACTGGGATCAAGCTGAGAGACTGGGTTCAAACTAAGAGACTGAGCTTAAACTGAGAACCCAGGATCAAACTGAGAGACTGGATTCAAACTGAGAGATTGAGTTTAAACTGAGAACCGAGGATCAAACTGAGAGACTGGGATCAAGCTGAGAGACTGGATTTAAACTGAGACCCTAGGATCAAACTGAAAGACTGAGTTTAAACTGAGAACCTAGGATCAAACTGAGAGACTGGGTTCAAACTGAGAGACTGAGTTGAAACTGAGAACCTAGGATCAAACTGGGAGACTGGGTTCAAACTGAGAGACTGAGTTTAAACTGAGAACCTAGGATCAAACTGAGAGACTGGGATCAAACTGAGAGACTGGGTTCAAACTGAGAGACTGAGTTTAAACTGAGAAACTAGGATCAAACTGAGAGATTGGGATCAAACTGAGAGACTGAGTTTAAACTGAGAACCTAGGATCGAACTGAGAGACTGAGTTTAAACTGAGAACCTAGGATCAAACTGAGAGACTGGGTTCAAACTGAGAGACTGAGTTTAAACTGAGAACCTAGGATCAAACTGGGAGACTGGGTTCAAACTGAGAGACTGAGTTTAAACTGAGAACCTAGGATCAAACTGAGAGACTGGGTTAAAACTGAGAGACTGGATTTAAACTGAGAACCTAGGATCAAACTTAGAGACTGGGTTCAAACTGAGAGACTGAGTTTAAACTGAGAACCTAGGATCAAACTGAGAGACTGGGTTCAAACTGAGAGACTGAGTTTAAACTGAGAACCTGGGATCAAACTGGGAGACTGGGTTCAAACTGAGAGACTGAGTTTAAACTGAGAACCTAGGATCAAACTTAGAGACTGGGTTCAAACTGAGAGACTGAGTTCAAACTGAGAACCTAGGATCAAACTGAGAGACTGGAATCAAACTGAGAGACTGGGTTCAAACTGAGAGACTGAGTTTAAACTGAGAGACTGTGTTTAAACTGAGAACCTAGGATCAAACTGAGAGACTGGGTTCAAACTGAGAGACTGGATTTAAACTGAGAACCTAGGATCAAACTGAGAGACTGGGATCAAACTGAGAGACTGAGTTTAAACTGAGAACCTAGGATCAAACTTAGAGACTGGGTTCAAACTGAGAGACTGAGTTTAAACTGAGAACCTAGGATCAAACTGAGAGACTGGGTTCAAACTGAGAGACTGAGTTTAAACTGAGAACCTAGGATCAAACTGAGAGACTGGGTTCAAACTGAGAGACTGAGTTTAAACTGAGAACCTAGGATCAAACTTAGAGACTGGGTTCAAACTGAGAGACTGAGTTTAAACTGAGAACCTAGGATCAAACTGAGAGACTGGGTTCAAACTGAGAGACTGGATTTAAACTGAGAACCTAGGATCAAACTGAGAGACTGGGTTCAAGCTGAGAGACTGGGTTCAAACTAAGAGACTGAGTTTAAACAGAGAACCTAGGATCAAACTGAGAGACTGGGTTCAAACTGAGAGACTGGGTTCAAATTGAGAGACTGAGTTTAAACTGAGAACCTAGGATCAAACTGAGAGTCTGGGATCAAGCTGAGAGACTGGGTTCAAACTGAGAGATTGAGTTAGAACTGAGAACCTAGGATCAAACTGAGAGACTGGGATCAAGCTGAGAGACTGGGTTCAAACTAAGAGACTGAGCTTAAACTGAGAACCCAGGATCAAACTGAGAGACTGGATTCAAACTGAGAGATTGAGTTTAAACTGAGAACCGAGGATCAAACTGAGAGACTGGGATCAAGCTGAGAGACTGGATTTAAACTGAGACCCTAGGATCAAACTGAAAGACTGAGTTTAAACTGAGAACCTAGGATCAAACTGAGAGACTGGGTTCAAACTGAGAGACTGAGTTGAAACTGAGAACCTAGGATCAAACTGGGAGACTGGGTTCAAACTGAGAGACTGAGTTTAAACTGAGAACCTAGGATCAAACTGAGAGACTGGGATCAAACTGAGAGACTGGGTTCAAACTGAGAGACTGAGTTTAAACTGAGAAACTAGGATCAAACTGAGAGATTGGGATCAAACTGAGAGACTGAGTTTAAACTGAGAACCTAGGATCGAACTGAGAGACTGAGTTTAAACTGAGAACCTAGGATCAAACTGAGAGACTGGGTTCAAACTGAGAGACTGAGTTTAAACTGAGAACCTAGGATCAAACTGGGAGACTGGGTTCAAACTGAGAGACTGAGTTTAAACTGAGAACCTAGGATCAAACTGAGAGACTGGGTTAAAACTGAGAGACTGGATTTAAACTGAGAACCTAGGATCAAACTTAGAGACTGGGTTCAAACTGAGAGACTGAGTTTAAACTGAGAACCTAGGATCAAACTGAGAGACTGGGTTCAAACTGAGAGACTGAGTTTAAACTGAGAACCTGGGATCAAACTGGGAGACTGGGTTCAAACTGAGAGACTGAGTTTAAACTGAGAACCTAGGATCAAACTTAGAGACTGGGTTCAAACTGAGAGACTGAGTTCAAACTGAGAACCTAGGATCAAACTGAGAGACTGGAATCAAACTGAGAGACTGGGTTCAAACTGACAGACTGAGTTTAAACTGAGAGACTGTGTTTAAACTGAGAACCTAGGATCAAACTGAGAGACTGGGTTCAAACTGAGAGACTGGATTTAAACTGAGAACCTAGGATCAAACTGAGAGACTGGGATCAAACTGAGAGACTGAGTTTAAACTGAGAGACTGTGTTTAAACTGAGAACCTAGGATCAAACTGAGAGACTGGGTTCAAACTGAGAGACTGGATTTAAACTGAGAACCTAGGATCAAACTGAGAGACTGGGATCAAACTGAGAGACTGAGTTTAAACTGAGAACCTAGGATCAAACTGAGAGACTGGGTTCAAACAGAGAGACTGAGTTTAAACTGAGAACCTAGGATCAAACTGGGTGACTGGGTTCAAACTGAGAGACTGAGTTTAAACTGAGAACCTAGGATCAAACTTAGAGACTGGGTTCAAACTGAGAGACTGAGTTTAAACTGAGAACCTAGGATCAAACTGAGAGACTGGGTTCAAACTGAGAGACTGGATTTAAACTGAGAACCTAGGATCAAACTGAGAGACTGGGTTCAAGCTGAGAGACTGGGTTCAAACTAAGAGACTGAGTTTAAACAGAGAACCTAGGATCAAACTGAGAGACTGGGTTCAAACTGAGAGACTGGGTTCAAATTGAGAGACTGAGTTTAAACTGAGAACCTAGGATCAAACTGAGAGTCTGGGATCAAGCTGAGAGACTGGGTTCAAACTGAGAGATTGAGTTTGAACTGAGAACCTAGGATCAAACTGAGAGACTGGGATCAAGCTGAGAGACTGGGTTCAAACTAAGAGACTGAGCTTAAACTGAGAACCCAGGATCAAACTGAGAGACTGGATTCAAACTGAGAGATTGAGTTTAAACTGAGAACCGAGGATCAAACTGAGAGACTGGGATCAAGCTGAGAGACTGGATTTAAACTGAGACCCTAGGATCAAACTGAAAGACTGAGTTTAAACTGAGAACCTAGGATCAAACTGAGAGACTGGGTTCAAACTGAGAGACTGAGTTGAAACTGAGAACCTAGGATCAAACTGGGAGACTGGGTTCAAACTGAGAGACTGAGTTTAAACTGAGAACCTAGGATCAAACTGAGAGACTGGGATCAAACTGAGAGACTGGGTTCAAACTGAGAGACTGAGTTTAAACTGAGAAACTAGGATCAAACTGAGAGATTGGGATCAAACTGAGAGACTGAGTTTAAACTGAGAACCTAGGATCGAACTGAGAGACTGAGTTTAAACTGAGAACCTAGGATCAAACTGAGAGACTGGGTTCAAACTGAGAGACTGAGTTTAAACTGAGAACCTAGGATCAAACTGGGAGACTGGGTTCAAACTGAGAGACTGAGTTTAAACTGAGAACCTAGGATCAAACTGAGAGACTGGGTTAAAACTGAGAGACTGGATTTAAACTGAGAACCTAGGATCAAACTTAGAGACTGGGTTCAAACTGAGAGACTGAGTTTAAACTGAGAACCTAGGATCAAACTGAGAGACTGGGTTCAAACTGAGAGACTGAGTTTAAACTGAGAACCTGGGATCAAACTGGGAGACTGGGTTCAAACTGAGAGACTGAGTTTAAACTGAGAACCTAGGATCAAACTTAGAGACTGGGTTCAAACTGAGAGACTGAGTTCAAACTGAGAACCTAGGATCAAACTGAGAGACTGGAATCAAACTGAGAGACTGGGTTCAAACTGAGAGACTGAGTTTAAACTGAGAGACTGTGTTTAAACTGAGAACCTAGGGTCAAACTGAGAGACTGGGTTCAAACTGAGAGACTGGATTTAAACTGAGAACCTAGGATCAAACTGAGAGACTGGGATCAAACTGAGAGACTGAGTTTAAACTGAGAGACTGTGTTTAAACTGAGAACCTAGGATCAAACTGAGAGACTGGGTTCAAACTGAGAGACTGGATTTAAACTGAGAACCTAGGATCAAACTGAGAGACTGGGATCAAACTGAGAGACTGAGTTTAAACTGAGAACCTAGGATCAAACTGAGAGACTGGGTTCAAACAGAGAGACTGAGTTTAAACTGAGAACCTAGGATCAAACTGGGTGACTGGGTTCAAACTGAGAGACTGAGTTTAAACTGAGAACCTAGGATCAAACTTAGAGACTGGGTTCAAACTGAGAGACTGAGTTTAAACTGAGAACCTAGGATCAAACTGAGAGACTGGGTTAAAACTGAGAGACTGGATTTAAACTGAGAACCTAGGATCAAACTTAGAGACTGGGTTCAAACTGAGAGACTGAGTTTAAACTGAGAACCTAGGATCAAACTGAGAGACTGGGATCAAACTGAGAGACTGGGTTCAAACTGAGAGACTGAGTTTAAACTGAGAACCTAGGATCAAACTGAGAGACTTGGATCAAACTGAGAGACTGGGTTCAAACTGAGAGACTGAGTTTAAACTGAGAACCTAGGATCAAACTGAGAGACTGGGATGAAACTGAGAGACTGGGTTCAAACTGAGAGACTGAGTTTAAACTGAGAACCTAGGATCAAACTGAGAGACTGGGTTCAAACTGAGAGACTGGATTTAAACTGAGAACCTAGGATCAAACTGAGAGACTGGGATCAAACTGAGAGACTGGGTTCAAACTGAGAGACTGAGTTTAAACTGAGAGACTGTGTTTAAACTGAGAACCTAGGATCAAACTGAGAACCTAGGATCAAACTGAGAGACTGGGTTCAAACTGAGAGACTGAGTTTAAACTGAGAGACTGGGTTCAAACTGAGAGACTGAGTTTAAACTGTGAGACTGGGTTCAAACTGAGAGACTGAGTTTACACTGAGAGACTGAGTTTAAACTGAGAACCTAGGATCAAACTGAGAGACTGGGATCAAACTGAGAGACTGGGTTCAAACTGAGAGACTGAGTTTAAACTGAGAGACTGGGTTCAAACTGAGAGACTGAGTTTAAACTGAGAGACTGGGATCGAACTGAGAGACTGGGTCCAAACTGAGAGACTGAATTTAAACTGAGAACCGAGGATCAAACTGTAGACTGGGTTCAAACTGAGAGACTGAGTTTAAACTGAGAGACTGGGTTTAAACTGAGAGACTGGGTTCAAACTGAGAGACTGAGTTTAAACTGAGAACCTAGGATCAAACTGAGAGAATGGGTTCAAACTAAGAGACTGAGTTTAAACTGAGAACCTAGGATCAAACTGAGAGACTGAGTTTAAACTGAGAACCTAGGATCAAACTGAGAGACTGGCTTCAAACTAAGAGACTGAGTTTAAACTGAGAACCTAGGATCAAACTGAGAGACTGGGTTCAAACTGAGAGACTGAGTTTAAACTGAGAACCTAGGATCAAACTGAGAGACTGGGTTCAAACTGAGAGACTGAGTTTAAACTGAGAACCTAGGATCAAACTTAGAGACTGGGTTCAAACTGAGAGACTGAGTTTAAACTGAGAACCTAGGATCAAACTGAGAGACTGGGTTCAAACTAAGAGACTGAGTTTAAACAGAGAACCTAGGATCAAACTGAGAGACTGGGTTCAAACTGAGAGACTGGGTTCAAATTGAGAGACTGAGTTTAAACTGAGAACCGAGGATCAAACTGAGAGTCTGGGATCAAGCTGAGAGACTGGGTTCAAACTGAGAGATTGAGTTTGAACTGAGAACCTAGGATCAAACTGAGAGACTGGGATCAAGCTGAGAGACTGGGTTCAAACTAAGAGACTGAGCTTAAACTGAGAACCCAGGATCAAACTGAGAGACTGGATTCAAACTGAGAGATTGAGTTTAAACTGAGAACCGAGGATCAAACTGAGAGACTGGGATCAAGCTGAGAGACTGGATTTAAACTGAGACCCTAGGATCAAACTGAAAGACTGAGTTTAAACTGAGAACCTAGGATCAAACTGAGAGACTGGGTTCAAACTGAGAGACTGAGTTGAAACTGAGAACCTAGGATCAAACTGGGAGACTGGGTTCAAACAGAGAGACTGAGTTTAAACTGAGAACCTAGGATCAAACTGAGAGACTGGGATCAAACTGAGAGACTGGGTTCAAACTGAGAGACTGAGTTTAAACTGAGAAACTAGGATCAAACTGAGAGATTGGGATCAAACTGAGAGACTGAGTTTAAACTGAGAACCTAGGATCGAACTGAGAGACTGAGTTTAAACTGAGAACCTAGGATCAAACTGAGAGACTGGGTTCAAACTGAGAGACTGAGTTTAAACTGAGAACCTAGGATCAAACTGGGAGACTGGGTTCAAACTGAGAGACTGAGTTTAAACTGAGAACCTAGGATCAAACTGAGAGACTGGGTTAAAACTGAGAGACTGGATTTAAACTGAGAACCTAGGATCAAACATAGAGACTGGGTTCAAACTGAGAGACTGAGTTTAAACTGAGAACCTAGGAACAAACTGAGAGACTGGGTTCAAACTGAGAGACTGAGTTGAAACTGAGAACCTAGGATCAAACTGGGAGACTGGGTTCAAACTGAGAGACTGAGTTTAAACTGAGAACCTAGGATCAAACTGAGAGACTGGGATCAAACTGAGAGACTGGGTTCAAACTGAGAGACTGAGTTTAAACTGAGAAACTAGGATCAAACTGAGAGATTGGGATCAAACTGAGAGACTGAGTTTAAACTGAGAACCTAGGATCGAACTGAGAGACTGAGTTTAAACTGAGAACCTAGGATCAAACTGAGAGACTGGGTTCAAACTGAGAGACTGAGTTTAAACTGAGAACCTAGGATCAAACTGGGAGACTGGGTTCAAACTGAGAGACTGAGTTTAAACTGAGAACCTAGGATCAAACTGAGAGACTGGGTTAAAACTGAGAGACTGGATTTAAACTGAGAACCTAGGATCAAACTTAGAGACTGGGTTCAAACTGAGAGACTGAGTTTAAACTGAGAACCTAGGATCAAACTGAGAGACTGGGTTCAAACTGAGAGACTGAGTTTAAACTGAGAACCTGGGATCAAACTGGGAGACTGGGTTCAAACTGAGAGACTGAGTTTAAACTGAGAACCTAGGATCAAACTTAGAGACTGGGTTCAAACTGAGAGACTGAGTTCAAACTGAGAACCTAGGATCAAACTGAGAGACTGGGATCAAACTGAGAGACTGGGTTCAAACTGAGAGACTGAGTTTAAACTGAGAGACTGTGTTTAAACTGAGAACCTAGGATCAAACTGAGAGACTGGGTTCAAACTGAGAGACTGGATTTAAACTGAGAACCTAGGATCAAACTGAGAGACTGGGATCAAACTGAGAGACTGGGTTCAAACTGAGAGACTGAGTTTAAACTGAGAGACTGTGTTTAAACTGAGAACCTAGGATCAAACTGAGAGACTGGGATCAAACTGAGAGACTGGGTTCAAACTGAGAGACTGAGTTTAAACTGAGAGACTGGGTTCAAACTGAGAGACTGATTTTAAACTGTGAGACTGGGTTCAAACTGAGAGACTGAGTTTAAACTGAGAGACTGAGTTTAAACTGAGAACCTAGGATCAAACTGAGAGACTGGGATCAAACTGAGAGACTGGGTTCAAACTGAGAGACTGAGTTTAAACTGAGAGACTGGGTTCAAACTGAGAGACTGAGTTTAAACTGAGAGACTGGGTTCAAACTGAGAGACTGAGTTTAAACTGAGAGACTGGGATCGAACTGAGAGACTGGGTCCAAACTGAGAGACTGAGTTTAAACTGAGAACCGAGGATCAAACTGTAGACTGGGTTCAAACTGAGAGACTGAGTTTAAACTGAGAGACTGGGTTTAAACTGAGAGACTGGGTTCAAACTGAGAGACTGAGTTTAAACTGAGAACCTAGGATCAAACTGAGAGAATGGGTTCAAACTAAGAGACTGAGTTTAAACTGAGAACCTAGGATCAAACTGAGAGACTGAGTTTAAACTGAGAACCTAGGATCAAACTGAGAGACTGGCTTCAAACTAAGAGACTGAGTTTAAACTGAGAACCTAGGATCAAACTGAGAGACTGGGTTCAAACTGAGAGACTGAGTTTAAACTGAGAACCTAGGATCAAACTGAGAGACTGGGTTCAAACTGAGAGACTGAGTTTAAACTGAGAACCTAGGATCAAACTTAGAGACTGGGTTCAAACTCAGAGACTGAGTTTAAACTGAGAACCTAGGATCAAACTGAGAGACTGGGTTCAAACTAAGAGACTGAGTTTAAACAGAGAACCTAGGATCAAACTGAGAGACTGGGTTCAAACTGAGAGACTGGGTTCAAATTGAGAGACTGAGTTTAAACTGAGAACCTAGGATCAAACTGAGAGTCTGGGATCAAGCTGAGAGACTGGGTTCAAACTGAGAGATTGAGTTTGAACTGAGAACCTAGGATCAAACTGAGAGACTGGGATCAAGCTGAGAGACTGGGTTCAAACTAAGAGACTGAGCTTAAACTGAGAACCCAGGATCAAACTGAGAGACTGGATTCAAACTGAGAGATTGAGTTTAAACTGAGAACCGAGGATCAAACTGAGAGACTGGGATCAAGCTGAGAGACTGGATTTAAACTGAGACCCTAGGATCAAACTGAAAGACTGAGTTTAAACTGAGAACCTAGGATCAAACTGAGAGACTGGGTTCAAACTGAGAGACTGAGTTGAAACTGAGAACCTAGGATCAAACTGGGAGACTGGGTTCAAACAGAGAGACTGAGTTTAAACTGAGAACCTAGGATCAAACTGAGAGACTGGGATCAAACTGAGAGACTGGGTTCAAACTGAGAGACTGAGTTTAAACTGAGAAACTAGGATCAAACTGAGAGATTGGGATCAAACTGAGAGACTGAGTTTAAACTGAGAACCTAGGATCGAACTGAGAGACTGAGTTTAAACTGAGAACCTAGGATCAAACTGAGAGACTGGGTTCAAACTGAGAGACTGAGTTTAAACTGAGAACCTAGGATCAAACTGGGAGACTGGGTTCAAACTGAGAGACTGAGTTTAAACTGAGAACCTAGGATCAAACTGAGAGACTGGGTTAAAACTGAGAGACTGGATTTAAACTGAGAACCTAGGATCAAACATAGAGACTGGGTTCAAACTGAGAGACTGAGTTTAAACTGAGAACCTAGGAACAAACTGAGAGACTGGGTTCAAACTGAGAGACTGAGTTGAAACTGAGAACCTAGGATCAAACTGGGAGACTGGGTTCAAACTGAGAGACTGAGTTTAAACTGAGAACCTAGGATCAAACTGAGAGACTGGGATCAAACTGAGAGACTGGGTTCAAACTGAGAGACTGAGTTTAAACTGAGAAACTAGGATCAAACTGAGAGATTGGGATCAAACTGAGAGACTGAGTTTAAACTGAGAACCTAGGATCGAACTGAGAGACTGAGTTTAAACTGAGAACCTAGGATCAAACTGAGAGACTGGGTTCAAACTGAGAGACTGAGTTTAAACTGAGAACCTAGGATCAAACTGGGAGACTGGGTTCAAACTGAGAGACTGAGTTTAAACTGAGAACCTAGGATCAAACTGAGAGACTGGGTTAAAACTGAGAGACTGGATTTAAACTGAGAACCTAGGATCAAACTTAGAGACTGGGTTCAAACTGAGAGACTGAGTTTAAACTGAGAACCTAGGATCAAACTGAGAGACTGGGTTCAAACTGAGAGACTGAGTTTAAACTGAGAACCTGGGATCAAACTGGGAGACTGGGTTCAAACTGAGAGACTGAGTTTAAACTGAGAACCTAGGATCAAACTTAGAGACTGGGTTCAAACTGAGAGACTGAGTTCAAACTGAGAACCTAGGATCAAACTGAGAGACTGGGATCAAACTGAGAGACTGGGTTCAAACTGAGAGACTGAGTTTAAACTGAGAGACTGTGTTTAAACTGAGAACCTAGGATCAAACTGAGAGACTGGGTTCAAACTGAGAGACTGGATTTAAACTGAGAACCTAGGATCAAACTGAGAGACTGGGATCAAACTGAGAGACTGGGTTCAAACTGAGAGACTGAGTTTAAACTGAGAGACTGTGTTTAAACTGAGAACCTAGGATCAAACTGAGAGACTGGGATCAAACTGAGAGACTGGGTTCAAACTGAGAGACTGAGTTTAAACTGAGAGACTGGGTTCAAACTGAGAGACTGATTTTAAACTGTGAGACTGGGTTCAAACTGAGAGACTGAGTTTAAACTGAGAGACTGAGTTTAAACTGAGAACCTAGGATCAAACTGAGAGACTGGGATCAAACTGAGAGACTGGGTTCAAACTGAGAGACTGAGTTTAAACTGAGAGACTGGGTTCAAACTGAGAGACTGAGTTTAAACTGAGAGACTGGGTTCAAACTGAGAGACTGAGTTTAAACTGAGAGACTGGGATCGAACTGAGAGACTGGGTCCAAACTGAGAGACTGAGTTTAAACTGAGAACCGAGGATCAAACTGTAGACTGGGTTCAAACTGAGAGACTGAGTTTAAACTGAGAGACTGGGTTTAAACTGAGAGACTGGGTTCAAACTGAGAGACTGAGTTTAAACTGAGAACCTAGGATCAAACTGAGAGAATGGGTTCAAACTAAGAGACTGAGTTTAAACTGAGAACCTAGGATCAAACTGAGAGACTGAGTTTAAACTGAGAACCTAGGATCAAACTGAGAGACTGGCTTCAAACTAAGAGACTGAGTTTAAACTGAGAACCTAGGATCAAACTGAGAGACTGGGTTCAAACTGAGAGACTGAGTTTAAACTGAGAACCTAGGATCAAACTGAGAGACTGGGTTCAAACTGAGAGACTGAGTTTAAACTGAGAACCTAGGATCAAACTTAGAGACTGGGTTCAAACTCAGAGACTGAGTTTAAACTGAGAACCTAGGATCAAACTGAGAGACTGGGTTCAAACTAAGAGACTGAGTTTAAACAGAGAACCTAGGATCAAACTGAGAGACTGGGTTCAAACTGAGAGACTGGGTTCAAATTGAGAGACTGAGTTTAAACTGAGAACCTAGGATCAAACTGAGAGTCTGGGATCAAGCTGAGAGACTGGGTTCAAACTGAGAGATTGAGTTTGAACTGAGAACCTAGGATCAAACTGAGAGACTGGGATCAAGCTGAGAGACTGGGTTCAAACTAAGAGACTGAGCTTAAACTGAGAACCCAGGATCAAACTGAGAGACTGGATTCAAACTGAGAGATTGAGTTTAAACTGAGAACCGAGGATCAAACTGAGAGACTGGGATCAAGCTGAGAGACTGGATTTAAACTGAGACCCTAGGATCAAACTGAAAGACTGAGTTTAAACTGAGAACCTAGGATCAAACTGAGAGACTGGGTTCAAACTGAGAGACTGAGTTGAAACTGAGAACCTAGGATCAAACTGGGAGACTGGGTTCAAACTGAGAGACTGAGTTTAAACTGAGAACCTAGGATCAAACTGAGAGACTGGGATCAAACTGAGAGACTGGGTTCAAACTGAGAGACTGAGTTTAAACTGAGAAACTAGGATCAAACTGAGAGATTGGGATCAAACTGAGAGACTGAGTTTAAACTGAGAACCTAGGATCGAACTGAGAGACTGAGTTTAAACTGAGAACCTAGGATCAAACTGAGAGACTGGGTTCAAACTGAGAGACTGAGTTTAAACTGAGAACCTAGGATCAAACTGGGAGACTGGGTTCAAACTGAGAGACTGAGTTTAAACTGAGAACCTAGGATCAAACTGAGAGACTGGGTTAAAACTGAGAGACTGGATTTAAACTGAGAACCTAGGATCAAAATTAGAGACTGGGTTCAAACTGAGAGACTGAGTTTAAACTGAGAACCTAGGATCAAACTGAGAGACTGGGTTCAAACTGAGAGACTGAGTTTAAACTGAGAACCTGGGATCAAACTGGGAGACTGGGTTCAAACTGAGAGACTGAGTTTAAACTGAGAACCTAGGATCAAACTTAGAGACTGGGTTCAAACTGAGAGACTGAGTTCAAACTGAGAACCTAGGATCAAACTGAGAGACTGGGATCAAACTGAGAGACTGGGTTCAAACTGAGAGACTGAGTTTAAACTGAGAGACTGTGTTTAAACTGAGAACCTAGGATCAAACTGAGAGACTGGGTTCAAACTGAGAGACTGGATTTAAACTGAGAACCTAGGATCAAACTGAGAGACTGGGATCAAACTGAGAGACTGGGTTCAAACTGAGAGACTGAGTTTAAACTGAGAGACTGTGTTTAAACTGAGAACCTAGGATCAAACTGAGAGACTGGGATCAAACTGAGAGACTGGGTTCAAACTGAGAGACTGAGTTTAAACTGAGAGACTGGGTTCAAACTGAGAGACTGATTTTAAACTGTGAGACTGGGTTCAAACTGAGAGACTGAGTTTAAACTGAGAGACTGAGTTTAAACTGAGAACCTAGGATCAAACTGAGAGACTGGGATCAAACTGAGAGACTGGGTTCAAACTGAGAGACTGAGTTTAAACTGAGAGACTGGGTTCAAACTGAGAGACTGAGTTTAAACTGAGAGACTGGGTTCAAACTGAGAGACTGAGTTTAAACTGAGAGACTGAGTTTAAACTGAGAGACTGGGATCAAACTGAGAGACTGGGTTCAAACTGAGACTCTGAGTTTAAACTGAGAACCTAGGATCAAACTGAGAGACTGGGTTCAAACTGAGAGACTGAGTTTAAACTGAGAGACTGGGTTTAAACTGAGAGACTGGGTTCAAACTGAGAGACTGAGTTTAAACTGAGAGACTGGGTTCAAACTGAGAGACTGAGTTTAAACTGAGAGACTGAGTTTAAACTGAGAGACTGGGATCAAACTGAGAGACTGGGTTCAAACTGAGAGACTGAGTTTAAACTGAGAACCTAGGATCAAACTGAGAGACTGGGTTCAAACTGAGAGACTGAGTTTAAACTGAGAGACTGGGTTTAAACTGAGAGACTGGGTTCAAACTGAGAGACTGAGTTTAAACTGAGAACCTAGGATCACACTGAGAGACTGGGTTCAAACCATGAGACTGAGTTTAAACTGAGAACCTAGGATCAAACTGAGAGACTGAGTTTAAACTGAGAACCTATGATCAAACTGAGAGACTGGCTTCAAACGAAGAGACTGAGTTTAAACTGAGAACCTCGGATCAAACTGAGAGACTGGGTTCAAACTGAGAGACTGAGTTTAAACTGAGAACCTAGGATCAAACTGAGAGGCTGGGTTCAAACTGAGAGACTGTGTTTAAACTGAGAACCTAGGATCAAACTTAGAGACTGGGTTCAAACTGAGAGACTGGATTTAAACTGAGAACCTAGGATCAAACTGAGAGACTGGGATCAAGCTGAGAGACTGGGTTCAAACTAAGAGACTGAGTTTAAACAGAGAACCTAGGATCAAACTGAGAGCCTGGGTTCAAACTGAGAGACTGGGTTCAAATTGAGAGACTGAGTTTAAACTGAGAACCTAGGATCAAACTGAGAGTCTGGGATCAAGCTGAGAGACTGGGTTCAAACTGAGAGATTGAGTTTGAACTGAGAACCTAGGATCAAACTGAGAGACTGGGATCAAGCTGAGAGACTGGGTTCAAACTAAGAGACTGAGTTTAAACAGAGAACCTAGGATCAAACTGAGAGACTGGGATCAAGCTGAGAGACTGGCTTCAAACTAAGAGACTGAGTTTAAACTGAGAACCTCGGATCAAACTGAGAGACTGGGTTCAAACTGAGAGACTGAGTTGAAACTGAGAACCTAGGATCAAACTGGGAGACTGGGTTCAAACTGGGAGACTGAGTTTAAACTGAGAACCTAGGATCAAACTGAGAAACTGGCGTCAAACTGAGAGACTGGGTTCAAACTGAGAGACTGAGTTTAAACTGAGAACCTAGGATCAAACTGAGAGACTGAGTTTAAACTGAGAACCTAGGATCAAACTGGGAGACTGGGTTCAAACTGAGAGACTGAGTTTAAACTGAGAACCTAGGATCAAACTTAGAGACTAGGTTCAAACTGAGAGACTGAGTTTAAACTGAGAACCTAGGATCAAACTGAGAGACTGGGTTAAAACTGAGAGACTGGATTTAAACTGAGAACCTAGGATCAAACTTAGAGACTGGGTTCAAACTGAGAGACTGAGTTTAAACTGAGAACCTAGGATCAAACTGAGAGACTGGGATCAAACTGAGAGACTGGATTTAAACTGAGAACCTAGGATCAAACTGAGAGACTGGGATCAAACTGAGAGACTGGGTTCAAACTGAGAGACTGAGTTTAAACTGAGAGACTGTGTTTAAACTGAGAACCTAGGATCAAACTGAGAACCTAGGATCAAACTGAGAGACTGGGTTCAAACTGAGAGACTGAGTTTAAACAGAGAGACTGGGTTCAAACTGAGAGACTGAGTTTAAACTGTGAGACTGGGTTCAAACTGAGAGACTGAGTTTACACTGAGAGACTGAGTTTAAACTGAGAACCTAGGATCAAACTGAGAGACTGGGATCAAACTGAGAGACTGGGTTCAAACTGAGAGACTGAGTTTAAACTGAGAGACTGGGTTCAAACTGAGAGACTGAGTTTAAACTGAGAGACTGGGATCGAACTGAGAGACTGGGTCCAAACTGAGAGACTGAGTTTAAACTGAGAACCGAGGATCAAACTGGAGACTGGGTTCAAACTGAGAGACAGAGTTTAAATTGAGAGACTGGGTTTAAACTGAGAGACTGGGTTCAAACTGAGAGACTGAGTTTAAACTGAGAACCTAGGATCAAACTGAGAGAATGGGTTCAAACTAAGAGCTTGAGTTTAAACTGAGAACCTAGGATCAAACTGAGAGACTGAGTTTAAACTGAGAACCTAGGATCAAACTGAGAGACTGGGTTCAAACTGAGAGACTGAGTTTAAACTGAGAACCTTGGATCAAACTTAGAGACTGGGTTCAAACTGAGAGACTGAGTTTAAACTGAGAACCTAGGATCAAACTGAGAGACTGGGTTCAAACTAAGAGACTGAGTTTAAACAGAGAACCTAGGATCAAACTGAGAGACTGGGTTCAAACTGAGAGACTGGGTTCAAATTGAGAGACTGAGTTTAAACTGAGAACCTAGGATCAAACTGAGAGTCTGGGATCAAGCTGAGAGACTGGGTTCAAACTGAGAGATTGAGTTTGAACTGAGAACCTAGGATCAAACTGAGAGACTGGAATCAAGCTGAGAGACTGGGTTCAAACTAAGAGACTGAGCTTAAACTGAGAACCCAGGATCAAACTGAGAGACTGGATTCAAACTGAGAGATTGAGTTTAAACTGAGAACCGAGGATCAAACTGAGAGACTGGGATCAAGCTGAGAGACTGGATTTAAACTGAGACCCTAGGATCAAACTGAAAGACTGAGTTTAAACTGAGAACCTAGGATCAAACTGAGAGACTGGGTTCAAACTGAGAGACTGAGTTTAAACTGAGAACCTAGGATCAAACTGAGAGACTGGGATCAAACTGAGAGACTGGGTTCAAACTGAGAGACTGAGTTTAAACTGAGAAACTAGGATCAAACTGAGAGATTGGGATCAAACTGAGAGACTGAGTTTAAACTGAGAACCTAGGATCGAACTGAGAGACTGAGTTTAAACTGAGAACCTAGGATCAAACTGAGAGACTGGGTTCAAACTGAGAGACTGAGTTTAAACTGAGAACCTAGGATCAAACTGGGAGACTGGGTTCAAACTGAGAGACTGAGTTTAAACTGAGAACCTAGGATCAAACTCAGAGACTGGGTTAAAACTGAGAGACTGGATTTAAACTGAGAACCTAGGATCAAACTGGGAGACTGGGTTCAAACTGAGAGACTGAGTTTAAACTGAGAACCTAGGATCAAACTGAGAAACTGGCATCAAACTGAGAGACTGGGTTCAAACTGAGAGACTGAGTTTAAACTGAGAACCTAGGATCAAACTGAGAGACTGAGTTTAAACTGAGAACCTAGGATCAAACTGGGAGACTGGGTTCAAACTGAGAGACTGAGTTTAAACTGAGAACCTAGGATCAAACTTAGAGACTAGGTTCAAACTGAGAGACTGAGTTTAAACTGAGAACCTAGGATCAAACTGAGAGACTGGGTTAAAACTGAGAGACTGGATTTAAACTGAGAACCTAGGATCAAACTTAGAGACTGGGTTCAAACTGAGAGACTGAGTTTAAACTGAGAACCTAGGATCAAACTGAGAGACTGGGATCAAACTGAGAGACTGGATTTAAACTGAGAACCTAGGATCAAACTGAGAGACTGGGATCAAACTGAGAGACTGGGTTCAAACTGAGAGACTGAGTTTAAACTGAGAGACTGTGTTTAAACTGAGAACCTAGGATCAAACTGAGAACCTAGGATCAAACTGAGAGACTGGGTTCAAACTGAGAGACTGAGTTTAAACAGAGAGACTGGGTTCAAACTGAGAGACTGAGTTTAAACTGTGAGACTGGGTTCAAACTGAGAGACTGAGTTTACACTGAGAGACTGAGTTTAAACTGAGAACCTAGGATCAAACTGAGAGACTGGGATCAAACTGAGAGACTGGGTTCAAACTGAGAGACTGAGTTTAAACTGAGAGACTGGGTTCAAACTGAGAGACTGAGTTTAAACTGAGAGACTGGGATCGAACTGAGAGACTGGGTCCAAACTGAGAGACTGAGTTTAAACTGAGAACCGAGGATCAAACTGTAGACTGGGTTCAAACTGAGAGACTGAGTTTAAACTGAGAGACTGGGTTTAAACTGAGAGACTGGGTTCAAACTGAGAGACTGAGTTTAAACTGAGAACCTAGGATCAAACTGAGAGAATGGGTTCAAACTAAGAGACTGAGTTTAAACTGAGAACCTAGGATCAAACTGAGAGACTGAGTTTAAACTGAGAACCTAGGATCAAACTGAGAGACTGGGTTCAAACTGAGAGACTGAGTTTAAACTGAGAACCTTGGATCAAACTTAGAGACTGGGTTCAAACTGAGAGACTGAGTTTAAACTGAGAACCTAGGATCAAACTGAGAGACTGGGTTCAAACTAAGAGACTGAGTTTAAACAGAGAACCTAGGATCAAACTGAGAGACTGGGTTCAAACTGAGAGACTGGGTTCAAATTGAGAGACTGAGTTTAAACTGAGAACCTAGGATCAAACTGAGAGTCTGGGATCAAGCTGAGAGACTGGGTTCAAACTGAGAGATTGAGTTTGAACTGAGAACCTAGGATCAAACTGAGAGACTGGGATCAAGCTGAGAGACTGGGTTCAAACTAAGAGACTGAGCTTAAACTGAGAACCCAGGATCAAACTGAGAGACTGGATTCAAACTGAGAGATTGAGTTTAAACTGAGAACCGAGGATCAAACTGAGAGACTGGGATCAAGCTGAGAGACTGGATTTAAACTCAGACCCTAGGATCAAACTGAAAGACTGAGTTTAAACTGAGAACCTAGGATCAAACTGAGAGACTGGGTTCAAACTGAGAGACTGAGTTGAAACTGAGAACCTAGGATCAAACTGGGAGACTGGGTTCAAACTGAGAGACTGAGTTTAAACTGAGAACCTAGGATCAAACTGAGAGACTGGGATCAAACTGAGAGACTGGGTTCAAACTGAGAGACTGAGTTTAAACTGAGAAACTAGGATCAAACTGAGAGATTGGGATCAAACTGAGAGACTGAGTTTAAACTGAGAACCTAGGATCGAACTGAGAGACTGAGTTTAAACTGAGAACCTAGGATCAAACTGAGAGACTGGGTTCAAACTGAGAGACTGAGTTTAAACTGAGAACCTAGGATCAAACTGGGAGACTGGGTTCAAACTGAGAGACTGAGTTTAAACTGAGAACCTAGGATCAAACTGAGAGACTGGGTTAAAACTGAGAGACTGGATTTAAACTGAGAACCTAGGATCAAACTTAGAGACTGGGTTCAAACTGAGAGACTGAGTTTAAACTGAGAACCTAGGATCAAACTGAGAGACTGGGTTCAAACTGAGAGACTGAGTTTAAACTGAGAACCTGGGATCAAACTGGGAGACTGGGTTCAAACTGAGAGACTGAGTTTAAACTGAGAACCTAGGATCAAACTTAGAGACTGGGTTCAAACTGAGAGACTGAGTTCAAACTGAGAACCTAGGATCAAACTGAGAGACTGGGATCAAACTGAGAGACTTGGTTCAAACTGAGAGACTGAGTTTAAACTGAGAGACTGTGTTTAAACTGTGAACCTAGGATCAAACTGAGAGACTGGGTTCAAACTGAGAGACTGGATTTAAACTGAGAACCTAGGATCAAACTGAGAGACTGGGATCAAACTGAGAGACTGGGTTCAAACTGAGAGACTGAGTTTAAACTGAGAGACTGTGTTTAAACTGAGAACCTAGGATCAAACTGAGAGACTGGGATCAAACTGAGAGACTGGGTTCAAACTGAGAGACTGAGTTTAAACTGAGAGACTGGGTTCAAACTGAGAGACTGATTTTAAACTGTGAGACTGGGTTCAAACTGAGAGACTGAGTTTAAACTGAGAGACTGAGTTTAAACTGAGAACCTAGGATCAAACTGAGAGACTGGGATCAAACTGAGAGACTGGGTTCAAACTGAGAGACTGAGTTTAAACTGAGAGACTGGGTTCAAACTGAGAGACTGAGTTTAAACTGAGAGACTGGGTTCAAACTGAGAGACTGAGTTTAAACTGAGAGACTGAGTTTAAACTGAGAGACTGGGATCAAACTGAGAGACTGGGTTCAAACTGAGAGTCTGAGTTTAAACTGAGAACCTAGGATCAAACTGAGAGACTGGGGTCAAACTGAGAGACTGAGTTTAAACTGAGAGACTGGGTTTAAACTGAGAGACTGGGTTCAAACTGAGAGACTGAGTTTAAACTGAGAGACTGGGTTCAAACTGAGAGACTGAGTTTAAACTGAGAGACTGAGTTTAAACTGAGAGACTGGGATCAAACTGAGAGACTGGGTTCAAACTGAGAGACTGAGTTTAAACTGAGAACCTAGGATCAAACTGAGAGACTGGGTTCAAACTGAGAGACTGAGTTTAAACTGAGAGACTGGGTTTAAACTGAGAGACTGGGTTCAAACTGAGAGACTGAGTTTAAACTGAGAACCTAGGATCACACTGAGAGACTGGGGTCAAACCATGAGACTGAGTTTAAACTGAGAACCTAGGATCAAACTGAGAGACTGAGTTTAAACTGAGAACCTATGATCAAACTGAGAGACTGGCTTCAAACGAAGAGACTGAGTTTAAACTGAGAACCTAGGATCAAACTGAGAGACTGGGTTCAAGCTGAGAGACTGAGTTTAAACTGAGAACCTAGGATCAAACTGAGAGGCTGGGTTCAAACTGAGAGACTGAGTTTAAACTGAGAACCTAGGATCAAACTTAGAGACTGGGTTCAAACTGAGAGACTGGATTTAAACTGAGAACCTAGGATCAAACTGAGAGACTGGGATCAAGCTGAGAGACTGGGTTCAAACTAAGAGACTGAGTTTAAACAGAGAACCTAGGATCAAACTGAGAGCCTGGGTTCAAACTGAGAGACTGGGTTCAAATTGAGAGACTGAGTTTAAACTGAGAACCTAGGATCAAACTGAGAGTCTGGGATCAAGCTGAGAGACTGGGTTCAAACTGAGAGATTGAGTTTGAACTGAGAACCTAGGATCAAACTGAGAGACTGGGATCAAGCTGAGAGACTGGGTTCAAACTAAGAGACTGAGTTTAAACTGAGAACCTAGGATCAAACTGAGAGACTGAGTTTAAACTGAGAACCTAGGATCAAACTGAGAGACTGTGTTTAAACTGAGAACCTAGGATCAAACTGAGAGACTGGGTTCAAACTGAGACACTGGATTTAAACTGAGAACCTAGGATCAAACTGAGAAACTGGCATCAAACTGAGAGACTGGGTTCAAACTGAGAGACTTAGTTTAAACTGAGAACCTAGGATCAAACTGAGAGACTGAGTTTAAACTGAGAACCTAGGATCAAACTGGGTGACTGGGTTCAAACTGAGAGACTGAGTTTAAACTGAGAACCTAGGATCAAACTTAGAGACTGGGTTCAAACTGAGAGACTGAGTTTAAACTGAGAACCTAGGATCAAACTGAGAGACTGGGTTAAAACTGAGAGACTGGATTTAAACTGAGAACCTAGGATCAAACTTAGAGACTGGGTTCAAACTGAGAGACTGAGTTTAAACTGAGAACCTAGGATCAAACTGAGAGACTGGGATCAAACTGAGAGACTGGATTTAAACTGAGAACCTAGGATCAAACTGAGAGACTGGGATCAAACTGAGAGACTGGGTTCAAACTGAGAGACTGAGTTTAAACTGAGAGACTGTGTTTAAACTGAGAACCTAGGATCAAACTGAGAACCTAGGATCAAACTGAGAGACTGGGTTCAAACTGAGAGACTGAGTTTAAACAGAGAGACTGGGTTCAAACTGAGAGACTGAGTTTAAACTGTGAGACTGGGTTCAAACTGAGAGACTGAGTTTACACTGAGAGACTGAGTTTAAACTGAGAACCTAGGATCAAACTGAGAGACTGGGATCAAACTGAGAGACTGGGTTCAAACTGAGAGACTGAGTTTAAACTGAGAGACTGGGTTCAAACTGAGAGACTGAGTTTAAACTGAGAGACTGGGATCGAACTGAGAGACTGGGTCCAAACTGAGAGACTGAGTTTAAACTGAGAACCGAGGATCAAACTGTAGACTGGGTTCAAACTGAGAGACTGAGTTTAAACTGAGAGACTGGGTTTAAACTGAGAGACTGGGTTCAAACTGAGAGACTGAGTTTAAACTGAGAACCTAGGATCAAACTGAGAGAATGGGTTCAAACTAAGAGACTGAGTTTAAACTGAGAACCTAGGATCAAACTGAGAGACTGAGTTTAAACTGAGAACCTAGGATCAAACTGAGAGACTGGCTTCAAACTAAGAGACTGAGTTTAAACTGAGAACCTAGGATCAAACTGAGAGACTGGGTTCAAACTGAGAGACTGAGTTTAAACTGAGAACCTAGGATCAAACTGAGAGACTGGGTTCAAACTGAGAGACTGAGTTTAAACTGAGAACCTTGGATCAAACTTAGAGACTGGGTTCAAACTGAGAGACTGAGTTTAAACTGAGAGACTGGGATCAAACTGAGAGACTGGGTTCAAACTGAGAGACTGAGTTTAAACTGAGAGACTGGGATCAAACTGAGAGACTGGGTTCAAACTGAGAGACTGAGTTTAAACTGAGAACCTAGGATCAAACTGAGAGACTGGGTTCAAACTGAGAGACTGAGTTTAAACTGAGAGACTGGGTTTAAACTGAGAGACTGGGTTCAAACTGAGAGACTGAGTTTAAACTGAGAACCTAGGATCACACTGAGAGACTGGGGTCAAACCATGAGACTGAGTTTAAACTGAGAACCTAGGATCAAACTGAGAGACTGAGTTTAAACTGAGAACCTAGGATCAAACTGAGAGACTGGCTTCAAACTAAGAGACTGAGTTTAAACTGAGAACCTAGGATCAAACTGAGAGACTGGGTTCAAACTGAGAGACTGAGTTTAAACTGAGAACCTAGGATCAAACTGAGAGACTGGGTTCAAACTGAGAGACTGAGTTTAAACTGAGAACCTTGGATCAAACTTAGAGACTGGGTTCAAACTGAGAGACTGAGTTTAAACTGAGAGACTGGGATCAAACTGAGAGACTGGGTTCAAACTGAGAGACTGAGTTTAAACTGAGAGACTGGGATCAAACTGAGAGACTGGGTTCAAACTGAGAGACTGAGTTTAAACTGAGAACCTAGGATCAAACTGAGAGACTGGGTTCAAACTGAGAGACTGAGTTTAAACTGAGAGACTGGGTTTAAACTGAGAGACTGGGTTCAAACTGAGAGACTGAGTTTAAACTGAGAACCTAGGATCACACTGAGAGACTGGGGTCAAACCATGAGACTGAGTTTAAACTGAGAACCTAGGATCAAACTGAGAGACTGAGTTTAAACTGAGAACCTATGATCAAACTGAGAGACTGGCTTCAAACGAAGAGACTGAGTTTAAACTGAGAACCTAGGATCAAACTGAGAGACTGGGTTCAAGCTGAGAGACTGAGTTTAAACTGAGAACCTAGGATCAAACTGAGAGGCTGGGTTCAAACTGAGAGACTGAGTTTAAACTGAGAACCTAGGATCAAACTTAGAGACTGGGTTCAAACTGAGAGACTGGATTTAAACTGAGAACCTAGGATCAAACTGAGAGACTGGGATCAAGCTGAGAGACTGGGTTCAAACTAAGAGACTGAGTTTAAACAGAGAACCTAGGATCAAACTGAGAGCCTGGGTTCAAACTGAGAGACTGGGTTCAAATTGAGAGACTGAGTTTAAACTGAGAACCTAGGATCAAACTGAGAGTCTGGGATCAAGCTGAGAGACTGGGTTCAAACTGAGAGATTGAGTTTGAACTGAGAACCTAGGATCAAACTGAGAGACTGGGTTCAAACTAAGAGACTGAGTTTAAACAGAGAACCTAGGATCAAACTGAGAGACTGGGTTCAAACTGAGAGACTGGGTTCAAATTGAGAGACTGAGTTTAAACTGAGAACCTAGGATCAAACTGAGAGTCTGGGATCAAGCTGAGAGACTGGGTTCAAACTGAGAGATTGAGTTTGAACTGAGAACCTAGGATCAAACTGAGAGACTGGGATCAAGCTGAGAGACTGGGTTCAAACTAAGAGACTGAGCTTAAACTGAGAACCCAGGATCAAACTGAGAGACTGGATTCAAACTGAGAGATTGAGTTTAAACTGAGAACCGAGGATCAAACTGAGAGACTGGGATCAAGCTGAGAGACTGGATTTAAACTGAGACCCTAGGATCAAACTGAAAGACTGAGTTTAAACTGAGAACCTAGGATCAAACTGAGAGACTGGGTTCAAACTGAGAGACTGAGTTGAAACTGAGAACCTAGGATCAAACTGGGAGACTGGGTTCAAACTGAGAGACTGAGTTTAAACTGAGAACCTAGGATCAAACTGAGAGACTGGGATCAAACTGAGAGACTGGGTTCAAACTGAGAGACTGAGTTTAAACTGAGAAACTAGGATCAAACTGAGAGATTGGGATCAAACTGAGAGACTGAGTTTAAACTGAGAACCTAGGATCGAACTGAGAGACTGAGTTTAAACTGAGAACCTAGGATCAAACTGAGAGACTGGGTTCAAACTGAGAGACTGAGTTTAAACTGAGAACCTAGGATCAAACTGGGAGACTGGGTTCAAACTGAGAGACTGAGTTTAAACTGAGAACCTAGGATCAAACTGAGAGACTGGGTTAAAACTGAGAGACTGGATTTAAACTGAGAACCTAGGATCAAACTTAGAGACTGGGTTCAAACTGAGAGACTGAGTTTAAACTGAGAACCTAGGATCAAACTGACAGACTGGGTTCAAACTGAGAGACTGAGTTTAAACTGAGAACCTGGGATCAAACTGGGAGACTGGGTTCAAACTGAGAGACTGAGTTTAAACTGAGAACCTAGGATCAAACTTAGAGACTGGGTTCAAACTGAGAGACTGAGTTCAAACTGAGAACCTAGGATCAAACTGAGAGACTGGGATCAAACTGAGAGACTTGGTTCAAACTGAGAGACTGAGTTTAAACTGAGAGACTGTGTTTAAACTGAGAACCTAGGATCAAACTGAGAGACTGGGTTCAAACTGAGAGACTGGATTTAAACTGAGAACCTAGGATCAAACTGAGAGACTGGGATCAAACTGAGAGACTGGGTTCAAACTGAGAGACTGAGTTTAAACTGAGAGACTGTGTTTAAACGGAGAACCTAGGATCAAACTGAGAGACTGGGATCAAACTGAGAGACTGGGTTCAAACTGAGAGACTGAGTTTAAACTGAGAGACTGGGTTCAAACTGAGAGACTGATTTTAAACTGTGAGACTGGGTTCAAACTGAGAGACTGAGTTTAAACTGAGAGACTGAGTTTAAACTGAGAACCTAGGATCAAACTGAGAGACTGGGATCAAACTGAGAGACTGGGTTCAAACTGAGAGACTGAGTTTAAACTGAGAGACTGGGTTCAAACTGAGAGACTGAGTTTAAACTGAGAGACTGGGTTCAAACTGAGAGACTGAGTTTAAACTGAGAGACTGAGTTTAAACTGAGAGACTGGGATCAAACTGAGAGACTGGGTTCAAACTGAGAGTCTGAGTTTAAACTGAGAACCTAGGATCAAACTGAGAGACTGGGTTCAAACTGAGAGACTGAGTTTAAACTGAGAGACTGGGTTTAAACTGAGAGACTGGGTTCAAACTGAGAGACTGAGTTTAAACTGAGAGACTGGGTTCAAACTGAGAGACTGAGTTTAAACTGAGAGACTGAGTTTAAACTGAGAGACTGGGATCAAACTGAGAGACTGGGTTCAAACTGAGAGACTGAGTTTAAACTGAGAACCTAGGATCAAACTGAGAGACTGGGTTCAAACTGAGAGACTGAGTTTAAACTGAGAGACTGGGTTTAAACTGAGAGACTGGGTTCAAACTGAGAGACTGAGTTTAAACTGAGAACCTAGGATCACACTGAGAGACTGGGGTCAAACCATGAGACTGAGTTTAAACTGAGAACCTAGGATCAAACTGAGAGACTGAGTTTAAACTGAGAACCTATGATCAAACTGAGAGACTGGCTTCAAACGAAGAGACTGAGTTTAAACTGAGAACCTAGGATCAAACTGAGAGACTGGGTTCAAGCTGAGAGACTGAGTTTAAACTGAGAACCTAGGATCAAACTGAGAGGCTGGGTTCAAACTGAGAGACTGAGTTTAAACTGAGAACCTAGGATCAAACTTAGAGACTGGGTTCAAACTGAGAGACTGGATTTAAACTGAGAACCTAGGATCAAACTGAGAGACTGGGATCAAGCTGAGAGACTGGGTTCAAACTAAGAGACTGAGTTTAAACAGAGAACCTAGGATCAAACTGAGAGCCTGGGTTCAAACTGAGAGACTGGGTTCAAATTGAGAGACTGAGTTTAAACTGAGAACCTAGGATCAAACTGAGAGTCTGGGATCAAGCTGAGAGACTGGGTTCAAACTGAGAGATTGAGTTTGAACTGAGAACCTAGGATCAAACTGAGAGACTGGGATCAAGCTGAGAGACTGGGTTCAAACTGAGAGACTGAGTTTAAACAGAGAACCTAGGATCAAACTGAGAGACTGGGATCAAGCTGAGAGACTGGCTTCAAACTAAGAGACTGAGTTTAACTGAGAACCTCGGATCAAACTGAGAGACTGGGTTCAAACTGAGAGATTGAGTTTAAACTGAGAACCGAGGATCAAACTGAGAGACTGGGATCAAGCTGAGAGACTGGATTTAAACTGAGAACCTAGGATCAAACTGAGAGACTGAGTTTAAACTGAGAACCTAGGATCAAACTGAGAGACTGGGTTCAAACTGAGAGACTGAGTTGAAACTGAGAACCTAGGATCAAACTGGGAGACTGGGTTCAAACTGGGAGACTGAGTTTAAACTGAGAAACTAGGATCAAACTGAGAAACTGGCATCAAACTGAGAGACTGGGTTCAAACTGAGAGACTGAGTTTAAACTGAGAACCTAGGATCAAACTGAGAGACTGAGTTTAAACTGAGAACCTAGGATCAAACTGGGAGACTGGGTTCAAACTGAGAGACTGAGTTTAAACTGAGAACCTAGGATCAAACTGAGAGACTGAGTTTAAACTGAGAACCTAGGATCAAACTGAGAGACTGTGTTTAAACTGAGAACCTAGGATCAAACTGAGAGACTGGGTTCAAACTGAGAGACTGGATTTAAACTGAGAACCTAGGATCAAACTGAGAAACTGGCATCAAACTGAGAGACTGGGTTCAAACTGAGAGACTGAGTTTAAACTGAGAACCTAGGATCAAACTGAGAGACTGAGTTTAAACTGAGAACCTAGGATCAAACTGGGAGACTGGGTTCAAACTGAGAGACTGAGTTTAAACTGAGAACCTAGGATCAAACTTAGAGACTGGGTTCAAACTGAGAGTCTGAGTTTAAACTGAGAACCTAGGATCAAACTGAGAGACTGGGTTAAAACTGAGAGACTGGATTTAAACTGAGAACCTAGGATCAAACTTAGAGACTGGGTTCAAACTGAGAGACTGAGTTTAAACTGAGAACCTAGGATCAAACTGA
This sequence comes from Heterodontus francisci, assembly GCF_036365525.1. Taxonomy (NCBI): domain Eukaryota; kingdom Metazoa; phylum Chordata; class Chondrichthyes; order Heterodontiformes; family Heterodontidae; genus Heterodontus; species Heterodontus francisci. Next base: position 21,198,182 of record NC_090373.1, read on the forward strand.
GAGACTGGGATCAAACTGAGAGACTGGATTTAAACTGAGAACCTAGGATCAAACTGAGAGACTGGGATCAAACTGAGAGACTGGGTTCAAACTGAGAGACTGAGTTCAAACTGAGAGACTGAGTTTAAACTGAGAGACTGGGTTCAAACTGAGAGACTGAGTTTAAACTGAGAGACTGGGTTCAAACTGAGAGACTGAGTTTAAACTGAGAGACTGAGTTTAAACTGAGAGACTGGGATCAAACTGAGAGACTGGGTTCAAACTGAGAGTCTGAGTTTAAACTGAGAACCTAGGATCAAACTGAGAGACTGGGTTCAAACTGAGAGACTGAGTTTAAACTGAGAGACTGGGTTTAAACTGAGAGACTGGGTTCAAACTGAGAGACTGAGTTTAAACTGAGAGACTGGGTTCAAACTGAGAGACTGAGTTTAAACTGAGAGACTGAGTTTAAACTGAGAGACTGGGATCAAACTGAGAGACTGGGTTCAAACTGAGAGACTGAGTTTAAACTGAGAACCTAGGATCAAACTGAGAGACTGGGTTCAAACTGAGAGACTGAGTTTAAACTGAGAGACTGGGTTTAAACTGAGAGACTGGGTTCAAACTGAGAGACTGAGTTTAAACTGAGAACCTAGGATCACACTGAGAGACTGGGGTCAAACCATGAGACTGAGTTTAAACTGAGAACCTAGGATCAAACTGAGAGACTGAGTTTAAACTGAGAACCTAGGATCAAACTGAGAGACTGGGTTCAAGCTGAGAGACTGAGTTTAAACTGAGAACCTAGGATCAAACTGAGAGGCTGGGTTCAAACTGAGAGACTGAGTTTAAACTGAGAACCTAGGATCAAACTTAGAGACTGGGTTCAAACTGAGAGACTGGATTTAAACTGAGAACCTAGGATCAAACTGAGAGACTGGGATCAAGCTGAGAGACTGGGTTCAAACTAAGAGACTGAGTTTAAACAGAGAACCTAGGATCAAACTGAGAGCCTGGGTTCAAACTGAGAGACTGGGTTCAAATTGAGAGACTGAGTTTAAACTGAGAACCTAGGATCAAACTGAGAGTCTGGGATCAAGCTGAGAGACTGGGTTCAAACTGAGAGATTGAGTTTGAACTGAGAACCTAGGATCAAACTGAGAGACTGGGATCAAGCTGAGAGACTGGGTTCAAACTAAGAGACTGAGTTTAAACAGAGAACCTAGGATCAAACTGAGAGACTGGGATCAAGCTGAGAGACTGGCTTCAAACTAAGAGACTGAGTTTAACTGAGAACCTCGGATCAAACTGAGAGACTGGGTTCAAACTGAGAGATTGAGTTTAAACTGAGAACCGAGGATCAAACTGAGAGACTGGGATCAAGCTGAGAGACTGGATTAAAACTGAGAACCTAGGATCAAACTGAGAGACTGAGTTTAAACTGAGAACCTAGGATCAAACTGAGAGACTGGGTTCAAACTGAGAGACTGAGTTGAAACTGAGAACCTAGGATCAAACTGGGAGACTGGGTTCAAACTGGGAGACTGAGTTTAAACTGAGAAACTAGGATCAAACTGAGAAACTTGCATCAAACTGAGAGACTGGGTTCAAACTGAGAGACTGAGTTTAAACTGAGAACCTAGGATCAAACTGAGAGACTGAGTTTAAACTGAGAACCTAGGATCAAACTGGGAGACTGGGTTCAAACTGAGAGACTGAGTTTAAACTGAGAACCTAGGATCAAACTGAGAGACTGAGTTTAAACTGAGAACCTAGGATCAAACTGAGAGACTGTGTTTAAACTGAGAACCTAGGATCAAACTGAGAGACTGGGTTCAAACTGAGAGACTGGATTTAAACTGAGAACCTAGGATCAAACTGAGAAACTGGCATCAAACTGAGAGACTGGGTTCAAACTGAGAGACTGAGTTTAAACTGAGAACCTAGGATCAAACTGAGAGACTGAGTTTAAACTGAGAACCTAGGATCAAACTGGGAGACTGGGTTCAAACTGAGAGACTGAGTCTAAACTGAGAACCTAGGATCAAACTGAGAGACTGGGTTAAAACTGAGAGACTGGATTTAAACTGAGAACCTAGGATCAAACTTAGAGACTGGGTTCAAACTGAGAGACTGAGTTTAAACTGAGAACCTAGGATCAAACTGAGAGACTGGGATCAAACTGAGAGACTGGATTTAAACTGAGAACCTAGGATCAAACTGAGAGACTGGGTTCAAACTGAGAGACTGAGTTTAAACTGAGAGACTGTGTTTAAACTGAGAACCTAGGATCAAACTGAGAACCTAGGATCAAACTGAGAGACTGGGTTCAAACTGAGAGACTGAGTTTAAACAGAGAGACTGGGTTCAAACTGAGAGACTGAGTTTAAACTGTGAGACTGGGTTCAAACTGAGAGACTGAGTTTACACTGAGAGACTGAGTTTAAACTGAGAACCTAGGATCAAACTGAGAGACTGGGATCAAACTGAGAGACTGGGTTCAAACTGAGAGACTGAGTTTAAACTGAGAGACTGGGTTCAAACTGAGAGACTGAGTTTAAACTGAGAGACTGGGATCGAACTGAGAGACTGGGTCCAAACTGAGAGACTGAGTTTAAACTGAGAACCGAGGATCAAACTGTAGACTGGGTTCAAACTGAGAGACTGAGTTTAAACTGAGAGACTGGGTTTAAACTGAGAGACTGGGTTCAAACTGAGAGACTGAGTTTAAACTGAGAACCTAGGATCAAACTGAGAGAATGGGTTCAAACTAAGAGACTGAGTTTAAACTGAGAACCTAGGATCAAACTGAGAGACTGAGTTTAAACTGAGAACCTAGGATCAAACTGAGAGACTGGCTTCAAACTAAGAGACTGAGTTTAAACTGAGAACCTAGGATCAAACTGAGAGACTGGGTTCAAACTGAGAGACTGAGTTTAAACTGAGAACCTAGGATCAAACTGAGAGACTGGGTTCAAACTGAGAGACTGAGTTTAAACTGAGAACCTAGGATCAAACTGAGAGGCTGGGTTCAAACTGAGAGACTGAGTTTAAACTGAGAACCTAGGATCAAACTTAGAGACTGGGTTCAAACTGAGAGACTGGATTTAAACTGAGAACCTAGGATCAAACTGAGAGACTGGGATCAAGCTGAGAGACTGGGTTCAAACTAAGAGACTGAGTTTAAACAGAGAACCTAGGATCAAACTGAGAGCCTGGGTTCAAACTGAGAGACTGGGTTCAAATTGAGAGACTGAGTTTAAACTGAGAACCTAGGATCAAACTGAGAGTCTGGGATCAAGCTGAGAGACTGGGTTCAAACTGAGAGATTGAGTTTGAACTGAGAACCTAGGATCAAACTGAGAGACTGGGATCAAGCTGAGAGACTGGGTTCAAACTAAGAGACTGAGTTTAAACAGAGAACCTAGGATCAAACTGAGAGACTGGGATCAAGCTGAGAGACTGGCTTCAAACTAAGAGACTGAGTTTAACTGAGAACCTCGGATCAAACTGAGAGACTGGGTTCAAACTGAGAGATTGAGTTTAAACTGAGAACCGAGGATCAAACTGAGAGACTGGGATCAAGCTGAGAGACTGGATTAAAACTGAGAACCTAGGATCAAACTGAGAGACTGAGTTTAAACTGAGAACCTAGGATCAAACTGAGAGACTGGGTTCAAACTGAGAGACTGAGTTGAAACTGAGAACCTAGGATCAAACTGGGAGACTGGGTTCAAACTGGGAGACTGAGTTTAAACTGAGAAACTAGGATCAAACTGAGAAACTTGCATCAAACTGAGAGACTGGGTTCAAACTGAGAGACTGAGTTTAAACTGAGAACCTAGGATCAAACTGAGAGACTGAGTTTAAACTGAGAACCTAGGATCAAACTGGGAGACTGGGTTCAAACTGAGAGACTGAGTTTAAACTGAGAACCTAGGATCAAACTGAGAGACTGAGTTTAAACTGAGAACCTAGGATCAAACTGAGAGACTGTGTTTAAACTGAGAACCTAGGATCAAACTGAGAGACTGGGTTCAAACTGAGAGACTGGATTTAAACTGAGAACCTAGGATCAAACTGAGAAACTGGCATCAAACTGAGAGACTGGGTTCAAACTGAGAGACTGAGTTTAAACTGAGAACCTAGGATCAAACTGAGAGACTGAGTTTAAACTGAGAACCTAGGATCAAACTGGGAGACTGGGTTCAAACTGAGAGACTGAGTCTAAACTGAGAACCTAGGATCAAACTGAGAGACTGGGTTAAAACTGAGAGACTGGATTTAAACTGAGAACCTAGGATCAAACTTAGAGACTGGGTTCAAACTGAGAGACTGAGTTTAAACTGAGAACCTAGGATCAAACTGAGAGACTGGGATCAAACTGAGAGACTGGATTTAAACTGAGAACCTAGGATCAAACTGAGAGACTGGGTTCAAACTGAGAGACTGAGTTTAAACTGAGAGACTGTGTTTAAACTGAGAACCTAGGATCAAACTGAGAACCTAGGATCAAACTGAGAGACTGGGTTCAAACTGAGAGACTGAGTTTAAACAGAGAGACTGGGTTCAAACTGAGAGACTGAGTTTAAACTGTGAGACTGGGTTCAAACTGAGAGACTGAGTTTACACTGAGAGACTGAGTTTAAACTGAGAACCTAGGATCAAACTGAGAGACTGGGATCAAACTGAGAGACTGGGTTCAAACTGAGAGACTGAGTTTAAACTGAGAGACTGGGTTCAAACTGAGAGACTGAGTTTAAACTGAGAGACTGGGATCGAACTGAGAGACTGGGTCCAAACTGAGAGACTGAGTTTAAACTGAGAACCGAGGATCAAACTGTAGACTGGGTTCAAACTGAGAGACTGAGTTTAAACTGAGAGACTGGGTTTAAACTGAGAGACTGGGTTCAAACTGAGAGACTGAGTTTAAACTGAGAACCTAGGATCAAACTGAGAGAATGGGTTCAAACTAAGAGACTGAGTTTAAACTGAGAACCTAGGATCAAACTGAGAGACTGAGTTTAAACTGAGAACCTAGGATCAAACTGAGAGACTGGCTTCAAACTAAGAGACTGAGTTTAAACTGAGAACCTAGGATCAAACTGAGAGACTGGGTTCAAACTGAGAGACTGAGTTTAAACTGAGAACCTAGGATCAAACTGAGAGACTGGGTTCAAACTGAGAGACTGAGTTTAAACTGAGAACCTTGGATCAAACTTAGAGACTGGGTTCAAACTGAGAGACTGAGTTTAAACTGAGAACCTAGGATCAAACTGAGAGACTGGGTTCAAACTAAGAGACTGAGTTTAAACAGAGAACCTAGGATCAAACTGAGAGACTGGGTTCAAACTGAGAGACTGGGTTCAAATTGAGAGACTGAGTTTAAACTGAGAACCTAGGATCAAACTGAGAGTCTGGGATCAAGCTGAGAGACTGGGTTCAAACTGAGAGATTGAGTTTGAACTGAGAACCTAGGATCAAACTGAGAGACTGGGATCAAGCTGAGAGACTGGGTTCAAACTAAGATACTGAGCTTAAACTGAGAACCCAGGATCAAACTGAGAGACTGGATTCAAACTGAGAGATTGAGTTTAAACTGAGAACCGAGGATCAAACTGAGAGACTGGGATCAAGCTGAGAGACTGGATTTAAACTGAGACCCTAGGATCAAACTGAAAGACTGAGTTTAAACTGAGAACCTAGGATCAAACTGAGAGACTGGGTTCAAACTGAGAGACTGAGTTGAAACTGAGAACCTAGGATCAAACTGGGAGACTGGGTTCAAACTGAGAGACTGAGTTTAAACTGAGAACCTAGGATCAAACTGAGAGACTGGGATCAAACTGAGAGACTGGGTTCAAACTGAGAGACTGAGTTTAAACTGAGAAACTAGGATCAAACTGAGAGATTGGGATCAAACTGAGAGACTGAGTTTAAACTGAGAACCTAGGATCGAACTGAGAGACTGAGTTTAAACTGAGAACCTAGGATCAAACTGAGAGACTGGGTTCAAACTGAGAGACTGAGTTTAAACTGAGAACCTAGGATCAAACTGGGAGACTGGGTTCAAACTGAGAGACTGAGTTTAAACTGAGAACCTAGGATCAAACTGAGAGACTGGGTTAAAACTGAGAGACTGGATTTAAACTGAGAACCTAGGATCAAACTTAGAGACTGGGTTCAAACTGAGAGACTGAGTTTAAACTGAGAACCTAGGATCAAACTGAGAGACTGGGTTCAAACTGAGAGACTGAGTTTAAACTGAGAACCTGGGATCAAACTGGGAGACTGGGTTCAAACTGAGAGACTGAGTTTAAACTGAGAACCTAGGATCAAACTTAGAGACTGGGTTCAAACTGAGAGACTGAGTTCAAACTGAGAACCTAGGATCAAACTGAGAGACTGGGATCAAACTGAGAGACTTGGTTCAAACTGAGAGACTGAGTTTAAACTGAGAGACTGTGTTTAAACTGAGAACCGAGGATCAAACTGAGAGACTGGGTTCAAACTGAGAGACTGGATTTAAACTGAGAACCTAGGATCAAACTGAGAGACTGGGATCAAACTGAGAGACTGGGTTCAAACTGAGAGACTGAGTTTAAACTGAGAGACTGTGTTTAAACTGAGAACCTAGGATCAAACTGAGAGACTGGGATCAAACTGAGAGACTGGGTTCAAACTGAGAGACTGAGTTTAAACTGAGAGACTGGGTTCAAACTGAGAGACTGATTTTAAACTGTGAGACTGGGTTCAAACTGAGAGACTGAGTTTAAACTGAGAGACTGAGTTTAAACTGAGAACCTAGGATCAAACTGAGAGACTGGGATCAAACTGAGAGACTGGGTTCAAACTGAGAGACTGAGTTTAAACTGAGAGACTGGGTTTAAACTGAGAGACTGAGTTTAAACTGAGAGACTGGGTTCAAACTGAGAGACTGCGTTTAAACTGAGAGACTGAGTTTAAACTGAGAGACTGGGATCAAACTGAGAGACTGGGTTCAAACTGAGAGTCTGAGTTTAAACTGAGAACCTAGGATCAAACTGAGAGACTGGGTTCAAACTGAGAGACTGAGTTTAAACTGAGAGACTGGGTTTAAACTGAGAGACTGGGTTCAAACTGAGAGACTGAGTTTAAACTGAGAGACTGGGTTCAAACTGAGAGACTGAGTTTAAACTGAGAGACTGAGTTTAAACTGAGAGACTGGGATCAAACTGAGAGACTGGGTTCAAACTGAGAGACTGAGTTTAAACTGAGAACCTAGGATCAAACTGAGAGACTGGGTTCAAACCATGAGACTGAGTTTAAACTGAGAACCTAGGATCAAACTGAGAGACTGAGTTTAAACTGAGAACCTATGATCAAACTGAGAGACTGGCTTCAAACGAAGAGACTGAGTTTAAACTGAGAACCTAGGATCAAACTGAGAGACTGGGTTCAAGCTGAGAGACTGAGTTTAAACTGAGAACCTAGGATCAAACTGAGAGGCTGGGTTCAAACTGAGAGACTGAGTTTAAACTGAGAACCTAGGATCAAACTTAGAGACTGGGTTCAAACTGAGAGACTGGATTTAAACTGAGAACCTAGGATCAAACTGAGAGACTGGGATCAAGCTGAGAGACTGGGTTCAAACTAAGAGACTGAGTTTAAACAGAGAACCTAGGATCAAACTGAGAGCCTGGGTTCAAACTGAGAGACTGGGTTCAAATTGAGAGACTGAGTTTAAACTGAGAACCTAGGATCAAACTGAGAGTCTGGGATCAAGCTGAGAGACTGGGTTCAAACTGAGAGATTGAGTTTGAACTGAGAACCTAGGATCAAACTGAGAGACTGGGATCAAGCTGAGAGACTGGGTTCAAACTAAGAGACTGAGTTTAAACAGAGAACCTAGGATCAAACTGAGAGACTGGGATCAAGCTGAGAGACTGGCTTCAAACTAAGAGACTGAGTTTAACTGAGAACCTCGGATCAAACTGAGAGACTGGGTTCAAACTGAGAGATTGAGTTTAAACTGAGAACCGAGGATCAAACTGAGAGACTGGGATCAAGCTGAGAGACTGGATTTAAACTGAGAACCAAGGATCAAACTGAGAGACTGAGTTTAAACTGAGAACCTAGGATCAAACTGAGAGACTGGGTTCAAACTGAGAGACTGAGTTGAAACTGAGAACCTAGGATCAAACTGGGAGACTGGGTTCAAACTGGGAGACTGAGTTTAAACTGAGAAACTAGGATCAAACTGAGAAACTGGCATCAAACTGAGAGACTGGGTTCAAACTGAGAGACTGAGTTTAAACTGAGAACCTAGGATCAAACTGAGAGACTGAGTTTAAACTGAGAACCTAGGATCAAACTGGGAGACTGGGTTCAAACTGAGAGACTGAGTTTAAACTGAGAACCTAGGATCAAACTGGGAGACTGGGTTCAAACTGAGAGACTGAGTTTAAACTGAGAACCTAGGATCAAACTGAGAGACTGGGTTAAAACTGAGAGACTGGATTTAAAATGAGAACCTAGGATCAAACTTAGAGACTGGGTTCAAACTGAGAGACTGAGTTTAAACTGAGAACCTAGGATCAAACTGAGAGACTGGGTTCAAATTGAGAGACTGAGTTTAAACTGAGAACCTAGGATCAAACTGAGAGTCTGGGATCAAGCTGAGAGACTGGGTTCAAACTGAGAGATTGAGTTTGAACTGAGAACCTAGGATCAAACTGAGAGACTGGGATCAAGCTGAGAGACTGGGTTCAAACTAAGAGACTGAGCTTAAATTGAGAACCCAGGATCAAACTGAGAGACTGGATTCAAACTGAGAGATTGAGTTTAAACTGAGAACCGAGGATCAAACTGAGAGACTGGGATCAAGCTGAGAGACTGGATTTAAACTGAGACCCTAGGATCAAACTGAAAGACTGAGTTTAAACTGAGAACCTAGGATCAAACTGAGAGACTGGGTTCAAACTGAGAGACTGAGTTGAAACTGAGAACCTAGGATCAAACTGGGAGACTGGGTTCAAACTGAGAGACTGGGTTCAAACTGAGAGACTGAGTTTAAACTGAGAAACTAGGATCAAACTGAGAGATTGGGATCAAACTGAGAGACTGAGTTTAAACTGAGAACCTAGGATCAAACTGAGAGACTGGGTTCAAACTGAGAGACTGAGTTTAAACTGAGAACCTAGGATCAAACTGGGAGACTGGGTTCAAACTGAGAGACTGAGTTTAAACTGAGAACCTAGGATCAAACTGAGAGACTGCGTTAAAACTGAGAGACTGGATTTAAACTGAGAACCTAGGATCAAACTGAAAGACTGAGTTTAAACTGAGAACCTAGGATCAAACTGAGAGACTGGGATCAAACTGAGAGACTGGGTTCAAACTGAGAGACTGAGTTTAAACTGAGAACCTAGGATCAAACTGAGAGATTGGGATCAAACTGAGAGACTGAGTTTAAACTGAGAACCTAGGATCAAACTGAGAGACTGGGTTCAAACTGAGAGACTGAGTTTAAACTGAGAACCTAGGATCAAACTGGGAGACTGGGTTCAAACTGAGAGACTGAGTTTAAACTGAGAACCTAGGATCAAACTGAGAGACTGGGTTAAAACTGAGAGACTGGATTTAAACTGAGAACCTAGGATCAAACTTAGAGACTGGGTTCAAACTGAGAGACTGAGTTTAAACTGAGAACCTAGGATCAAACTGAGAGACTGGGTTCAAACTGAGAGACTGAGTTTAAACTGAGAACATGGGATCAAACTGGGAGACTGGGTTCAAACTGAGAGACTGAGTTTAAACTGAGAACCTAGGATCAAACTTAGAGACTGGGTTCAAACTGAGAGACTGAGTTCAAACTGAGAACCTAGGATCAAACTGAGAGACTGGGATCAAACTGAGAGACTGGGTTCAAACTGAGAGACTGAGTTTAAACTGAGAGACTGTGTTTAAACTGAGAACCTAGGATCAAACTGAAAGACTGAGTTTAAACTGAGAACCTAGGATCAAACTGAGAGACTGGGATCAAACTGAGAGACTGGGTTCAAACTGAGAGACTGAGTTTAAACTGAGAAACTAGGATCAAACTGAGAGATTGGGATCAAACTGAGAGACTGAGTTTAAACTGAGAACCTAGGATCAAACTGAGAGACTGGGTTCAAACTGAGAGACTGAGTTTAAACTGAGAACCTAGGATCAAACTGGGAGACTGGGTTCAAACTGAGAGACTGAGTTTAAACTGAGAACCTAGGATCAAACTGAGAGACTGGGTTAAAACTGAGAGACTGGATTTAAACTGAGAACCTAGGATCAAACTGAGAGACTGGGTTCAAACTGAGAGACTGAGTTTAAACTGAGAACATGGGATCAAACTGGGAGACTGGGTTCAAACTGAGAGACTGAGTTTAAACTGAGAACCTAGGATCAAACTTAGAGACTGGGTTCAAACTGAGAGACTGAGTTCAAACTGAGAACCTAGGATCAAACTGAGAGACTGGGATCAAACTGAGAGACTGGGTTCAAACTGAGAGACTGAGTTTAAACTGAGAGACTGTGTTTAAACTGAGAACCTAGGATCAAACTGAGAGACTGGGTTCAAACTGAGAGACTGGATTTAAACTGAGAACCTAGGATCAAACTGAGAGACTGGGATCAAACTGAGAGACTGGGTTCAAACTGAGAGACTGAGTTTAAACTGAGAGACTGTGTTTAAACTGAGAACCTAGGATCAAACTGAGAGACTGGGATCAAACTGAGAGACTGGGTTCAAACTGAGAGACTGAGTTTAAACTGAGAGACTGGGTTCAAACTGAGAGACTGATTTTAAACTGTGAGACTGGGTTCAAACTGAGAGACTGAGTTTAAACTGAGAGACTGAGTTTAAACTGAGAACCTAGGATCAAACTGAGAGACTGGGATCAAACTGAGAGACTGGGTTCAAACTGAGAGACTGAGTTTAAACTGAGAGACTGGGTTCAAACTGAGAGACTGAGTTTAAACTGAGAGACTGGGTTCAAACTGAGAGACTGAGTTTAAACTGAGAGACTGAGTTTAAACTGAGAGACTGGGATCAAACTGAGAGACTGGGTTCAAACTGAGAGTCTGAGTTTAAACTGAGAACCTAGGATCAAACTGAGAGACTGGGTTCAAACTGAGAGACTGAGTTTAAACTGAGAGACTGGGTTTAAACTGAGAGACTGGGTTCAAACTGAGAGACTGAGTTTAAACTGAGAGACTGGGTTCAAACTGAGAGACTGAGTTTAAACTGAAAGACTGAGTTTAAACTGAGAGACTGGGATCAAACTGAGAGACTGGGTTCAAACTGAGAGACTGAGTTTAAACTGAGAACCTAGGATCAAACTGAGAGACTGGGTTCAAACTGAGAGACTGAGTTTAAACTGAGAGACTGGGTTTAAACTGAGAGACTGGGTTCAAACTGAGAGACTGAGTTTAAACTGAGAACCTAGGATCACACTGAGAGACTGGGTTCAAACCATGAGACTGAGTTTAAACTGAGAACCTAGGATCAAACTGAGAGACTGAGTTTAAACTGAGAACCTATGATCAAACTGAGAGAGTGGCTTCAAACGAAGAGACTGAGTTTAAACTGAAAACCTAGGATCAAACTGAGAGACTGGGTTCAAACTGAGAGACTGAGTTTAAACTGAGAACCTAGGATCAAACTGAGAGGCTGGGTTCAAACTGAGAGACTGAGTTTAAACTGAGAACCTAGGATCAAACTTAGAGACTGGGTTCAAACTGAGAGACTGGATTTAAACTGAGAACCTAGGATCAAACTGAGAGACTGGGATCAAGCTGAGAGACTGGGTTCAAACTAAGAGACTGAGTTTAAACAGAGAACCTAGGATCAAACTGAGAGCCTGGGTTCAAACTGAGAGACTGGGTTCAAATTGAGAGACTGAGTTTAAACTGAGAACCTAGGATCAAACTGAGAGTCTGCGATCAAGCTGAGAGACTGGGTTCAAACTGAGAGATTGAGTTTGAACTGAGAACCTAGGATCAAACTGAGAGACTGGGATCAAGCTGAGAGACTGGGTTCAAACTAAGAGACTGAGTTTAAACAGAGAACCTAGGATCAAACTGAGAGACTGGGATCAAGCTGAGAGACTGGCTTCAAACTAAGAGACTGAGTTTAAACTGAGAACCTCGGATCAAACTGAGAGACTGGGTTCAAACTGAGAGATTGAGTTTAAACTGAGAACCGAGGATCAAACTGAGAGACTGGGATCAAGCTGAGAGACTGGATTTAAACTGAGAACCTAGGATCAAACTGAGAGACTGAGTTTAAACTGAGAACCTAGGATCAAACTGAGAGACTGGGTTCAAACTGAGAGACTGAGTTGAAACTGAGAACCTAGGATCAAACTGGGAGACTGGGTTCAAACTGGGAGACTGAGTTTAAACTGAGAACCTAGGATCAAACTGAGAAACTGGCATCAAACTGAGAGACTGGGTTCAAACTGAGAGACTGAGTTTAAACTGAGAACCTAGGATCAAACTGAGAGACTGAGTTTAAACTGAGAACCTAGGATCAAACTGGGAGACTGGGTTCAAACTGAGAGACTGAGTTTAAACTGAGAACCTAGGATCAAACTGGGAGACTGGGTTCAAACTGAGAGACTGAGTTTAAACTGAGAACCTAGGATCAAACTGAGAGACTGGGTTAAAACTGAGAGACTGGATTTAAAATGAGAACCTAGGATCAAACTTAGAGACTGGGTTCAAACTGAGAGACTGAGTTTAAACTGAGAACCTAGGATCAAACTGAGAGACTGGGTTCAAACTGAGAGACTGAGTTTAAACTGAGAACCTAGGATCAAACTGGGAGACTGGGTTCAAACTGAGGGACTGAGTTTAAACTGAGAACCTAGGATCAAACTTAGAGACTGGGTTCAAACTGAGAGACTGAGTTTAAACTGAGAACCTAGGATCAAACTGAGAGACTGGGTTCAAACTGAGAGACTGGATTTAACCTGAGAACCTAGGATCAAACTGAGAGACTGGGATCAAACTGAGAGACTGGGTTCAAACTGAGAGACTGAGTTTAAACTGAGAGACTGTGTTTAAACTGGGAACCTAGGATCAAACTGAGGGACTGGGATCAAACTGAGAGACTGGGTTCAAACTGAGAGACTGAGTTTAAACTGAGAGATTGGGTTCAAACTGAGAGACTGAGTTTAAACTGTGAGACTGGGTTCAAACTGAGAGACTGGGTTTAAACTGAGAGACTGAGTTTAAACTGAGAACCTAGGATCAAACTGAGAGACTGGGATCAAACTGAGAGACTGGGTTCAAACTGAGAGAATGAGTTTAAACTGAGAGACTGGGTTCAAACTGAGAGACTGAGTTTAAACTGAGAGACTGGGTTCAAACTGAGAGACTGAGTTTAAACTGAGAGACTGAGTTTAAACTGAGAGACTGGGATCAAACTGAGAGACTGGGTTCAAACTGAGAGACTGAGTTTAAACTGAGAACCTAGGATCAAACTGAGAGACTGGGTTCAAACTAAGAGACTGAGTTTAAACAGAGAACCTAGGATCAAACTGAGAGACTGGGATCAAGCTGAGAGACTGGCTTCAAACTAAGAGACTGAGTTTAAACTGAGAACCTCGGATCAAACTGAGAGACTGGGTTCAAACTGAGAGATTGAGTTTAAACTGAGAACCGAGGATCAAACTGAGAGACTGGGATCAAGCTGAGAGACTGGATTTAAACTGAGAACCTAGGATCAAACTGAGAGACTGAGTTTAAACTGAGAACCTAGGATCAAACTGAGAGACTGGGTTCAAACTGAGAGACTGAGTTCAAACTGAGAACCTAGGATCAAACTGAGAGACTGGGATCAAACTGAGAGACTGGGTTCAAACTGAGAGACTGAGTTTAAACTGAGAGACTGTGTTTAAACTGAGAACCTAGGATCAAACTGAGAGACTGGGTTCAAACTGAGAGACTGGATTTAAACTGAGAACCTAGGATCAAACTGAGAGACTGGGATCAAACTGAGAGACTGGGTTCAAACTGAGAGACTGAGTTTAAACTGAGAGACTGTGTTTAAACTGAGAACCTAGGATCAAACTGAGAGACTGGGATCAAACTGAGAGACTGGGTTCAAACTGAGAGACTGAGTTTAAACTGAGAGACTGGGTTCAAACTGAGAGACTGATTTTAAACTGTGAGACTGGGTTCAAACTGAGAGACTGAGTTTAAACTGAGAGACTGAGTTTAAACTGAGAACCTAGGATCAAACTGAGAGACTGGGATCAAACTGAGAGACTGGGTTCAAACTGAGAGACTGAGTTTAAACTGAAAGACTGAGTTTAAACTGAGAGACTGGGATCAAACTGAGAGACTGGGTTCAAACTGAGAGACTGAGTTTAAACTGAGAACCTAGGATCAAACTGAGAGACTGGGTTCAAACTGAGAGACTGAGTTTAAACTGAGAGACTGGGTTTAAACTGAGAGACTGGGTTCAAACTGAGAGACTGAGTTTAAACTGAGAACCTAGGATCACACTGAGAGACTGGGTTCAAACCATGAGACTGAGTTTAAACTGAGAACCTAGGATCAAACTGAGAGACTGAGTTTAAACTGAGAACCTATGATCAAACTGAGAGAGTGGCTTCAAACGAAGAGACTGAGTTTAAACTGAAAACCTAGGATCAAACTGAGAGACTGGGTTCAAACTGAGAGACTGAGTTTAAACTGAGAACCTAGGATCAAACTGAGAGGCTGGGTTCAAACTGAGAGACTGAGTTTAAACTGAGAACCTAGGATCAAACTTAGAGACTGGGTTCAAACTGAGAGACTGGATTTAAACTGAGAACCTAGGATCAAACTGAGAGACTGGGATCAAGCTGAGAGACTGGGTTCAAACTAAGAGACTGAGTTTAAACAGAGAACCTAGGATCAAACTGAGAGCCTGGGTTCAAACTGAGAGACTGGGTTCAAATTGAGAGACTGAGTTTAAACTGAGAACCTAGGATCAAACTGAGAGTCTGCGATCAAGCTGAGAGACTGGGTTCAAACTGAGAGATTGAGTTTGAACTGAGAACCTAGGATCAAACTGAGAGACTGGGATCAAGCTGAGAGACTGGGTTCAAACTAAGAGACTGAGTTTAAACAGAGAACCTAGGATCAAACTGAGAGACTGGGATCAAGCTGAGAGACTGGCTTCAAACTAAGAGACTGAGTTTAAACTGAGAACCTCGGATCAAACTGAGAGACTGGGTTCAAACTGAGAGATTGAGTTTAAACTGAGAACCGAGGATCAAACTGAGAGACTGGGATCAAGCTGAGAGACTGGATTTAAACTGAGAACCTAGGATCAAACTGAGAGACTGAGTTTAAACTGAGAACCTAGGATCAAACTGAGAGACTGGGTTCAAACTGAGAGACTGAGTTGAAACTGAGAACCTAGGATCAAACTGGGAGACTGGGTTCAAACTGGGAGACTGAGTTTAAACTGAGAACCTAGGATCAAACTGAGAAACTGGCATCAAACTGAGAGACTGGGTTCAAACTGAGAGACTGAGTTTAAACTGAGAACCTAGGATCAAACTGAGAGACTGAGTTTAAACTGAGAACCTAGGATCAAACTGGGAGACTGGGTTCAAACTGAGAGACTGAGTTTAAACTGAGAACCTAGGATCAAACTGGGAGACTGGGTTCAAACTGAGAGACTGAGTTTAAACTGAGAACCTAGGATCAAACTGAGAGACTGGGTTAAAACTGAGAGACTGGATTTAAAATGAGAACCTAGGATCAAACTTAGAGACTGGGTTCAAACTGAGAGACTGAGTTTAAACTGAGAACCTAGGATCAAACTGAGAGACTGGGTTCAAACTGAGAGACTGAGTTTAAACTGAGAACCTAGGATCAAACTGGGAGACTGGGTTCAAACTGAGGGACTGAGTTTAAACTGAGAACCTAGGATCAAACTTAGAGACTGGGTTCAAACTGAGAGACTGAGTTTAAACTGAGAACCTAGGATCAAACTGAGAGACTGGGTTCAAACTGAGAGACTGGATTTAACCTGAGAACCTAGGATCAAACTGAGAGACTGGGATCAAACTGAGAGACTGGGTTCAAACTGAGAGACTGAGTTTAAACTGAGAGACTGTGTTTAAACTGGGAACCTAGGATCAAACTGAGAGACTGGGATCAAACTGAGAGACTGGGTTCAAACTGAGAGACTGAGTTTAAACTGAGAGATTGGGTTCAAACTGAGAGACTGAGTTTAAACTGTGAGACTGGGTTCAAACTGAGAGACTGGGTTTAAACTGAGAGACTGAGTTTAAACTGAGAACCTAGGATCAAACTGAGAGACTGGGATCAAACTGAGAGACTGGGTTCAAACTGAGAGAATGAGTTTAAACTGAGAGACTGGGTTCAAACTGAGAGACTGAGTTTAAACTGAGAGACTGGGTTCAAACTGAGAGACTGAGTTTAAACTGAGAGACTGAGTTTAAACTGAGAGACTGGGATCAAACTGAGAGACTGGGTTCAAACTGAGAGACTGAGTTTAAACTGAGAACCTAGGATCAAACTGAGAGACTGGGTTCAAACTAAGAGACTGAGTTTAAACAGAGAACCTAGGATCAAACTGAGAGACTGGGATCAAGCTGAGAGACTGGCTTCAAACTAAGAGACTGAGTTTAAACTGAGAACCTCGGATCAAACTGAGAGACTGGGTTCAAACTGAGAGATTGAGTTTAAACTGAGAACCGAGGATCAAACTGAGAGACTGGGATCAAGCTGAGAGACTGGATTTAAACTGAGAACCTAGGATCAAACTGAGAGACTGAGTTTAAACTGAGAACCTAGGATCAAACTGAGAGACTGGGTTCAAACTGAGAGACTGAGTTGAAACTGAGAACCTAGGATCAAACTGGGAGACTGGGTTCAAACTGGGAGACTGAGTTTAAACTGAGAACCTAGGATCAAACTGAGAAACTGGCATCAAACTGAGAGACTGGGTTCAAACTGAGAGACTGAGTTTAAACTGAGAACCTAGGATCAAACTGGGAGACTGGGTTCAAACTGAGAGACTGAGTTTAAACTGAGAACCTAGGATCAAACTGGGAGACTGGGTTCAAACTGAGAGACTGAGTTTAAACTGAGAACCTAGGATCAAACTGAGAGACTGGGTTAAAACTGAGAGACTGGATTTAAAATGAGAACCTAGGATCAAACTTAGAGACTGGGTTCAAACTGAGAGACTGAGTTTAAACTGAGAACCTAGGATCAAACTGAGAGACTGGGTTCAAACTGAGAGACTGAGTTTAAACTGAGAACCTAGGATCAAACTGGGAGACTGGGTTCAAACTGAGGGACTGAGTTTAAACTGAGAACCTAGGATCAAACTTAGAGACTGGGTTCAAACTGAGAGACTGAGTTTAAACTGAGAACCTAGGATCAAACTGAGAGACTGGGTTCAAACTGAGAGACTGGATTTAACCTGAGAACCTAGGATCAAACTGAGAGACTGGGATCAAACTGAGAGACTGGGTTCAAACTGAGAGACTGAGTTTAAACTGAGAGACTGTGTTTAAACTGGGAACCTAGGATCAAACTGAGAGACTGGGATCAAACTGAGAGACTGGGTTCAAACTGAGAGACTGAGTTTAAACTGAGAGATTGGGTTCAAACTGAGAGACTGAGTTTAAACTGAGAGACTGAGTTTAAACAGAGAACCTAGGATCAAACTGAGAGACTGGGATCAAGCTGAGAGCCTGGCTTCAAACTGAGTTTAAACTGAGAACCTCGGATCAAACAGAGAGACTGGGTTCAAACTGAGAGATTGAGTTTAAACTGAGAACCGAGGATCAAACTGAGAGACTGGGATCAAGCTGAGAGACTGGATTTAAACTGAGAACCTAGGATCAAACTGAGAGACTGAGTTTAAACTGAGAACCTAGGATCAAACTGAGAGACTGGGTTCAAACTGAGAGACTGAGTTGAAACTGAGAACCTAGGATCAAACTGGGAGACTGGGTTCAAACTGGGAGACTGAGTTTAAACTGAGAACCTAGGATCAAACTGAGAAACTGGCATCAAACTGAGAGACTGGGTTCAAACTGAGAGACTGAGTTTAAACTGAGAACCTAGGATCAAACTGAGAGACTGAGTTTAAACTGAGAACCTAGGATCAAACTGGGAGACTGGGTTCAAACTGAGAGACTGAGTTTAAACTGAGAACCTAGGATCAAACTGGGAGACTGGGTTCAAACTGAGAGACTGAGTTTAAACTGAGAACCTAGGATCAAACTGAGAGACTGGGTTAAAACTGAGAGACTGGATTTAAAATGAGAACCTAGGATCAAACTTAGAGACTGGGTTCAAACTGAGAGACTGAGTTTAAACTGAGAACCTAGGATCAAACTGAGAGACTGGGTTCAAACTGAGAGACTGAGTTTAAACTGAGAACCTAGGATCAAACTGGGAGACTGGGTTCAAACTGAGGGACTGAGTTTAAACTGAGAACCTAGGATCAAACTTAGAGACTGGGTTCAAACTGAGAGACTGAGTTTAAACTGAGAACCTAGGATCAAACTGAGAGACTGGGTTCAAACTGAGAGACTGGATTTAACCTGAGAACCTAGGATCAAACTGAGAGACTGGGTTCAAACTGAGAGACTGAGTTTAAACTGAGAGACTGTGTTTAAACTGGGAACCTAGGATCAAACTGAGAGACTGGGATCAAACTGAGAGACTGGGTTCAAACTGAGAGACTGAGTTTAAACTGAGAGATTGGGTTCAAACTGAGAGACTGAGTTTAAACTGTGAGACTGGGTTCAAACTGAGAGACTGGGTTTAAACTGAGAGACTGAGTTTAAACTGAGAACCTAGGATCAAACTGAGAGACTGGGATCAAACTGAGAGACTGGGTTCAAACTGAGAGAATGAGTTTAAACTGAGAGACTGGGTTCAAACTGAGAGACTGAGTTTAAACTGAGAGACTGGGTTCAAACTGAGAGACTGAGTTTAAACTGAGAGACTGAGTTTAAACTGAGAGACTGGGATCAAACTGAGAGACTGGGTTCAAACTGAGAGACTGAGTTTAAACTGAGAACCTAGGATCAAACTGAGAGACTGGGTTCAAACTGAGAGACTGAGTTTAAACTGAGAGACTGGGTTTAAACTGAGAGACTGGGTTCAAACTGAGAGACTGAGTTTAAACTGAGAACCTAGGATCACACTGAGAGACTGGGTTCAAACCATGAGACTGAGTTTAAACTGAGAACCTAGGATCAAACTGAGAGACTGAGTTTAAACTGAGAACCTAGGATCAAACTGAGAGACTGGCTTCAAACTAAGAGACTGTGTTTTAACTGAGAACCTAGGATCAAACTGAGAGACTGGGTTCAAACTGAGAGACTGAGTTTAAACTGAGAACCTAGGATCAAACTGAGAGGCTGGGTTCAAACTGAGAGACTGAGTTTAAACTGAGAACCTAGGATCAAACTTAGAGACTGGGTTCAAACTGAGAGACTGAGTTTAAACTGAGAACCTAGGATCAAACTGAGAGACTGGGTTCAAACTGAGAGACTGGATTTAAACTGAGAACCTAGGATCAAACTGAGAGACTGGGATCAAGCTGAGAGACTGGGTTCAAACTAAGAGACTGAGTTTAAACAGAGAACCTAGGATCAAACTGAGAGCCTGGGTTCAAACTGAGAGACTGGGTTCAAATTGAGAGACTGAGTTTAAAATGAGAACCTAGGATCAAACTGAGAGTCTGGGATCAAGCCGAGAGACTGGGTTCAAACTGAGAGATTGAGTTTGAACTGAGAACCTAGGATCAAACTGAGAGACTGGGATCAAGCTGAGAGACTGGGTTCAAACTAAGAGACTGAGTTTAAACTGAGAACCTCGGATCAAACTGAGAGACTGGGTTCAAACTGAGAGATTGAGTTTAAACTGAGAACCTTGGATCAAACTGAGAGACTGGGATCAAGCTGAGAGACTGGGTTCATACTAAGAGACTGAGTTTAAACAGAGAACCTAGGATCAAACTGAGAGACTGGGATCAAGCTGAGAGACTGGGTTCAAACTAAGAGACTGAGTTTAAACTGAGAACGTTGGATCAAACTGAGAGACTGGGTTCAAACTGAGAGATTGAGTTTAAACTGAGAACCGAGGATCAAACTGAGAGACTGGGATCAAGCTGAGAGACTGGATTTAAACTGAGAACCTAGGATCAAACTGAGAGACTGAGTTTAAACTGAGAACCTAGGATCAAACTGAGAGACTGGGTTCAAACTGAGAGACTGAGTTGAAACTGAGAACCTAGGATCAAACTGGGAGACTGGGTTCAAACTGAGAGACAGAGTTTAAACTGAGAACCTAGGATCAAACTGAGAGACTGGGATCAAGCTGAGAGACTGGGTTCAAACTGAGAGACTGAGTTTAAACTGAGAAACTAGGATCAAACTGAGAGACTGGGATCAAACTGAGAGACTGAGTTTAAACTGAGAACCTAGGATCAAACTGAGAGACTGAGTTTAAACTGAGAACCTAGGATCAAACTGAGAGACTGGGTTCAAACTGAGAGACTGGATTTAAAATGAGAACCTAGGATCAAACTTAGAGACTGGGTTCAAACTGAGAGACTAAGTTTAAACTGAGAACCTTGGATCAAACTGAGAGACTGGGTTCAAACTGAGAGACTGAGTTTAAACTGAGAACCTAGGATCAAACTGGGAGACTGGGTTCAAACTGAGGGACTGAGTTTAAACTGAGAACCTAGGATCAAACTTAGAGACTGGGTTCAAACTGAGAGACTGAGTTTAAACTGAGAACCTAAGATCAAACTGAGAGACTGGGTTCAAACTGAGAGACTGGATTTAACCTGAGAACCTAGGATCAAACTGAGAGACTGGGATCAAACTGAGAGACTGGGTTCAAACTGAGAGACTGAGTTTAAACTGAGAGACTGATTTTAAACTGGGAACCTAGGATCAAACTGAGAGACTGGGATCAAACTGAGAGACTGGGTTCAAACGGAGAGACTGAGTTTAAACTGAGAGATTGGGTTCAAACTGAGAGACTGAGTTTAAACTGTGAGACTGGGTTAAAACTGAGAGACTGGGTTCAAACTGAGAGACTGAGTTGAAACTGAGAACCTAGGATCAAACTGAGAGACTGGATTTAAACTGAGAACCTATGATCAAACTGAGAGACTGGGATCAAGCTGAGAGACTGGGTTCAAACTAAGAGACTGAGTTTAAACAGAGAACCTAGGATCAAACTGAGAGCCTGGGTTCAAACTGAGAGACTGGGTTCAAATTGAGAGACTGAGTTTAAACTGAGAACCTAGGATCAAACTGAGAGTCTGGGATCAAGCCGAGAGACTGGGTTCAAACTGAGAGATTGAGTTTGAACTGAGAACCTAGGATCAAACTGAGAGACTGGGATCAAGCTGAGAGACTGGGTTCAAACTAAGAGACTGAGTTTAAACTGAGAACCTCGGATCAAACTGAGAGACTGGGTTCAAACTGAGAGATTGAGTTTAAACTGAGAACCTTGGATCAAACTGAGAGACTGGGATCAAGCTGAGAGACTGGGTTCAAACTAAGAGACTGAGTTTAAACAGAGAACCTAGGATCAAACTGAGAGACTGGGATCAAGCTGAGAGACTGGGTTCAAACTAAGAGACTGAGTTTAAACTGAGAACCTTGGATCAAACTGAGAGACTGGGTTCAAACTGAGAGATTGAGTTGAAACTGAGAACCTAGGATCAAACTGGGAGACTGGGTTCAAACTGGGAGACTGAGTTTAAACTGAGAACCTAGGATCAAACTGAGAAACTGGCATCAAACTGAGAGACTGGGTTCAAACTGAGAGACTGAGTTTAAACTGAGAACCTAGGATCAAACTGAGAGACTGAGTTTAAACTGAGAACCTAGGATCAAACTGGGAGACTGGGTTCAAACTGAGAGACTGAGTTTAAACTGAGAACCTAGGATCAAACTGGGAGACTGGGTTCAAACTGAGAGACTGAGTTTAAACTGAGAACCTAGGATCAAACTGAGAGACTGGGTTAAAACTGAGAGACTGGATTTAAAATGAGAACCTAGGATCAAACTTAGAGACTGGGTTCAAACTGAGAGACTGAGTTTAAACTGAGAACCTAGGATCAAACTGAGAGACTGGGTTCAAACTGAGAGACTGAGTTTAAACTGAGAACCTAGGATCAAACTGGGAGACTGGGTTCAAACTGAGGGACTGAGTTTAAACTGAGAACCTAGGATCAAACTTAGAGACTGGGTTCAAACTGAGAGACTGAGTTTAAACTGAGAACCTAGGATCAAACTGAGAGACTGGGTTCAAACTGAGAGACTGGATTTAACCTGAGAACCTAGGATCAAACTGAGAGACTGGGATCAAACTGAGAGACTGGGTTCAAACTGAGAGACTGAGTTTAAACTGAGAGACTGTGTTTAAACTGGGAACCTAGGATCAAACTGAGAGACTGGGATCAAACTGAGAGACTGGGTTCAAACTGAGAGACTGAGTTTAAACTGAGAGATTGGGTTCAAACTGAGAGACTGAGTTTAAACTGTGAGACTGGGTTCAAACTGAGAGACTGGGTTTAAACTGAGAGACTGAGTTTAAACTGAGAACCTAGGATCAAACTGAGAGACTGGGATCAAACTGAGAGACTGGGTTCAAACTGAGAGAATGAGTTTAAACTGAGAGACTGGGTTCAAACTGAGAGACTGAGTTTAAACTGAGAGACTGGGTTCAAACTGAGAGACTGAGTTTAAACTGAGAGACTGAGTTTAAACTGAGAGACTGGGATCAAACTGAGAGACTGGGTTCAAACTGAGAGACTGAGTTTAAACTGAGAACCTAGGATCAAACTGAGAGACTGGGTTCAAACTGAGAGACTGAGTTTAAACTGAGAGACTGGGTTTAAACTGAGAGACTGGGTTCAAACTGAGAGACTGAGTTTAAACTGAGAACCTAGGATCACACTGAGAGACTGGGTTCAAACCATGAGACTGAGTTTAAACTGAGAACCTAGGATCAAACTGAGAGACTGAGTTTAAACTGAGAACCTAGGATCAAACTGAGAGACTGGCTTCAAACTAAGAGACTGTGTTTTAACTGAGAACCTAGGATCAAACTGAGAGACTGGGTTCAAACTGAGAGACTGAGTTTAAACTGAGAACCTAGGATCAAACTGAGAGGCTGGGTTCAAACTGAGAGACTGAGTTTAAACTGAGAACCTAGGATCAAACTTAGAGACTGGGTTCAAACTGAGAGACTGAGTTTAAACTGAGAACCTAGGATCAAACTGAGAGACTGGGTTCAAACTGAGAGACTGGATTTAAACTGAGAACCTAGGATCAAACTGAGAGACTGGGATCAAGCTGAGAGACTGGGTTCAAACTAAGAGACTGAGTTTAAACAGAGAACCTAGGATCAAACTGAGAGCCTGGGTTCAAACTGAGAGACTGGGTTCAAATTGAGAGACTGAGTTTAAAATGAGAACCTAGGATCAAACTGAGAGTCTGGGATCAAGCCGAGAGACTGGGTTCAAACTGAGAGATTGAGTTTGAACTGAGAACCTAGGATCAAACTGAGAGACTGGGATCAAGCTGAGAGACTGGGTTCAAACTAAGAGACTGAGTTTAAACTGAGAACCTCGGATCAAACTGAGAGACTGGGTTCAAACTGAGAGATTGAGTTTAAACTGAGAACCTTGGATCAAACTGAGAGACTGGGATCAAGCTGAGAGACTGGGTTCATACTAAGAGACTGAGTTTAAACAGAGAACCTAGGATCAAACTGAGAGACTGGGATCAAGCTGAGAGACTGGGTTCAAACTAAGAGACTGAGTTTAAACTGAGAACGTTGGATCAAACTGAGAGACTGGGTTCAAACTGAGAGATTGAGTTTAAACTGAGAACCGAGGATCAAACTGAGAGACTGGGATCAAGCTGAGAGACTGGATTTAAACTGAGAACCTAGGATCAAACTGAGAGACTGAGTTTAAACTGAGAACCTAGGATCAAACTGAGAGACTGGGTTCAAACTGAGAGACTGAGTTGAAACTGAGAACCTAGGATCAAACTGGGAGACTGGGTTCAAACTGAGAGACAGAGTTTAAACTGAGAACCTAGGATCAAACTGAGAGACTGGGATCAAGCTGAGAGACTGGGTTCAAACTGAGAGACTGAGTTTAAACTGAGAAACTAGGATCAAACTGAGAGACTGGGATCAAACTGAGAGACTGAGTTTAAACTGAGAACCTAGGATCAAACTGAGAGACTGAGTTTAAACTGAGAACCTAGGATCAAACTGAGAGACTGGGTTCAAACTGAGAGACTGGATTTAAAATGAGAACCTAGGATCAAACTTAGAGACTGGGTTCAAACTGAGAGACTAAGTTTAAACTGAGAACCTTGGATCAAACTGAGAGACTGGGTTCAAACTGAGAGACTGAGTTTAAACTGAGAACCTAGGATCAAACTGGGAGACTGGGTTCAAACTGAGGGACTGAGTTTAAACTGAGAACCTAGGATCAAACTTAGAGACTGGGTTCAAACTGAGAGACTGAGTTTAAACTGAGAACCTAAGATCAAACTGAGAGACTGGGTTCAAACTGAGAGACTGGATTTAACCTGAGAACCTAGGATCAAACTGAGAGACTGGGATCAAACTGAGAGACTGGGTTCAAACTGAGAGACTGAGTTTAAACTGAGAGACTGATTTTAAACTGGGAACCTAGGATCAAACTGAGAGACTGGGATCAAACTGAGAGACTGGGTTCAAACGGAGAGACTGAGTTTAAACTGAGAGATTGGGTTCAAACTGAGAGACTGAGTTTAAACTGTGAGACTGGGTTAAAACTGAGAGACTGGGTTCAAACTGAGAGACTGAGTTGAAACTGAGAACCTAGGATCAAACTGAGAGACTGGATTTAAACTGAGAACCTATGATCAAACTGAGAGACTGGGATCAAGCTGAGAGACTGGGTTCAAACTAAGAGACTGAGTTTAAACAGAGAACCTAGGATCAAACTGAGAGCCTGGGTTCAAACTGAGAGACTGGGTTCAAATTGAGAGACTGAGTTTAAACTGAGAACCTAGGATCAAACTGAGAGTCTGGGATCAAGCCGAGAGACTGGGTTCAAACTGAGAGATTGAGTTTGAACTGAGAACCTAGGATCAAACTGAGAGACTGGGATCAAGCTGAGAGACTGGGTTCAAACTAAGAGACTGAGTTTAAACTGAGAACCTCGGATCAAACTGAGAGACTGGGTTCAAACTGAGAGATTGAGTTTAAACTGAGAACCTTGGATCAAACTGAGAGACTGGGATCAAGCTGAGAGACTGGGTTCAAACTAAGAGACTGAGTTTAAACAGAGAACCTAGGATCAAACTGAGAGACTGGGATCAAGCTGAGAGACTGGGTTCAAACTAAGAGACTGAGTTTAAACTGAGAACCTTGGATCAAACTGAGAGACTGGGTTCAAACTGAGAGATTGAGTTTAAACTGAGAACCGAGGATCAAACTGAGAGACTGGGATCAAGCTGAGAGACTGGATTTAAACTGAGAACCTAGGATCAAACTGAGAGACTGAGTTTAAACTGAGAACCTTGGATCAAACTGAGAGACTGGGTTCAAACTGAGAGACTGAGTTTAAACTGAGAACCTAGGATCAAACTGGGAGACTGGGTTCAAACTGAGGGACTGAGTTTAAACTGAGAACCTAGGATCAAACTTAGAGACTGGGTTCAAACTGAGAGACTGAGTTTAAACTGAGAACCTAGGATCAAACTGAGAGACTGGGTTCAAACTGAGAGACTGGATTTAACCTGAGAACCTAGGATCAAACTGAGAGACTGGGATCAAACTGAGAGACTGGGTTCAAACTGAGAGACTGAGTTTAAACTGAGAGACTGTTTTTAAACTGGGAACCTAGGATCAAACTGAGAGACTGGGATCAAACTGAGAGACTGGGTTCAAACGGAGAGACTGAGTTTAAACTGAGAGATTGGGTTCAAACTGAGAGACTGAGTTAAAACTGTGAGACTGGGTTCAAACTGAGAGACTGGGTTCAAACTGAGAGACTGAGTTGAAACTGAGAACCTAGGATCAAACTGGGAGACTGGGTTCAAACTGAGAGACAGAGTTTAAACTGAGAACCTAGGATCAAACTGAGAGACTGGGATCAAGCTGAGAGACTGGGTTCAAACTGAGAGACTGAGTTTAAACTGAGAAACTAGGATCAAACTGAGAGACTGGGATCAAACTGAGAGACTGAGTTTAAACTGAGAACCAAGGATCAAACTGAGAGACTGAGTTTAAACTGAGAACCTAGGATCAAACTGAGAGACTGGGTTAAAACTGAGAGACTGGATTTAAAATGAGAACCTAGGATCAAACTTAGAGACTGGGTTCAAACTGAGAGACTAAGTTTAAACTGAGAACCTTGGATCAAACTGAGAGACTGGGTTCAAACTGAGAGACTGAGTTTAAACTGAGAACCTAGGATCAAACTGGGAGACTGGGTTCAAACTGAGGGACTGAGTTTAAACTGAGAACCTAGGATCAAACTTAGAGACTGGGTTCAAACTGAGAGACTGAGTTTAAACTGAGAACCTAGGATCAAACTGAGAGACTGGGTTCAAACTGAGAGACTGGATTTAACCTGAGAACCTAGGATCAAACTGAGAGACTGGGATCAAACTGAGAGACTGGGTTCAAACTGAGAGACTGAGTTTAAACTGAGAGACTGTTTTTAAACTGGGAACCTAGGATCAAACTGAGAGACTGGGATCAAACTGAGAGACTGGGTTCAAACGGAGAGACTGAATTTAAACTGAGAGATTGGGTTCAAACTGAGAGACTGAGTTTAAACTGTGAGACTGGGTTCAAACTGAGAGACTGAGTTTAAACTGAGAGACTGAGTTTAAACTGAGAACCTTGGATCAAACTGAGAGACTGGGATCAAACTGAGAGACTGGGTTCAAACTGAGAGACAGAGTTTAAACTGAGAGACTGGGTTCAAACTGAGAGACTGAGTTTAAACTGAGAGACTGGGTTCAAACTGAGAGACTGGGATCAAACTGAGAGACTGGGATCAAACTGAGAGACTGGGTTCAAACTGAGAGACTGAGTTTAAACTGAGAGACTGTTTAAACTGGGAACCTAGGATCAAACTGAGAGACTGGGATCAAACTGAGAGACTGGGTTCAAACTGAGAGACTGAGTTTAAACTGAGAGATTGGGTTCAAACTGAGAGACTGAGTTTAAACTGTGAGACTGGGTTCAAACTGAGAGACTGAGTTTAAACTGAGAGACTGAGTTTAAACTGAGAACCTAGGATCAAACTGAGAGACTGGGATCAAACTGAGAGACTGGGTTCAAACTGAGAGACTGAGTTTAAACTGAGAGACTGGGTTCAAACTGAGAGACTGAGTTTAAACTGAGAGACTGAGTTTAAACTGAGAGACTGGGATCAAACTGAGAGACTGGGTTCAAACTGAGAGACTGAGTTTAAACTGAGAACCTAGGATCAAACTGAGAGACTGGGTTCAAACTGAGAGACTGAGTTTAAACTGAGAGACTGGGTTTAAACTGAGAGACTGGGTTCAAACTTAGAGACTGAGTTTAAACTGAGAACCTAGGATCAAACTGAGAGACTGGGTTCAAACTAAGAGACTGAGTTTAAACTGAGAACCTGGGATCAAACTGAGAGACTGAGTTTAAACTGAGAACCTAGGTTCAAACTGAGAGACTGGCTTCAAACTAAGAGACTGAGTTTAAACTGAGAACCTTGGATCAAACTGAGAGACTGGGTTCAAACTGAGAGACTGAGTTTAAACTGAGAACCTAGGATCAAACTGAGAGACTGGGTTCAAACTGAGAGACTGAGTTTAAACTGAGAACCTAGGATCAAACTTAGAGACTGGGTTCAAACTGAGAGACTGAGTTTAAACTGAGAACCTAGGATCAAACTGAGAGACTGGGATCAAGCTGAGAGACTGGGTTCAAACTAAGAGACTGAGTTTAAACTGAGAACCTCGGATCAAACTGAGAGACTGGGTTCAAACTGAGAGATTGAGTTTAAACTGAGAACCTTGGATCAAACTGAGAGACTGGGTTCAAGCTGAGAGACTGGGTTCAAACTAAGAGACTGAGTTTAAACAGAGAACCTAGGATCAAACTGAGAGACTGGGATCAAGCTGAGAGACTGGGTTCAAACTAAGAGACTGAGTTTAAACTGAGAACCTTGGATCAAACTGAGAGACTGGGTTCAAACTGAGAGATTGAGTTTAAACTGAGAACCGAGGATCAAACTGAGAGACTGGGATCAAGCTGAGAGACTGGATTTAAACTGAGAACCTACGATCAAACTGAGAGACTGAGTTTAAACTGAGAACCTAGGATCAAACTGAGAGACTGGGTTCAAACTGAGAGACTGAGTTGAAACTGAGAACCTAGGATCAAACTGGGAGACTGGGTTCAAACTGAGAGACAGAGTTTAAACTGAGAACCTAGGATCAAACTGAGAGACTGGGATCAAGCTGAGAGACTGGGTTCAAACTGAGAGACTGAGTTTAAACTGAGAAACTAGGATCAAACTGAGAGACTGGGATCAAACTGAGAGACTGAGTTTAAACTGAGAACCTAGGATCAAACTGAGAGACTGAGTTTAAACTGAGAACCTAGGATCAAACTGAGAGACTGGGTTAAAACTGAGAGACTGGATTTAAAATGAGAACCTAGGATCAAACTTAGAGACTGGGTTCAAACTGAGAGACTAAGTTTAAACTGAGAACCTAGGATCAAACTGAGAGACTGGGTTAAAACTGAGAGACTGGATTTAAAATGAGAACCTTGGATCAAACTGAGAGACTGGGATCAAACTGAGAGACTGGGTTCAAACTGAGAGACTGAGTTTAAACTGAGAGACTGGGTTCAAACTGAGAGACTGAGTTTAAACTGAGAGACTGGGTTCAAACTGAGAGACTGGGATCAAACTGAGAGACTGTGATCAAACTGAGAGACTGGGTTCAAACTGAGAGACTGAGTTTAAACTGAGAGACTGTTTAAACTGGGAACCTAGGATCAAACTGAGAGACTGGGATCAAACTGAGAGACTGGGTTCAAACTGAGAGACTGAGTTTAAACTGAGAGATTGGGTTCAAACTGAGAGACTGAGTTTAAACTGTGAGACTGGGTTCAAACTGAGAGACTGAGTTTAAACTGAGAGACTGAGTTTAAACTGAGAACCTAGGATCAAACTGAGAGACTGGGATCAAACTGAGAGACTGGGATCAAACTGAGAGACTGAGTTTAAACTGAGAGACTGGGTTCAAACTGAGAGACTGAGTTTAAACTGAGAACCTAGGATCAAACTGAGAGACTGGGTTCAAACTGAGAGACTGAGTTTAAACTGAGAGACTGGGTTTAAACTGAGAGACTGGGATCAAACTGAGAGACTGGGATCAAACTGAGAGACTGAGTTTAAACTGAGAGACTGGGTTCAAACTAAGAGACTGAGTTTAAACTGAGAACCTAGGATCAAACTGAGAGACTGAGTTTAAACTGAGAACCTAGGTTCAAACTGAGAGACTGGCTTCAAACTAAGAGACTGAGTTTAAACTGAGAACCTTGGATCAAACTGAGAGACTGGGTTCAAACTGAGAGACTGAGTTTAAACTGAGAACCTAGGATCAAACTGAGAGACTGGGTTCAAACTGAGAGACTGAGTTTAAACTGAGAACCTAGGATCAAACTTAGAGACTGGGTTCAAACTGAGAGACTGAGTTTAAACTGAGAACCTCGGATCAAACTGAGAGACTGGGTT
Organism: Heterodontus francisci; assembly: GCF_036365525.1. Taxonomy (NCBI): domain Eukaryota; kingdom Metazoa; phylum Chordata; class Chondrichthyes; order Heterodontiformes; family Heterodontidae; genus Heterodontus; species Heterodontus francisci. Next base: position 21,228,006 of record NC_090373.1, read on the forward strand.
CAAACTGAGAGACTGGATTTAAACTGAGAACCCAGGATTAAACTGAGAGACTGGGATCAAGCTGAGAGACTGGGTTCAAACTAAGAGACTGAGTTTAAACAGAGAACCTAGGATCAAACTGAGAGCCTGGGTTCAAACTGAGAGACTGGGTTCAAATTGAGAGACTGAGTTTAAACTGAGAACCTAGGATCAAACTGAGAGTCTGGGATCAAGCTGAGAGACTGGGTTCAAACTGAGAGATTGAGTTTGAACTGAGAACCTAGGATCAAACTGAGAGACTGGGATCAAGCTGAGAGACTGGGTTCAAACTAAGAGACTGAGTTTAAACAGAGAACCTAGGATCAAACTGAGAGACTGGGATCAAGTGAGAGACTGGGTTCAAACTAAGAGACTGAGTTTAAACTGAGAACCTAGGATCAAACTGAGAGACTGGGTTCAAACTGGGAGATTGAGTTTAAACTGAGAACCGAGGATCAAACTGAGAGACTGGGATCAAGCTGAGAGACTGGATTTAAACTGAGAACCTAGGATCAAACTGAGAGACTGAGTTTAAACTGAGAACCTAGGATCAAACTGAGAGACTGGGTTCAAACTGAGAGACTGAGTTGAAACTGAGAACCTAGGATCAAACTGGGAGACTGGGTTCAAACTGAGAGACTGAGTTTAAACTGAGAACCTAGGATCAAACTGAGAGACTGGGTTCAAACTGAGAGACTGAGTTTAAACTGAGAAACTAGGAACAAACTGAGAGACTGGGATCAAACTGAGAGACTGAGTTTAAACTGAGAACCTAGGATCAAACTGAGAGACTGAGTTTAAACTGAGAACCTAGGATCAAACTGGGAGACTGGGTTCAAACTGAGAGACTGAGTTTAAACTGAGAACCTCGGATCAAACTGAGAGACTCGGTTAAAACTGAGAGACTGGATTTAAAATGAGAACCTAGGATCAAACTTAGAGACTGGGTTCAAACTGAGAGACTGAGTTTAAACTGAGAACCTAGGATCAAACTGAGAGACTGGGTTCAAACTGAGAGACTGAGTTTAAACTGAGAACCTAGGATCGAACTGGGAGACTGGGTTCAAACTGAGAGACTGAGTTGAAACTGAGAACCTAGGATCAAACTGGGAGACTGGGTTCAAACTGGGAGACTGAGTTTAAACTGAGAACCTAGGATCAAACTGAGAAACTGGCATCAAACTGAGAGACTGGGTTCAAACTGAGAGACTGAGTTTAAACTGAGAACCTAGGATCAAACTGAGAGACTGAGTTTAAACTGAGAACCTAGGATCAAACTGGGAGACTGGGTTCAAACTGAGAGACTGAGTTTAAACTGAGAACCTAGGATCAAACTGGGAGACTGGGTTCAAACTGAGAGACTGAGTTTAAACTGAGAACCTAGGATCAAACTGAGAGACTGGGTTAAAACTGAGAGACTGGATTTAAAATGAGAACCTAGGATCAAACTTAGAGACTGGGTTCAAACTGAGAGACTGAGTTTAAACTGAGAACCTAGGATCAAACTGAGAGACTGGGTTCAAACTGAGAGACTGAGTTTAAACTGAGAACCTAGGATCAAACTGGGAGACTGGGTTCAAACTGAGGGACTGAGTTTAAACTGAGAACCTAGGATCAAACTTAGAGACTGGGTTCAAACTGAGAGACTGAGTTTAAACTGAGAACCTAGGATCAAACTGAGAGACTGGGTTCAAACTGAGAGACTGGATTTAACCTGAGAACCTAGGATCAAACTGAGAGACTGGGATCAAACTGAGAGACTGGGTTCAAACTGAGAGACTGAGTTTAAACTGAGAGACTGTGTTTAAACTGGGAACCTAGGATCAAACTGAGAGACTGGGATCAAACTGAGAGACTGGGTTCAAACTGAGAGACTGAGTTTAAACTGAGAGATTGGGTTCAAACTGAGAGACTGAGTTTAAACTGTGAGACTGGGTTCAAACTGAGAGACTGGATTTAAACTGAGAACCCAGGATTAAACTGAGAGACTGGGATCAAGCTGAGAGACTGGGTTCAAACTAAGAGACTGAGTTTAAACAGAGAACCTAGGATCAAACTGAGAGCCTGGGTTCAAACTGAGAGACTGGGTTCAAATTGAGAGACTGAGTTTAAACTGAGAACCTAGGATCAAACTGAGAGTCTGGGATCAAGCTGAGAGACTGGGTTCAAACTGAGAGATTGAGTTTGAACTGAGAACCTAGGATCAAACTGAGAGACTGGGATCAAGCTGAGAGACTGGGTTCAAACTAAGAGACTGAGTTTAAACAGAGAACCTAGGATCAAACTGAGAGACTGGGATCAAGTGAGAGACTGGGTTCAAACTAAGAGACTGAGTTTAAACTGAGAACCTAGGATCAAACTGAGAGACTGGGTTCAAACTGGGAGATTGAGTTTAAACTGAGAACCGAGGATCAAACTGAGAGACTGGGATCAAGCTGAGAGACTGGATTTAAACTGAGAACCTAGGATCAAACTGAGAGACTGAGTTTAAACTGAGAACCTAGGATCAAACTGAGAGACTGGGTTCAAACTGAGAGACTGAGTTGAAACTGAGAACCTAGGATCAAACTGGGAGACTGGGTTCAAACTGAGAGACTGAGTTTAAACTGAGAACCTAGGATCAAACTGAGAGACTGGGTTCAAACTGAGAGACTGAGTTTAAACTGAGAAACTAGGAACAAACTGAGAGACTGGGATCAAACTGAGAGACTGAGTTTAAACTGAGAACCTAGGATCAAACTGAGAGACTGAGTTTAAACTGAGAACCTAGGATCAAACTGGGAGACTGGGTTCAAACTGAGAGACTGAGTTTAAACTGAGAACCTCGGATCAAACTGAGAGACTCGGTTAAAACTGAGAGACTGGATTTAAAATGAGAACCTAGGATCAAACTTAGAGACTGGGTTCAAACTGAGAGACTGAGTTTAAACTGAGAACCTAGGATCAAACTGAGAGACTGGGTTCAAACTGAGAGACTGAGTTTAAACTGAGAACCTAGGATCGAACTGGGAGACTGGGTTCAAACTGAGAGACTGAGTTGAAACTGAGAACCTAGGATCAAACTGGGAGACTGGGTTCAAACTGGGAGACTGAGTTTAAACTGAGAACCTAGGATCAAACTGAGAAACTGGCATCAAACTGAGAGACTGGGTTCAAACTGAGAGACTGAGTTTAAACTGAGAACCTAGGATCAAACTGAGAGACTGAGTTTAAACTGAGAACCTAGGATCAAACTGGGAGACTGGGTTCAAACTGAGAGACTGAGTTTAAACTGAGAACCTAGGATCAAACTGGGAGACTGGGTTCAAACTGAGAGACTGAGTTTAAACTGAGAACCTAGGATCAAACTGAGAGACTGGGTTAAAACTGAGAGACTGGATTTAAAATGAGAACCTAGGATCAAACTTAGAGACTGGGTTCAAACTGAGAGACTGAGTTTAAACTGAGAACCTAGGATCAAACTGAGAGACTGGGTTCAAACTGAGAGACTGAGTTTAAACTGAGAACCTAGGATCAAACTGGGAGACTGGGTTCAAACTGAGGGACTGAGTTTAAACTGAGAACCTAGGATCAAACTTAGAGACTGGGTTCAAACTGAGAGACTGAGTTTAAACTGAGAACCTAGGATCAAACTGAGAGACTGGGTTCAAACTGAGAGACTGGATTTAACCTGAGAACCTAGGATCAAACTGAGAGACTGGGATCAAACTGAGAGACTGGGTTCAAACTGAGAGACTGAGTTTAAACTGAGAGACTGTGTTTAAACTGGGAACCTAGGATCAAACTGAGAGACTGGGATCAAACTGAGAGACTGGGTTCAAACTGAGAGACTGAGTTTAAACTGAGAGATTGGGTTCAAACTGAGAGACTGAGTTTAAACTGTGAGACTGGGTTCAAACTGAGAGACTGGGTTTAAACTGAGAGACTGAGTTTAAACTGAGAACCTAGGATCAAACTGAGAGACTGGGATCAAACTGAGAGACTGGGTTCAAACTGAGAGAATGAGTTTAAACTGAGAGACTGGGTTCAAACTGAGAGACTGAGTTTAAACTGAGAGACTGGGTTCAAACTGAGAGACTGAGTTTAAACTGAGAGACTGAGTTTAAACTGAGAGACTGGGATCAAACTGAGAGACTGGGTTCAAACTGAGAGACTGAGTTTAAACTGAGAACCTAGGATCAAACTGAGAGACTGGGTTCAAACTAAGAGACTGAGTTTAAACAGAGAACCTAGGATCAAACTGAGAGACTGGGATCAAGCTGAGAGACTGGCTTCAAACTAAGAGACTGAGTTTAAACTGAGAACCTCGGATCAAACTGAGAGACTGGGTTCAAACTGAGAGATTGAGTTTAAACTGAGAACCGAGGATCAAACTGAGAGACTGGGATCAAGCTGAGAGACTGGATTTAAACTGAGAACCTAGGATCAAACTGAGAGACTGAGTTTAAACTGAGAACCTAGGATCAAACTGAGAGACTGGGTTCAAACTGAGAGACTGAGTTGAAACTGAGAACCTAGGATCAAACTGGGAGACTGGGTTCAAACTGGGAGACTGAGTTTAAACTGAGAACCTAGGATCAAACTGAGAAACTGGCATCAAACTGAGAGACTGGGTTCAAACTGAGAGACTGAGTTTAAACTGAGAACCTAGGATCAAACTGGGAGACTGGGTTCAAACTGAGAGACTGAGTTTAAACTGAGAACCTAGGATCAAACTGGGAGACTGGGTTCAAACTGAGAGACTGAGTTTAAACTGAGAACCTAGGATCAAACTGAGAGACTGGGTTAAAACTGAGAGACTGGATTTAAAATGAGAACCTAGGATCAAACTTAGAGACTGGGTTCAAACTGAGAGACTGAGTTTAAACTGAGAACCTAGGATCAAACTGAGAGACTGGGTTCAAACTGAGAGACTGAGTTTAAACTGAGAACCTAGGATCAAACTGGGAGACTGGGTTCAAACTGAGGGACTGAGTTTAAACTGAGAACCTAGGATCAAACTTAGAGACTGGGTTCAAACTGAGAGACTGAGTTTAAACTGAGAACCTAGGATCAAACTGAGAGACTGGGTTCAAACTGAGAGACTGGATTTAACCTGAGAACCTAGGATCAAACTGAGAGACTGGGATCAAACTGAGAGACTGGGTTCAAACTGAGAGACTGAGTTTAAACTGAGAGACTGTGTTTAAACTGGGAACCTAGGATCAAACTGAGAGACTGGGATCAAACTGAGAGACTGGGTTCAAACTGAGAGACTGAGTTTAAACTGAGAGATTGGGTTCAAACTGAGAGACTGAGTTTAAACTGAGAGACTGGGATCAAACTGAGAGACTGGGTTCAAACTGAGAGACTGAGTTTAAACTGAGAACCTAGGATCAAACTGAGAGACTGGGTTCAAACTAAGAGACTGAGTTTAAACAGAGAACCTAGGATCAAACTGAGAGACTGGGATCAAGCTGAGAGACTGGCTTCAAACTAAGAGACTGAGTTTAAACTGAGAACCTCGGATCAAACTGAGAGACTGGGTTCAAACTGAGAGATTGAGTTTAAACTGAGAACCGAGGATCAAACTGAGAGACTGGGATCAAGCTGAGAGACTGGATTTAAACTGAGAACCTAGGATCAAACTGAGAGACTGAGTTTAAACTGAGAACCTAGGATCAAACTGAGAGACTGGGTTCAAACTGAGAGACTGAGTTGAAACTGAGAACCTAGGATCAAACTGGGAGACTGGGTTCAAACTGGGAGACTGAGTTTAAACTGAGAACCTAGGATCAAACTGAGAAACTGGCATCAAACTGAGAGACTGGGTTCAAACTGAGAGACTGAGTTTAAACTGAGAACCTAGGATCAAACTGAGAGACTGAGTTTAAACTGAGAACCTAGGATCAAACTGGGAGACTGGGTTCAAACTGAGAGACTGAGTTTAAACTGAGAACCTAGGATCAAACTGGGAGACTGGGTTCAAACTGAGAGACTGAGTTTAAACTGAGAACCTAGGATCAAACTGAGAGACTGGGTTAAAACTGAGAGACTGGATTTAAAATGAGAACCTAGGATCAAACTTAGAGACTGGGTTCAAACTGAGAGACTGAGTTTAAACTGAGAACCTAGGATCAAACTGAGAGACTGGGTTCAAACTGAGAGACTGAGTTTAAACTGAGAACCTAGGATCAAACTGGGAGACTGGGTTCAAACTGAGGGACTGAGTTTAAACTGAGAACCTAGGATCAAACTTAGAGACTGGGTTCAAACTGAGAGACTGAGTTTAAACTGAGAACCTAGGATCAAACTGAGAGACTGGGTTCAAACTGAGAGACTGGATTTAACCTGAGAACCTAGGATCAAACTGAGAGACTGGGATCAAACTGAGAGACTGGGTTCAAACTGAGAGACTGAGTTTAAACTGAGAGACTGTGTTTAAACTGGGAACCTAGGATCAAACTGAGAGACTGGGATCAAACTGAGAGACTGGGTTCAAACTGAGAGACTGAGTTTAAACTGAGAGATTGGGTTCAAACTGAGAGACTGAGTTTAAACTGTGAGACTGGGTTCAAACTGAGAGACTGGGTTTAAACTGAGAGACTGAGTTTAAACTGAGAACCTAGGATCAAACTGAGAGACTGGGATCAAACTGAGAGACTGGGTTCAAACTGAGAGAATGAGTTTAAACTGAGAGACTGGGTTCAAACTGAGAGACTGAGTTTAAACTGAGAGACTGGGTTCAAACTGAGAGACTGAGTTTAAACTGAGAGACTGAGTTTAAACTGAGAGACTGGGATCAAACTGAGAGACTGGGTTCAAACTGAGAGACTGAGTTTAAACTGAGAACCTAGGATCAAACTGAGAGACTGGGTTCAAACTGAGAGACTGAGTTTAAACTGAGAGACTGGGTTTAAACTGAGAGACTGGGTTCAAACTGAGAGACTGAGTTTAAACTGAGAACCTAGGATCACACTGAGAGACTGGGTTCAAACCATGAGACTGAGTTTAAACTGAGAACCTAGGATCAAACTGAGAGACTGAGTTTAAACTGAGAACCTAGGATCAAACTGAGAGACTGGCTTCAAACTAAGAGACTGTGTTTTAACTGAGAACCTAGGATCAAACTGAGAGACTGGGTTCAAACTGAGAGACTGAGTTTAAACTGAGAACCTAGGATCAAACTGAGAGGCTGGGTTCAAACTGAGAGACTGAGTTTAAACTGAGAACCTAGGATCAAACTTAGAGACTGGGTTCAAACTGAGAGACTGAGTTTAAACTGAGAACCTAGGATCAAACTGAGAGACTGGGTTCAAACTGAGAGACTGGATTTAAACTGAGAACCTAGGATCAAACTGAGAGACTGGGATCAAGCTGAGAGACTGGGTTCAAACTAAGAGACTGAGTTTAAACAGAGAACCTAGGATCAAACTGAGAGCCTGGGTTCAAACTGAGAGACTGGGTTCAAATTGAGAGACTGAGTTTAAAATGAGAACCTAGGATCAAACTGAGAGTCTGGGATCAAGCCGAGAGACTGGGTTCAAACTGAGAGATTGAGTTTGAACTGAGAACCTAGGATCAAACTGAGAGACTGGGATCAAGCTGAGAGACTGGGTTCAAAATAAGAGACTGAGTTTAAACTGAGAACCTCGGATCAAACTGAGAGACTGGGTTCAAACTGAGAGATTGAGTTTAAACTGAGAACCTTGGATCAAACTGAGAGACTGGGATCAAGCTGAGAGACTGGGTTCATACTAAGAGACTGAGTTTAAACAGAGAACCTAGGATCAAACTGAGAGACTGGGATCAAGCTGAGAGACTGGGTTCAAACTAAGAGACTGAGTTTAAACTGAGAACGTTGGATCAAACTGAGAGACTGGGTTCAAACTGAGAGATTGAGTTTAAACTGAGAACCGAGGATCAAACTGAGAGACTGGGATCAAGCTGAGAGACTGGATTTAAACTGAGAACCTAGGATCAAACTGAGAGACTGAGTTTAAACTGAGAACCTAGGATCAAACTGAGAGACTGGGTTCAAACTGAGAGACTGAGTTGAAACTGAGAACCTAGGATCAAACTGGGAGACTGGGTTCAAACTGAGAGACAGAGTTTAAACTGAGAACCTAGGATCAAACTGAGAGACTGGGATCAAGCTGAGAGACTGGGTTCAAACTGAGAGACTGAGTTTAAACTGAGAAACTAGGATCAAACTGAGAGACTGGGATCAAACTGAGAGACTGAGTTTAAACTGAGAACCTAGGATCAAACTGAGAGACTGAGTTTAAACTGAGAACCTAGGATCAAACTGAGAGACTGGGTTCAAACTGAGAGACTGGATTTAAAATGAGAACCTAGGATCAAACTTAGAGACTGGGTTCAAACTGAGAGACTAAGTTTAAACTGAGAACCTTGGATCAAACTGAGAGACTGGGTTCAAACTGAGAGACTGAGTTTAAACTGAGAACCTAGGATCAAACTGGGAGACTGGGTTCAAACTGAGGGACTGAGTTTAAACTGAGAACCTAGGATCAAACTTAGAGACTGGGTTCAAACTGAGAGACTGAGTTTAAACTGAGAACCTAAGATCAAACTGAGAGACTGGGTTCAAACTGAGAGACTGGATTTAACCTGAGAACCTAGGATCAAACTGAGAGACTGGGATCAAACTGAGAGACTGGGTTCAAACTGAGAGACTGAGTTTAAACTGAGAGACTGATTTTAAACTGGGAACCTAGGATCAAACTGAGAGACTGGGATCAAACTGAGAGACTGGGTTCAAACGGAGAGACTGAGTTTAAACTGAGAGATTGGGTTCAAACTGAGAGACTGAGTTTAAACTGTGAGACTGGGTTAAAACTGAGAGACTGGGTTCAAACTGAGAGACTGAGTTGAAACTGAGAACCTAGGATCAAACTGAGAGACTGGATTTAAACTGAGAACCTATGATCAAACTGAGAGACTGGGATCAAGCTGAGAGACTGGGTTCAAACTAAGAGACTGAGTTTAAACAGAGAACCTAGGATCAAACTGAGAGCCTGGGTTCAAACTGAGAGACTGGGTTCAAATTGAGAGACTGAGTTTAAACTGAGAACCTAGGATCAAACTGAGAGTCTGGGATCAAGCCGAGAGACTGGGTTCAAACTGAGAGATTGAGTTTGAACTGAGAACCTAGGATCAAACTGAGAGACTGGGATCAAGCTGAGAGACTGGGTTCAAACTAAGAGACTGAGTTTAAACTGAGAACCTCGGATCAAACTGAGAGACTGGGTTCAAACTGAGAGATTGAGTTTAAACTGAGAACCTTGGATCAAACTGAGAGACTGGGATCAAGCTGAGAGACTGGGTTCAAACTAAGAGACTGAGTTTAAACAGAGAACCTAGGATCAAACTGAGAGACTGGGATCAAGCTGAGAGACTGGGTTCAAACTAAGAGACTGAGTTTAAACTGAGAACCTTGGATCAAACTGAGAGACTGGGTTCAAACTGAGAGATTGAGTTTAAACTGAGAACCGAGGATCAAACTGAGAGACTGGGATCAAGCTGAGAGACTGGATTTAAACTGAGAACCTAGGATCAAACTGAGAGACTGAGTTTAAACTGAGAACCTTGGATCAAACTGAGAGACTGGGTTCAAACTGAGAGACTGAGTTTAAACTGAGAACCTAGGATCAAACTGGGAGACTGGGTTCAAACTGAGGGACTGAGTTTAAACTGAGAACCTAGGATCAAACTTAGAGACTGGGTTCAAACTGAGAGACTGAGTTTAAACTGAGAACCTAGGATCAAACTGAGAGACTGGGTTCAAACTGAGAGACTGGATTTAACCTGAGAACCTAGGATCAAACTGAGAGACTGGGATCAAACTGAGAGACTGGGTTCAAACTGAGAGACTGAGTTTAAACTGAGAGACTGTTTTTAAACTGGGAACCTAGGATCAAACTGAGAGACTGGGATCAAACTGAGAGACTGGGTTCAAACGGAGAGACTGAGTTTAAACTGAGAGATTGGGTTCAAACTGAGAGACTGAGTTAAAACTGTGAGACTGGGTTCAAACTGAGAGACTGGGTTCAAACTGAGAGACTGAGTTGAAACTGAGAACCTAGGATCAAACTGGGAGACTGGGTTCAAACTGAGAGACAGAGTTTAAACTGAGAACCTAGGATCAAACTGAGAGACTGGGATCAAGCTGAGAGACTGGGTTCAAACTGAGAGACTGAGTTTAAACTGAGAAACTAGGATCAAACTGAGAGACTGGGATCAAACTGAGAGACTGAGTTTAAACTGAGAACCAAGGATCAAACTGAGAGACTGAGTTTAAACTGAGAACCTAGGATCAAACTGAGAGACTGGGTTAAAACTGAGAGACTGGATTTAAAATGAGAACCTAGGATCAAACTTAGAGACTGGGTTCAAACTGAGAGACTAAGTTTAAACTGAGAACCTTGGATCAAACTGAGAGACTGGGTTCAAACTGAGAGACTGAGTTTAAACTGAGAACCTAGGATCAAACTGGGAGACTGGGTTCAAACTGAGGGACTGAGTTTAAACTGAGAACCTAGGATCAAACTTAGAGACTGGGTTCAAACTGAGAGACTGAGTTTAAACTGAGAACCTAGGATCAAACTGAGAGACTGGGTTCAAACTGAGAGACTGGATTTAACCTGAGAACCTAGGATCAAACTGAGAGACTGGGATCAAACTGAGAGACTGGGTTCAAACTGAGAGACTGAGTTTAAACTGAGAGACTGTTTTTAAACTGGGAACCTAGGATCAAACTGAGAGACTGGGATCAAACTGAGAGACTGGGTTCAAACGGAGAGACTGAATTTAAACTGAGAGATTGGGTTCAAACTGAGAGACTGAGTTTAAACTGTGAGACTGGGTTCAAACTGAGAGACTGAGTTTAAACTGAGAGACTGAGTTTAAACTGAGAACCTTGGATCAAACTGAGAGACTGGGATCAAACTGAGAGACTGGGTTCAAACTGAGAGACAGAGTTTAAACTGAGAGACTGGGTTCAAACTGAGAGACTGAGTTTAAACTGAGAGACTGGGTTCAAACTGAGAGACTGGGATCAAACTGAGAGACTGGGATCAAACTGAGAGACTGGGTTCAAACTGAGAGACTGAGTTTAAACTGAGAGACTGTTTAAACTGGGAACCTAGGATCAAACTGAGAGACTGGGATCAAACTGAGAGACTGGGTTCAAACTGAGAGACTGAGTTTAAACTGAGAGATTGGGTTCAAACTGAGAGACTGAGTTTAAACTGTGAGACTGGGTTCAAACTGAGAGACTGAGTTTAAACTGAGAGACTGAGTTTAAACTGAGAACCTAGGATCAAACTGAGAGACTGGGATCAAACTGAGAGACTGGGTTCAAACTGAGAGACTGAGTTTAAACTGAGAGACTGGGTTCAAACTGAGAGACTGAGTTTAAACTGAGAGACTGAGTTTAAACTGAGAGACTGGGATCAAACTGAGAGACTGGGTTCAAACTGAGAGACTGAGTTTAAACTGAGAACCTAGGATCAAACTGAGAGACTGGGTTCAAACTGAGAGACTGAGTTTAAACTGAGAGACTGGGTTTAAACTGAGAGACTGGGTTCAAACTTAGAGACTGAGTTTAAACTGAGAACCTAGGATCAAACTGAGAGACTGGGTTCAAACTAAGAGACTGAGTTTAAACTGAGAACCTGGGATCAAACTGAGAGACTGAGTTTAAACTGAGAACCTAGGTTCAAACTGAGAGACTGGCTTCAAACTAAGAGACTGAGTTTAAACTGAGAACCTTGGATCAAACTGAGAGACTGGGTTCAAACTGAGAGACTGAGTTTAAACTGAGAACCTAGGATCAAACTGAGAGACTGGGTTCAAACTGAGAGACTGAGTTTAAACTGAGAACCTAGGATCAAACTTAGAGACTGGGTTCAAACTGAGAGACTGAGTTTAAACTGAGAACCTAGGATCAAACTGAGAGACTGGGATCAAGCTGAGAGACTGGGTTCAAACTAAGAGACTGAGTTTAAACTGAGAACCTCGGATCAAACTGAGAGACTGGGTTCAAACTGAGAGATTGAGTTTAAACTGAGAACCTTGGATCAAACTGAGAGACTGGGTTCAAGCTGAGAGACTGGGTTCAAACTAAGAGACTGAGTTTAAACAGAGAACCTAGGATCAAACTGAGAGACTGGGATCAAGCTGAGAGACTGGGTTCAAACTAAGAGACTGAGTTTAAACTGAGAACCTTGGATCAAACTGAGAGACTGGGTTCAAACTGAGAGATTGAGTTTAAACTGAGAACCGAGGATCAAACTGAGAGACTGGGATCAAGCTGAGAGACTGGATTTAAACTGAGAACCTACGATCAAACTGAGAGACTGAGTTTAAACTGAGAACCTAGGATCAAACTGAGAGACTGGGTTCAAACTGAGAGACTGAGTTGAAACTGAGAACCTAGGATCAAACTGGGAGACTGGGTTCAAACTGAGAGACAGAGTTTAAACTGAGAACCTAGGATCAAACTGAGAGACTGGGATCAAGCTGAGAGACTGGGTTCAAACTGAGAGACTGAGTTTAAACTGAGAAACTAGGATCAAACTGAGAGACTGGGATCAAACTGAGAGACTGAGTTTAAACTGAGAACCTAGGATCAAACTGAGAGACTGAGTTTAAACTGAGAACCTAGGATCAAACTGAGAGACTGGGTTAAAACTGAGAGACTGGATTTAAAATGAGAACCTAGGATCAAACTTAGAGACTGGGTTCAAACTGAGAGACTAAGTTTAAACTGAGAACCTAGGATCAAACTGAGAGACTGGGTTAAAACTGAGAGACTGGATTTAAAATGAGAACCTTGGATCAAACTGAGAGACTGGGATCAAACTGAGAGACTGGGTTCAAACTGAGAGACTGAGTTTAAACTGAGAGACTGGGTTCAAACTGAGAGACTGAGTTTAAACTGAGAGACTGGGTTCAAACTGAGAGACTGGGATCAAACTGAGAGACTGTGATCAAACTGAGAGACTGGGTTCAAACTGAGAGACTGAGTTTAAACTGAGAGACTGTTTAAACTGGGAACCTAGGATCAAACTGAGAGACTGGGATCAAACTGAGAGACTGGGTTCAAACTGAGAGACTGAGTTTAAACTGAGAGATTGGGTTCAAACTGAGAGACTGAGTTTAAACTGTGAGACTGGGTTCAAACTGAGAGACTGAGTTTAAACTGAGAGACTGAGTTTAAACTGAGAACCTAGGATCAAACTGAGAGACTGGGATCAAACTGAGAGACTGGGATCAAACTGAGAGACTGAGTTTAAACTGAGAGACTGGGTTCAAACTGAGAGACTGAGTTTAAACTGAGAACCTAGGATCAAACTGAGAGACTGGGTTCAAACTGAGAGACTGAGTTTAAACTGAGAGACTGGGTTTAAACTGAGAGACTGGGATCAAACTGAGAGACTGGGATCAAACTGAGAGACTGAGTTTAAACTGAGAGACTGGGTTCAAACTAAGAGACTGAGTTTAAACTGAGAACCTAGGATCAAACTGAGAGACTGAGTTTAAACTGAGAACCTAGGTTCAAACTGAGAGACTGGCTTCAAACTAAGAGACTGAGTTTAAACTGAGAACCTTGGATCAAACTGAGAGACTGGGTTCAAACTGAGAGACTGAGTTTAAACTGAGAACCTAGGATCAAACTGAGAGACTGGGTTCAAACTGAGAGACTGAGTTTAAACTGAGAACCTAGGATCAAACTTAGAGACTGGGTTCAAACTGAGAGACTGAGTTTAAACTGAGAACCTCGGATCAAACTGAGAGACTGGGTTCAAACTGAGAGACTGGATTTAAACTGAGAACCCAGGATTAAACTGAGAGACTGGGATCAAGCTGAGAGACTGGGTTCAAACTAAGAGACTGAGTTTAAACAGAGAACCTAGGATCAAACTGAGAGCCTGGGTTCAAACTGAGAGACTGGGTTCAAATTGAGAGACTGAGTTTAAACTGAGAACCTAGGATCAAACTGAGAGTCTGGGATCAAGCTGAGAGACTGGGTTCAAACTGAGAGATTGAGTTTGAACTGAGAACCTAGGATCAAACTGAGAGACTGGGATCAAGCTGAGAGACTGGGTTCAAACTAAGAGACTGAGTTTAAACAGAGAACCTAGGATCAAACTGAGAGACTGGGATCAAGTGAGAGACTGGGTTCAAACTAAGAGACTGAGTTTAAACTGAGAACCTAGGATCAAACTGAGAGACTGGGTTCAAACTGGGAGATTGAGTTTAAACTGAGAACCGAGGATCAAACTGAGAGACTGGGATCAAGCTGAGAGACTGGATTTAAACTGAGAACCTAGGATCAAACTGAGAGACTGAGTTTAAACTGAGAACCTAGGATCAAACTGAGAGACTGGGTTCAAACTGAGAGACTGAGTTGAAACTGAGAACCTAGGATCAAACTGGGAGACTGGGTTCAAACTGAGAGACTGAGTTTAAACTGAGAACCTAGGATCAAACTGAGAGACTGGGTTCAAACTGAGAGACTGAGTTTAAACTGAGAAACTAGGAACAAACTGAGAGACTGGGATCAAACTGAGAGACTGAGTTTAAACTGAGAACCTAGGATCAAACTGAGAGACTGAGTTTAAACTGAGAACCTAGGATCAAACTGGGAGACTGGGTTCAAACTGAGAGACTGAGTTTAAACTGAGAACCTCGGATCAAACTGAGAGACTCGGTTAAAACTGAGAGACTGGATTTAAAATGAGAACCTAGGATCAAACTTAGAGACTGGGTTCAAACTGAGAGACTGAGTTTAAACTGAGAACCTAGGATCAAACTGAGAGACTGGGTTCAAACTGAGAGACTGAGTTTAAACTGAGAACCTAGGATCGAACTGGGAGACTGGGTTCAAACTGAGAGACTGAGTTTAAACTGAGAACCTAGGATCAAACTTAGAGGCTGGGTTCAAACTGAGAGACTGAGTATAAACTGAGAACCTAGGATCAAACTGAGAGACTGGGTTCAAACTGAGAGACTGGATTTAACCTGAGAACCTAGGATCAAACTGAGAGACTGGGATCAAACTGAGAGACTGGGTTCAAACTGAGAGACTGAGTTTAAACTGAGAGATTGGGTTCAAACTGAGAGACTGAGTTTAAACTGTGAGACGGGTTCAAACTGAGAGACTGAGTTTAAACTGAGAGACTGAGTTTAAACTGAGAACCTAGGATCAAACTGAGAGACTGGGATCAAACTGAGAGACTGAGTTTAAACTGAGAGACTGGGTTCAAACTGAGAGACTGAGTTTAAACTGAGAGACTGGGTTCAAACTGAGAGACTGAGTTTAAACTGAGAGACTGAGTTTAAACTGAGAGACTGGGATCAAACTGAGAGACTGGGTTCAAACTGAGAGACTGAGTTTAAACTGAGAACCTAGGATCAAACTGAGAGACTGGGTTCAAACTGAGAGACTGAGTTTAAACTGAGAGACTGGGTTTAAACTGAGAGACTGGGTTCAAACTGAGAGACTGAGTTTAAACTGAGAACCTAGGATCAAACTGAGAGACTGGCTTCAAACTAAGAGACTGAGTTTAAACTGAGAACCTAGGATCAAACTGAGAGACTGGGTTCAAACTGAGAGACTGAGTTTAAACTGAGAACCTAGGATCAAACTGAGAGACTGGGTTCAAACTGAGAGACTGAGTTTAAACTGAGAACCTAGGATCAAACTTAGAGACTGGGTTCAAACTGAGAGACTGAGTTTAAACTGAGAACCTAGGATCAAACTGAGATACTGGGTTCAAACTGAGAGACTGGATTTAAACTGAGAACCTAGGATCAAACTGAGAGACTGGGATCAAGCTGAGAGACTGGGTTCAAACTAAGAGACTGAGTTTAAACAGAGAACCTAGGAACAAACTGAGAGACTGGGTTTAAACTGAGAGACTGGGTTCAAATTGAGAGACTGAGTTTAAACTGAGAACCTAGGATCAAACTGAGAGTCTGGGATCAAGCTGAGAGACTGGGTTCAAACTGAGAGATTGTGTTTAAGCTGAGAGACTGAGTTTAAACTGAGAACCTAGGATCAAACTTAGAGACTGGGTTCAAACTGAGAGACTGAGTTTAAACTGAGAACCTTGGATCAAACTGAGAGAATGGGTTCAAACTGAGACACTGAGTTTAAACAGAGAACATAGGATCAAACTGAGAGACTGGGATCAAGCTGAGAGACTGGGTTCAAACTAAGAGACTGAGTTTAAACTGAGAACCTCGGATCAAACTGAGAGACTGGGTTCAAACTGAGAGATTGAGTTTAAACTGAGAACCGAGGATCAAACTGAGAGACTGGGATCAAGCTGAGAGACTGGATTTAAACTGAGAACCTAGGATCAAACTTAGAGACTGAGTATAAACTGAGAACCTAGGATCAAACTGAGAGACTGGGTTCAAACTGAGAGACTGAGTTGAAACTGAGAACCTAGGATCAAACTGGGAGACTGGGTTCAAACTGAGAGACTGAGTTTAAACTGAGAACCTAGGATCAAACTGAGAGACTGGGATCAAACTGAGAGACTGGGTTCAAACTGAGAGACTGAGTTTC